>NW_017265134.1:4067174-4137533 GCF_001638985.1 Phycomyces blakesleeanus NRRL 1555(-) | reverse complement strand
AACAGGGCTGATATGTTCTCTATTAGTCCCAGTACTTGTATTCTTAGTAAGCCAGTGTCAAAGTATTTTATTATCTTACTACAAGCTGTTGTTTCATTGACATTCTGACATCTGTGAATTTCAGCAAGGTTATATACTATTTTAAACAAAAATGGCTAAAAATCTGGAAAACCTACGCTGAGCCATCTTTTTCTTTTTTATTAAAGTTTGAAAGTGATGTGCTTATATGATTTAAGAAAGAAAGAGAGAGAGAGAGAGAGAGAAAGGAGTATTACAAGAAGTACTGGTAGAATAAAAAATAAATAAATTCACATTACTTTTGCGTTCATATTGTATATCGATAGACAATTGTTCTAAATTTGTTTTTCTTTGTACCAGTTTAATTTGTTTTTGAGAACAAGGCATTTGGTGCAAATCCGAATAGTCTGCCTAGTATCTTATTGATAACTTAATTCATAGCACTTTTTAAGTAACAAAAAACGGCTCAATTGGATAAAAGCTATAATCAAATACTGTAGTGAATAAACGATATGTTATCTTTATATGCTAATACAGAGATTAGACCTATTTGATTGATTATTCTGAAATATGTTATGCAGAAACTGACAAGACGTATCTTTCAATATAAAGATCAAAAACGGAAAATGTATCTTGTAACAGTGTTCTTCTTTTGTACAAGTGTAGATCTATTTGAATACACACACACACATATATGAAAAAGAAAGTAAAGGCATATGTGTATTTAACACCTTGTTTTATCCAGAGAAAATTCTAATGCTATGAACCATATACAAAAGAAAAGGGTGTTTAATGCCATCTTCGCACCTACGACTTGGTATTTCATTGAGCTGAAAATCAAATGATTCCAAAATAGATAAAGACATTGGGTCATGTATTTATATAACATAGAAAATAGAGTAAATCAATCTATTCAACTCATCTCATTTCTTAGTAAATACACCCAAAGATCATATATATTTATCTATCTATTGGCTTAAACAGAAACTGACCACACGTATTCTTCATCATGCTTCCAGTCAGTCTAATCCATGCTTTATTACTGTCCAGCAGAGGAACGCATACAAGTACATATCAGATATCATATCAATAAAGGTGATATCTATTTCTTACCTTAAAAAGACATTCTTTTGTCAAAGTTTCCTTACAAACATTAAGTCTGTGACTGATATTGCTACAACCTACAAAAGAGATCCTATAAAAATGGGGGCATTTCTTTTTTATTCTTCTTTCTACCCAATAAAATACACTGGGTAGCATCATCATCATCATTACCATCACATTTACTATCAAAAATAAATAATATAAATAGGCATATAAAATATTAAAGGGTTTCTTTTTGGATAGCATTATACAAATAATACATGTCAGTAAACTTTTATAGTCTGTACAAGTTTATCTTCTAATATCCCCTTAGGATTACGATATAATTCGCTTTTGTCTTTGAATTTGTTATTATAATTCTCTAGCTTAATTCGACACCATCATATTTTCATACTCGACCAAACGTCTTCTTTTTACTACCAATGCTATAACCACATTCTATTCTCTCCTTTCTTATATTCTGAAGAAACCATCAGTCAATACCCATTTCCAGTCTAGATATCCGGTAATATTCTCATTTTTTATTTATATTTCACAAAAAAAAAGAAGAAAAAGGAACGAGATGTACGGCCTCTGAAAAATAGGGGGTTTACTATGTAGTGTAAATGTGAAACGCATTGACAAGAAAAGAAATGCAGGTAGAAAAGACAATTTTAGGTGCTATTCACGACCCCAACCCTTACCCTTTCATGTTCTACCAGACCCATTCCCAAAACAATTTTGGAGCTATATTTTACTCAAGATATTTCTGGAGTACTTGATCTCTAAAATGCCATCATAATGTGTGCATTTTTTTGTACTATTTCTTGTGTTCTTTATTTTGCAATATTTTTATTAAAGCAAAGCAACAATGAACTACAACTACCTTATTGACATTGTTCTTGGAGAAGGAGGAGTCGAAGAAATCTTACAAGCATCGTATAATGCTTGCCCTTAGATTCTTCTAATCGACAAATGACTCAGAAGAGCAAACAGATTCATTTAAAAGGCAATGAAATAGAAGTAAAGATATAAAATAACACATTAACATAACTGCTGTTTTTATGAAAAGTAGCTATGTAACTATGGCTGTCTAGTATGATGTATATGGGACGTTATTTCCCATTTTACTTCCTGTCGAAGGTGTATTTTCACCTTCGATACGTACAAGATTTTTTATCATTTTGGAAATTATATGTTACATAACTACTATATATATCAAGAGTCCTTATGTACGTTTTGGTAATGGGTCTGGTGGATGTAAAAGGGTAAGAGTTGGGGTCGTGAAGAGCACCTAGAAAGTGAAGTTTATATTCATTTTTTTTTTTGCATTTATTGGTACTGCCGTCGCACACAGTGCGCGGCCTTTGAAAATAAAATTGGAGAAAGATAGTTACAGGAGAGGAAAGAAAGAGATATATATGCTAGCTAAGGGAAGGTGAGGTCATGGGATTTATGTATGACAGTCACTGCCTCAGCTGCAACTACATTGGGGAGGAAGGGGGAGTTGTCAAAGACAAATTCCCAGTGCGCATACCAGATGGTGTGAACCGTGATGGAGGCAATCTCAATCTGGAGAAAGGAGGAAACGGAGGGAGAAAGCCGAGTACGAGCGAGAAGCCAGGCAACGTCAGAAATGGACCAGGACGGACACATTTGCCGCCGTACCAATGTCCACACGGGAAACTTGCGAGGGCAGGAGAAGACGAAATGTTGGAGAGGGTCCACCGCAGAGACACAGAGGCGACAGTTCGGACTAGAAAGGAAAGAAGAGGTACGGTTGAATACGAACTCAGTGGCTGGGACCCTTTGCCAGAGGATTTTCCACCAGAGAGAACGTGAGTTGTGTGGCATGGACCATCGCCAGAACAATTTCCAGGAAATATCAGAGTGAGGTAGAGAGAAGTTTATATTCATAAAACACGTGACACGAGAAAATTGATAAAAAGATTGAAATTGAAACAGGTATTCAGCATCAAAAAGCAAGAACTGCGCTTTTTTGTGCAAAGCATCTTACAACTTGTTATATTACATTTGGATAGAATGACCATTTCAAATCGTAAAAGTTTAGATTTGGACGTCAAAAATTGCCTTGATAACACTGAAAATTTAAGTTTGGATACCAAAACAAACACAGGGCAAATAGTTGCTACATAGACATCTTGAGCTCGCGCGCGTTCAAGAGCCGTGAACTAGTGAAAAATCTACTTAACCGGTTTAAGAATTGGAAGGAGAGCAAATTTGAGGAATCATTCTGGGCAAAGATGACTTTGGATGAAAAGAAGAAAGCAGATAGGAGCACAATTGCAAATAGACGGCTATATAACAGCAGCTCATTTTTCTCTGCAAGCAGCATCAGAATTACGAAGAACTCCGTCTTTTGACAATCTACCCTTGTAACATCTATACTTTAAGTCCTTATTATCTTAAAAAGATTCTCTAATATTACTTCACAATAGAAAAGCAAAGAAATACGTCAAAACTAGCCATGGATTACAGGAAGAGTTATTCTCAGCAAATTCCCCAGAGCACTTGGATGATTTAGCAGTTTCTTCAAGCCAACAGCACGAAAGCCAACCAAACTCTTTCACTGATACCTCTACTGACTCATACATTGATGAAGGTGACATATCAGATGATTCTCAGTCAGTAGAGGCCGGGGACGTTTTCGATTTCCTGTCGACTACAGAAGGCGTATATGATGTTTCCGTACCGTCAATCACCAAATCCTGGAAGGTAGTATCAGGTTTCAATGTTTCCGAGTCATTCCTGCAGTACCGAGAGACCTGTATTGAGAAGGCCAAAACTCATCGAAACCTGGAGACACATGAAGAATTGGCGCTTAGTGGCATAATGCTGATTGATGATAGCATTTGTGAAGAACATTACTTCCCTTTTGAACATGTTGAAGATGTTTTGCAGGATATTGAAGCTGTCGATTATTTCCACATACCCAATGCCGATGAAGAAGAGTCTCGTCTATGCCAGAAGTTTGCCTATAATATGCAGCAGAGAAGGCTGAATTATGATCATGTTGACAGAATTTTGGACGATATGTAGCAGCAGGAAAGATTCAAAAAATTGAAATGCATGTTATCTTCTTTCGCTAGAATCTATTGTATGAACTACTCTATCCATCCAATCAACGAGGCAACACTTGTACACAATACTATCAATGTGATGATCGATGCGTACTTTAAAAACTCTCCCATTATCAAGTGCCTAAATGCAGACAACATGAGCTTTTCCTCATCTGCCCGATTTACCAATATGGACCCCTCTCTTGTGAACCATAACAAGCGTCCCGATTTTAGTATAGTCTCAAACCGGGAGAAACACCTTCTTCTGACCTTAGAGGCCAAGCGTTGTGGTCGTAGCATGTCCGGTGATTTCTTCAAGCTTGCTAAATTGCTGAAGGATTCGTTAAACCAAATTGAGGTATTCGGGATTGTTTATGGGTTAGTATCTCAATAATGGGAAAAGTAGATACTGTAAGAGTGTTATTTATTAAAGAGACAAAATAATATTGTTTATATCTGTTACTATTAAAATCCCTGTGATTCAATTCCCTGTTGTGTAGTGGTTGGTTTACACTGTATGAGTGTGTAGTGTACGTGTGCCTGGTGTGTAACAGTTCCGGAGATTGTTAACTTGCCAGGTTCATTAGCAAGAAGGAACCAGTGTTTGGTTGTGGGGTCTGTTCTTCACTCAATTGTGGTGTGTATACCACACCGTAGATATTCTTTTCAATTTTATCACGCATTTTCCTGTCTGCTAGCTTAGAGCTTACCTAAGCACTTAAAGCTAATTTTGCAGCCCCTCACCCCTACGTCTCATCAATAAAAATGTGAGGTATCCCACCTTCACCTAAAAAAAACCAAATACACATTGAACATTACAACTATGCTAGTAACATTATATCAAAGTGTTAAAGCTGGTACGGTGAGAATGGTTGTAGGTGGTATAAACACACAGTTATTTTTCAGTCTGGCAATCAACTCGCAGCAAGGTTAGATGGAAATACTGTCGTCTCTAATTACTTTATTATGAACAACGTTGCCATAAATACATCTAAACTTATAAGAGATTACTTACACAGCCGCACAAACCACATGTGTCCTATCCTTCCCTTATATCGCCCATTCTTGAAAACCGTAAAGATTTTTTTTCAGAATTAAAAGGTTTGGCTAGAAGAATGCCCAGGGTTTCTGCTGATAGAAATACAAAACATATTAATGATTGCAGTTCATTTTTTTTTGACAATTTATGAAGTTTGGGGTAATAATAAGCCCAGTTATCTTTTATAATATAAATTAAATCACTTTTTGAAGGGTGGACTTTTTCGATTTTTTTTAGCATTTTATTGATCTGCGCCCAGTTTTTAAAATTCTATAGAAGTGGACTTAATTGAACAGATACGAGAGAGAGAGAGAAGATAAGATAGAGAAAATAAGAAAATGTCCAAAAAAAAAGCTGAGACAGATAGAAGAGAGGAGAGAGGAGTAACCAAGAAATAATTGCAGTGTTACGCTGTGTTTTTCTATTATAGTGAACGCTTTTTGTGCCCCCAACTCCACAAAGAAAGGGTTAGCCATCAAAAACAAACTTCCAATTAGCACCCAATACGGATTTAGTAGTGATAACGTAAAGGAGAATATGGAGGGTTTGATTGAAGGAGCGTGGTGGGAAGGTGTCTTTGATAAGGCCTTTCCAAATTTAACCTGTAAACTACTTTAAGAAATTGATTTGATTTTTTCACTTATGAATTTAGAACTCTATATTATTAAAGAAAAAATAGTAATAATTCATGTCATTTTTATGAATTATAGTTAATGACATTATTTTCTAGCAAGAAAAAAGCTGCAGGGAAATTATTGGCTACTGGCTATTGGAAAATGAAATAAATGGTAAATTTGTGCCTGACTTTTATATAATGTAACACTTCTACAGTCATAGCAATGACTCTGGGAAGCCTAGTGAACCAATTGCTATATATTTACAACGACTCTTTTGATATATGGTATTTAAGCCAATATAATATTAAGTTTCCAATTCAATTTTCACTGTCAAGAGCTAAAGTCTTTAGATTAACAGTTTTTAATCAATAGAACCTTCAAGATCAGCAAGATGTCTAAAGTACTCCGGACCAAAAACAGTTCCAAACCATTATGCTGTCTTTTCCTTACATGGCGGCTCTAAGGGCTATACGTCTTTTTGCATATATCTCATGAACTCTTTTTTTTTTGGTCTAGCAGTTCAGTTACATTTATCTCTATACTCCGTTATAGATATATTTTAACAAAAGCAAGGAAAGAGACAAAGGTAAAGACAGTCAACCATATTATTTTTAATAATATTTTTAAAGACTAATAGGTTTTTATATTTTTTAAAAAAAAGAGACGAGAATATAAATATAATATCAAAGAAAAACAAGGGAAATTTTTATTGTTCAAAGCAAATGATTTTTGTGTACAAAGATTTTTACAAATTAAATACAAATTAAATTAAATTAAATAGAATATAAGATAGTCAAGTCCATGATAGTCCAGTCCAGCCCAGTCCAGTCCGGTTTTTTTTGAGAAATATTTCATTCGCTTTGCAAGTATATATGTAAAGAGGATTTTGCAGCTTATTGTAATAGAGAGTCTTGGTCCAATCCGGAGCGTCGCCTCGATCCAGAGCCAGGTTCCAATGCAGTGTTCCTTCAGTTTTGATTTGATTTGATTTGATTTGATTTGATTTGATTTGATTTGATTTGATTTGATTTGATTTGATTTGATTTGGTTTGATTTGATTTGATTTGATTTGAGTTGATTTGATTTGATTTGAGTTGATTTGAATTGTAAATGTGAGGTAAGCACCACAATAGAGTGAAGAACAGACTCCACTACCAAACACTGATTCCTTCTTGCGAATAAATCTGGCAAATTAACCATCTCCGGAACTATTACATACCAGGCACACGTACAATACCCACTTATACAATGTACTAACCATCATACAACAAGGATAAGAATTAAAAAAGATTTGAATAGTCAAATATAAACAATATTACCTTGTCTCTCTAATAAATAACACTCTCAAAGTATCTCAATATTTTGAAGAGTGGATACTTTGAGAGTGTTACTTATTAGAGAGACAAGGTAATATTGTTCATATCTGTTACCATTCAAACCCCTTGGAATTCAGATCCCTGTTGTATAATGGTTGGTTTCCACGGTATAAATGTGTAGTGCACGTGTGCCTGGTATGTAATAGTTCCGGAGATGGCTAACGTGCCAGGTTCATAGGCAAGATGGAACCAGTGGTTGGTAGTGGAGTCTGTTCTTCACTCTATTGTAGTGTGCGTGCCACAGCCAACAGGACTTAGGATGATGCCTGAGATTTGAATTTGCCATTGGAAGAAATAATTTTTGTTTGGAACTTGCATTGGACCCCTGCTTGGAAATTGGCTTGGCCTTGAGATTTGGAAGTATAACCCAGATTTTGAACTTGATAGAAATTATGCTTGTATGTATGTATGTTCTAGGACTAGTACTCTAGCAGTACGTGGACATTGTTTGGCCATTTGGAAAGGAATTGGACTTGGACATGGACTTGGACATGGACATAGAAATGGACCTTGACTTGACTATTTTGGATATTGTGCTAGTATATATAAATTTTGACTTGATAAAGATAATTATGAGTACAATTTTTTTTGAATTTTTTCCCTTGTTTTTCTTTTTTTTTTTGACTAGATATTTTGATTTGATTTTGGACTTTGTCCCTGATCTTGACCACATCTTGGTCCTGTGCTGTTGACCGGTTTGGCCTTTTCTTTGGCGCCCCTTGTTGGGCTTGTGGTAGGCCGGATTGGCCTCTGACCTGGCGCGCATCTTGGGCCTTTGCTGTTGGCCGGTTTGGCCTTTTCTCTGGTGCCCCTTGTTGGGCTTGTGGTGGGCCGGATTGGCTTTTGACCTGGCGCGCATCTTGGGCCTTTGCTGTTGACCGGTTTGGCCTTTTCTCTGGTGCCCCTTGTTGGGCTTGTGGTGGGTCGGATTGGCCTCTGACCTGGCGCGCATCTTGGGCCAGTGCTGTTGGCCGGTTTGGCCTTTTCTCTTGCGCCCCTTGTTGGGCTTCTGGTGAGCCGTATCGGCTTTTGACGACGTGCCCAAAAGGCATGCGATAGCCAACAATTTTGTGGCAGGAATGGAACCATTTTGTTCCGCCGTAGAGGCAAATTGATTGTTGATAGAAGCAACAGGAAGCAACAGACCCGCCAGTGGGATAAATGGCTCCTACCAGTGATATAAATGGACCCGCCAGTGGAAATAATAAATTGGCCAGAAAAATAAATGGTGCCAACAATGGAAGAAAAATGGGCAGTTGGCCGTAATATAAAAAGACCTATCTGCGGAAGATAATAGGTCCACTGGCGAGAGATAACAGGTCCACTGGTAGGAGGAAAGGGCCTACCAGTGGGAAGCAACAAACCCACTGGCAGAAAGACCCCACTGGCGGAAGCAACAGACTAACAAAAAAGCAACAAGCAACAGTACCTTTGAAATAACATAAACCGCCGTGGAAGGCATAATAAAGCAACAAGCAACGGGAGGTAACAAGCAACGGGAACTAACCAAAAAGATACCAGCCGCGCCCACCAGAAGAGAGGACAGAAAGCAACCAGTAATACATGGGAATACGGACAACGGGCTCACACGCTACACGCGCGCTTTGGGACTTGCTCGATAGACCATGGTTGACCCGTGGCTACTACTCCATCGGGTCCTTTTGGAAGAAAGAAAGAAAAAGAGAGAGCGGTCGGTCGCAAGAGTCCAAAATCGGTTCAACAAGCTCAACAAAATAATATTGCCAAGTCTTTATGAACGTCTTTTGAACTCTTACAGTCGCCAACTCCACAGGCTATGATTAATTAGTATTCAAAGTTTCATTGCGCGTAGAATGTAAATACATATACTTATCTTAAAATGCCTGGACTACCCATTCATGACAAGAAAGAAACTCATGGCTATCGGAAGACCATCTTGGCTTCTGTGTATTAACGATGACCGGCCGGACACAAACCCATGTATTACCAGAAGCCTTCCATCGACCCCTCCAGTAGACGCGGCTAGTACAAAGAAAAAGGAAAAAAAAGAAAACCAAAGTTTGCAAAAATTGCTCTATACTTATAGAAAAAAAGACAGGGAGATATTGAGACTGCTCTAGATTTGGTCTAACAAAATCTATTGAAAATGCTTATCAATGGCATGTTGTGCCAAGAATGAATGCACGCTGCATAGTGCTGATCAAGTTGGACATCTATTTTTGTGAGTCTACACATATTCTTCAAGGAAAAGACCTGATTATAACTGTATACACACAAGTTGAAAAAACAAAAACATATAAATTCTTTTAAAACATAACACTGGCCTTGCTTTTCCAACCCTCAAACTGGAGCTCATACTCTTGCTATATGTAGTGCTATGCTATAGTATTTTATAAAAGTATTCACCGTTTAATAAAGGCCAGGCCTTAGAAGATTGATAGATAAAGCAAAGCTGTTGTGATGTACATAATAGGGGGGGTTATGCAGACAATCAAAATAAATACATACTAGGCAACTAAAGAAAAAAATACAAATTTATGCATGCATATATTACAAGTTTCATAAATATATTTCTCACTCTCTTTGCTTCCTTTCAAAGATTATCAAATTACTCATAAAGCTACTGAATCAGACACATTAAGACAAGAAGTATTTGGTAAAGAATATAAAATTGTACAAAATATAAAAGAAATAGCTGTAGTTATCAAAAGAAATAATTTGAAGCATCTTGATAATGTGCTTCTGCTGATCAAAAAAAAAAGAAAAAGAAAAAGGAAATCCAAGAATACGCCTTGTAATTTGATCACCTGCATGTGAATTGATAAGCCCATTTATAAATAATATCTTTCTCTGAATTTTTTTTTTAAAATAAATTGTCGTGTATCTATAAACAAATTCTTTGATAGTTTATCTAGCAAAAATTGTAATAATACACACATTTATATATATATTTGTATCTATATGTAGCTCACACAATTCTCTTATAATCACACTTGTAGAATATGACCTATAGCTTATGGCTCATAAAATAGAATAAAATAAAATCTCAAAGCTAGTGCTTTAATATTGGGGTTCTTTTGCAAATACAAAGCCAAGTAGATATACATATAAGAATTACAATCCTTTATATAATATAAATTAATGACTTGATATACATTATGTGCTAGAGTGTTTTTTAATTGTATTTTTAATTTTATTGCGATTATCAGCACATATAATACGCAGTATCTACCAGGATATATTTTCAGTTACATTTTTCAAGTCAATCTGCCGTAATTTCTTGTATCATAACAATGGGTTTATATTTCTAAAATTTGGTAGGACTGGCAAAAGAAGGCATTTCTGTTGTTTCTCGTATATTGATTAGACTTTATATATGTAACTGTCTGTTTCAAGATAACCAAGACTGCAATTTGGTAAGCTATATCTAAAGGTCATAAAGGTAGATGCTATAACTTTTCATGGGCTTGACACAGCTTGATATGATAGTATTTCCTTAAAGAATACATATATTTTTTAATGATTTCTGAGGTGTATTTATCAGGATTGTAAGCTCCTTATTAGATCTGCACTATTATGCACCTGTACAAATCGGGTTGATTGAGTATAAAATAAAAATATCAAAACCGATTTACATCGGCGCACATCAAAGAGTAATTCCGAAAATATGCATACAAGTAGTATCATTACTTACGAACATTCTTTAAGCTAAAAGAGCGTTTGACTATCTAACGCTCACTTGCTCTTTATCTATATACTTTATTTAAAGCAAGAAAACTGTATTTAATATATCAAATATATAGCATTATTATTACTATTTCTTTGAAAATATTTTAACCATTGGGCTGGTCAAGAGAGATATACTGAGGTTCATAGAATTGAAGCATAAATTCAGATGACATGATAGTTCTTTCTATTTATTTACTTTATAATTTATGGACATCGTTTTTCAATTTATGCAAATAGATAGTCTTTTTGCATAACAATATATACTAGAAATAATCACAATCATATGAAATCTTCACAAATACTAATTTTTTGTAAACAAGGCATATATCTATTCTGTAGAAGAAATAGAGACTTCTAGCCAAATACTTTTATCAAAAGGTAGATACTATATATAATCTTTAGCTTAACAGAAAAGATTATTTAATACAATCAATATAATATAAAGCCTTCTTTTTTCTCTGAAGAGGTCTTTCTCAAAGAAAGTGTATGTTTGAGATAAAATAAATACTAAATCGTGCCATTAAGTACGCAAAGATTATCAAATTCTTGTAAACCAAATACAGATAAATAGAATTTGGCTTATCATGTATTCCTTATTTTCTAAAGAGAAAATCCCTTTTCACAAGAAAAACATTACAATATATTTTATGTGCTGATTTATGCCCTTTTACTTTCAAACATACAAGAGTATGATTAAGAGAAGTTCACAGTGATTTGAATATGTTCTTTCCAGACAGTAAGCTCTTTAATATATATATATATAATGTGTAAAAAGAAAATAATAATATCAATTTTTGTTAAAGGAATATGTCACTTTGTTTTGAAAATCTTTATGGCTTATCAAAGAGATAAAAAATAAACTAAAAACCATATGAATGCACTCCTTAGTTTCCGTGTAGATACCAATATATTGATTGGAATGCTTACGTGGAATTCTTGTCTGATAAGAAAAATAAAACTATAAAAGAAAGAGAAATCTCTTCGCGCTTGATTTTCTCCTTGTACCCATTTTTCATCGCTTGTTTTATACAATGCCACGCTTCACAGCTCTCACCAACCTTTCCTTTGCCGCTCCCAAGCGTGCTAAAGCCTCCCGCTACCAGCCATACCCTGCCCAGTCCGTCCGTCGCGCTCTTCGTGCGAGCGCAAAGAGCCCTCTTGGGGCGATTGGTGTCTCTTCTACCGGTGGGTTTGTTGCGACCCAAGTGACCTCTCCTGAGGTGTTTGGTGGGTCGGGTGAGACCCAAGGTAATTATTTCATACACTCTTTCAGGAAATTATTTGTGCAGAGATAAAAATCGTTTTGATGCACTAATAGTTTCTGGAAAAAGTGTATTTTATTTAATTTAATTTTGCACATCTCTAATGTTTTTCTTTTATATTGTATTATTCTATAGTAGTTCCTAGAGGAACTAAGCGTCCTTGTCCGAAGGACTTCACCTCCACGGCCCATATGGCCAAGCGCCTGGAGGTGGTCACCATTCGGGCGTTGAGAAGACCCGCTGGGAGGGGACCTCGTGGATTCCTGTTGTCCACGAGCCCTGCCCGGCGGGTGGCTCTTAAGAGGAGCCTGAGATTGGTCAGGCACGTAGTCTTTGAACTACAAATAAGAGGAGTGATCAGTATGACGGGTCAAATCAATGACCCTTTGCCCTCATACTGCAACATGCCTACCACGTCTGTTCTTGCTCCTGTCCCTGTCCCTGCTCCAGTGTCTGCTTCTGCTTCTGCTTCTGCTTCTGCTTCTGCTCCTGCTCCTGCTCCTGTAACCCCTCCCGTTCGTTCTCTCACCCGCTCCTCCTCACGAATTGTCACCAGTTCTTCATCTGGATTCTTCTCTACCTCACCATCTCCATCACCTTCTCCGTCACCTCCATCCTCTCGCTCTCCATCTCCTGAGCCAGAAACATCTCTCTCTGTGTTTCAAGCATTGTCATCATCAGAGACATCAGAATCATTAGAAACATCAGAGTCATCATCAGCAATTACTCCTGATAACACATACACCAAGGTGATGAACATTGCTGCAGATACAACACAAATTATTACGTCTAGTGTTGTATCTGTAGTAGGCGCTATTAAAAAGTTCTTCTCTTGGGAGTAAGACAAGATATAACCATAAAAAATGTTTTAATACTCATCAAAAACAACAGGAAGCAACAGATACTAATAAGCAACAGATACTAACAAGCAACAGCTACTAACAAGCAACGGGAACTAACCATACTAACATAAACATTAACCACTAAACCAAAACATTAACTACTCAAATTAAAAAACAAAACAAAAGACTACTAAACCTAACAATTAGCAAAGACAAAGTCAAAGCTAAAGTCAAGGTCAAATCCAAAGTCATGGCAAAATCCAAATCTGAAATTGAAACTGAAAAGGGAACCAGAAAAAGAGAGGATGGGGAAAAGTCAAAAGGAAATTAAAATTATTATAAATATATAGTATCCAAAACTTGTACTATTATCATTAGTAATATTATCATTATTACCATTAGTATTATCATTAATATCATTACTAGTATTATCATTAGTCTTATCATTATTCTCATTACCATTATTATCATTAGTACTATCATTAATATCATTACCAGTATTACCATTAGTCTTATCATTATTCTCATTACCATTATTACCATTAGTCTTATCATTAATATCATTACCAGTATTATCATTAATATCATTGTCATTGTCATTATCATTATCATTAGTATAGGGCTACATAGTTTCTGTGTAGCGCATAGACAGAGAATTCACTATGTATTAAAAGGTTTATTAAGCAACACATACACCTTTAGTGGTCAAAAGGTGTTTCGATCTCAGGTAAATTATAAAATTAAGAAAAAAAGAAATTATCAGTGTCGTCTTCTTGTTAATCGATCTCAGCATAAAATACCGTCTACGTCAGGAACCAGTCATTCTCCTTTATAATAAAAGCTGATGAGATTAAAGACAGATTGTAAAAATTTACTTTTTTTTTTTTCATTTTGCAAAAGATAGTCTGACCACATTTCTCGTATCAAGTCCTAACCAACACCCAAAAAACAACAACAAATGAACAAACAAAAGAAAGAAAGAATAAAAATACACCAGATACACAAATGAGAGACATCTTTTGTAGATTGAATAAAAGACTCCATGTATTTCCTATTAGAATCTGAGATTGGGATTAAAGGAAACAATGATTACAGTTTGTAAATTGTCAGCAATCAACTCTCTCAAGTATTTCGCATCGGTTTCTATTTTACAGTCCTCAAGCTAATTTTGACAACACACACGCATACGCACACGCAAAAAAAAGCTTACTACAATGACCCAAAGCTCATGTTAATTGGACAAATGGAGAATGAAGAACCACAATTGGGTCTGATGGATCAAGATGAAAATTCACAACTTGTCAAAAAAGTCGGCAAGACATATGAACAAAGGTATATAGCTCTAAAAATAAAGTCAAAGAAACGATATTGTTATACGTTCGAGTTGTCTTTGAACTGAAAAAGTTTTTACCGGCTATTTCCTAGGACCTTTGGTTTTTATTAAAGGTGCTGTGAATCAAGGCGAATATGTTAATACTTTGACACAGAATCTCATTCCTTGAATTATATCCTTTAAAAAATATCATTATAGGAGGTTCATATTTCAAGAAGATTGTTCTACCTATCATATAGAACCAGACACAAAAGTGGCAAAAAGACGACTATGTGACCAAGCCTTTTTAATTAACTGCTCTTCCCAAGGTCTAGGGAATAACCCCATTGAGCATAAATATTTAGAGGTACGATATATTGAAATTGGAAGGTTTATTTTAAAAGGGCCAATTATGGGTTAATAATCAAAAAGAGTAACAATACATATACAGCTATTTATCGATTTCTCATTATTTTATAAAAGCCACTAATGTCATGAAATAATCTAGAGAGAAAAGTATTTAATGACCTTGTCACATATTGAAAGCACTTCAATGGCGATCAAACGAGTAATAACAGCTTTCAGCGCTCATTTTACAGGATATCACTCATGCTCCTTGTGGTACAATATTAGGGGTTAGCATAGGTGGGGTTTTACATGGCCTTGTTTTGTAAGTATTTGGTTTTGCTTGGTTTCTGGATATTATCCTACGGTACGAAGATCGGATCTGATTGACAGGAACAAGGAAAACTGGCTATGCTTGTGATATGGTAAAGTGTATTGGATAATAGACTAGTGGAGTGTATATTGTCCGATAAGTTAGGATGAGGCTTCTGATATCAAATAATACTAGGAAAATCAAAGGGTTTTGTAGTGAAAGGTGAACGGTGTAAAAGTACCCGCACCATAAATATACTCAAGTTTGTCAAGGACTTGTGGATCATTTGATATTTTTATTTCTTTTTCTAAATAGAGGGAATTAGATCTTTTATATTATCAGGGGGAAGCATTGACTGAGACAAGTGCATGAGTCTGTTTTTAAAGTGTCTTGAATCCTTTGGTATTGGTAAGCAAAACGTCATGAACATATTATATTCAGTATAAGAGAAATGTGTATTATATTACACCAGTGCTTACACTACTTGGTACTGGAAAGAGATAACATATAATGGACTGTTGTGACATTTTTGGTGTATACAGGGTTTGTATTTACATCCTATAGAGCATTACGGGGATTATGATGCTCTTGAAATAAATCAAAATCTGGGAATCGTAAAAGAGATTTATATGAGAGCTCAAAGTGTTGATCTACAAGGTATGGTTGAATTATCTCGAAGTCCTTTTTAGAGAGAAGTTGTCTTTGGTAAGTGCGTGAAATATAGTGCATATAATATAATTAATAGATTAATGTAGTTATAAGAAACTTTAAACCAATATACTTCTCTTCAAAAAGATTAGCTTTATTATATATGGCTACAAGAAAAATAGGATGAATAAAAAGCTTTTAAAAAAAAAGAATTCTGCCTAGACATTTACCAAAATTGGGTTTGTGTGTAAAAGAGTGTTTATTGCTCTTTAATATATTTGATAATGCAGATGAGACGAGCTGTGCTAGTTTATGTAAAGAAGTGGCCCAGACGGCTAACAGAAAAAAAAGAATATATATCGATCTTCTCTAACAGCTTATTAGCTCAAATATTGGCAATTGACCGTTTTTCGTTTTGGAAAAAGAAAATATAAGTGATGTTTAAGGATGGTCTTTATTGCTTTCATCTTTCGATGTTTGTATAAATATTTTGATAATTAATAAAATATTATTTTCGGTAAGATATTACTAAGCTATTGCTAAGATGTCAGAATAAACTATGCTTCTTTGGATAATTAATAATAGATAAGAGAAAGAAATAGAAATATATTATATGCTTTGGTCAGTCAAAAATGTGAATATACACGCAATGTGTCAACTTTATAGAGCTACTCTCACTCACACAACCGACTCCATTACTTTCTCTTTATAAACACAAAAAATAACTATCCAGTATACACCAGTAGCACCTTCAGCTAGATGTTTCAATTCTTCTACCTATCAACTTTGGAACGACCCCCATGCACTCTTTCTTCAATTGGCTCAGATAAAATCGTTCAATACTGTGCTCCATCAGAGAGTATGGATCAAATAAGAAACTTATTTTACTTGGCTGCCTTTAAGTAAAACTACTCACGCATAATAGCTACACAAGCCAATGCCTATTCCTTTGTGCTTCCAAATTAAATTGATCCTTGGCTGCGGTTGTCTTTTTCCTTCTCTTACCTTTTTTATTATCTTTTCCATTCTTTTTGCATTAGCATTCGCAATTATCTGTACGCATGAAGTTTAAGCAACAAAAACTCGGCCATAATAATCTAATTCGATGGAAATTACGGCTATGCCTGTTCTTTTACGGTTACGTCTGGTACTATATGCAATATATTATATATATTTACTTTTTAGATATTAAAAGAGTATCTAATTGTATTTTGTAAATCAAGAATTTTAGCTTATCTATGCTTATTATATCATCTTTCTTTCTTTCTTCTTTCATATTAAATTTCTCATTTTTAATACGGTATATGAGAAATACAAGTAGAAAGTCCTTCAATATTGTTTAAAGCTGGTATCTGCGTACACTGTTCATATTATGACTGCTCACAGGATTTTACCCTTTTATCTTACTAGAACCTATAGATGCTATCAATACAAATTGCTCGCTTATCTTTGAAAAAGTCCATTTTTCTGATATGTAGCTTATTATTATAATTGAATAATAAAGGTACTTGCCATTCAACTAACCAGCAAAATTGGCTTGGCCAAAGTCTCCTATGAATGTTCCAAAGACTCAAGTCCACGTATTTACTAGACAAAAGAAAACAGTACTTAGATTCGAACATATTTTTTAGTGGTAAATAAAATAATATATATTTATTTGTGTAAAATACAGTTAGTAATACTAGCTATAGCAAATACAAGTACAAGATTTATAAACAATTTACATTGTCACAAAGAGAAGAATTATTGTTACATAAATATTATTCGGCTATACATACAATGTCTTTTCTTTTTCTATTAAAAAAAGAACAAAATATAACCATTTGTCTTTTATACGTGAGCAGAATAAAAACTACTTGTATACCCACTTGGCCTTGTATTTGCAAAAGAACCCCAATATTAAAGCACTAGCTTTGAGATTTTATTTTATTCTATTTTATGAGCCATAAGCTATAGGTCATATTCTACAAGTGTGATTATAAGAGAATTGTGTGAGCTACATATAGATACAAAGATATATATAAATGTGTGTATTATTACAATTTTTTGCTAGACAAACTATCAAAGAATTTGTTTGTAGATACACGACAATTTATTTAAAAAAAAATTCAGAGAAAGATATTATTTATAAATGGGCTTATCAATTCACATGCAGGTGATCAAATTACAAGGCGTATTCTTGGATTTCCTTTTTCTTTTTCTTTTTTTTTTGATCAGCAGAAGCACATTATCAAGATGCTTCAAATTATTTCTTTTGATAACTACAGCTATTTCTTTTATATTTTGTACAATTTTATATTCTTTACCAAATACTTCTTGTCTTAATATGTCTGATTCAGTAGCTTTATGAGTAATTTGATAATCTTTGAAAGGAAGCAAAGAGAGTGAGAAATATATTTATGAAACTTGTAATATATGCATGCATAAATTTGTATTTTTTTCTTTAGTTGCCTAGTATGTATTTATTTTGATTGTCTGCATAACCCCCCCTATTATGTACATCACAACAGCTTTGCTTTATCTATCAATCTTCTAAGGCCTGGCCTTTATTAAACGGTGAATACTTTTATAAAATACTATAGCATAGCACTACATATAGCAAGAGTATGAGCTCCAGTTTGAGGGTTGGAAAAGCAAGGCCAGTGTTATGTTTTAAAAGAATTTATATGTTTTTGTTTTTTCAACTTGTGTGTATACAGTTATAATCAGGTCTTTTCCTTGAAGAATATGTGTAGACTCACAAAAATAGATGTCCAACTTGATCAGCACTATGCAGCGTGCATTCATTCTTGGCACAACATGCCATTGATAAGCATTTTCAATAGATTTTGTTAGACCAAATCTAGAGCAGTCTCAATATCTCCCTGTCTTTTTTTCTATAAGTATAGAGCAATTTTTGCAAACTTTGGTTTTCTTTTTTTTCCTTTTTCTTTGTACTAGCCGCGTCTACTGGAGGGGTCGATGGAAGGCTTCTGGTAATACATGGGTTTGTGTCCGGCCGGTCATCGTTAATACACAGAAGCCAAGATGGTCTTCCGATAGCCATGAGTTTCTTTCTTGTCATGAATGGGTAGTCCAGGCATTTTAAGATAAGTATATGTATTTACATTCTACGCGCAATGAAACTTTGAATACTAATTAATCATAGCCTGTGGAGTTGGCGACTGTAAGAGTTCAAAAGACGTTCATAAAGACTTGGCAATATTATTTTGTTGAGCTTGTTGAACCGATTTTGGACTCTTGCGACCGACCGCTCTCTCTTTTTCTTTCTTTCTTCCAAAAGGACCCGATGGAGTAGTAGCCACGGGTCAACCATGGTCTATCGAGCAAGTCCCAAAGCGCGCGTGTAGCGTGTGAGCCCGTTGTCCGTATTCCCATGTATTACTGGTTGCTTTCTGTCCTCTCTTCTGGTGGGCGCGGCTGGTATCTTTTTGGTTAGTTCCCGTTGCTTGTTACCTCCCGTTGCTTGTTGCTTTATTATGCCTTCCACGGCGGTTTATGTTATTTCAAAGGTACTGCTGCTTGTTGCTTTTTTGTTAGTCTGTTGCTTCCGCCAGTGGGTTTGTTGCTTCCCACTGGTAGGCCCTTTCCTCCTACCAGTGGACCTGTTATCTCTCGCCAGTGGACCTATTATCTTCCGCAGATAGGTCTTTTTATATTACGGCCAACTGCCCATTTTTCTTCCATTGTTGGCACCATTTATTTTTCTGGCCAATTTATTATTTCCACTGGCGGGTCCATTTATATCACTGGTAGGAGCCATTTATCCCACTGGCGGGTCTGTTGCTTCCTGTTGCTTCTATCAACAATCAATTTGCCTCTACGGCGGAACAAAATGGTTCCATTCCTGCCACAAAATTGTTGGCTATCGCATGCCTTTTGGGCACGTCGTCAAAAGCCGATACGGCTCACCAGAAGCCCAACAAGGGGCGCAAGAGAAAAGGCCAAACCGGCCAACAGCAAAGGCCCAAGATGCGCGCCAGGCCAGAGGCCAATCCGGCCTACCACAAGCCCAACAAGGGGCGCCAAAGAAAAGGCCAAACCGGTCAACAGCAAAGGCCCAAGATGCGCGCCAGGTCAAAAGCCAATCCGGCTCACCAGAAGCCCAACAAGGGGCGCCAAAGAAAAGGCCAAACCGGTCAACAGCACAGGACCAAGATGTGGTCATGATCAGGGACAAAGTCCAAAATCAAATCAAAATATCTAGTCAAAAAAAAAAAAAGAAAAACAAGGGAAAAAATTCAAAAAAAAAGTGTACTCATAATTATCTTTATCAAGTCAAAATTTATATATACTAGCACAATATCCAAAATAGTCAAGTCAAGGTCCATTTCTATGTCCATGTCCAAGTCCATGTCCAAGTCCAATTCCTTTCCAAATGGCCAAACAATGTCCACGTACTGCTAGAGTACTAGTCCTAGAACATACATACATACAAGCATAATTTCTATCAAGTTCAAAATCTGGGTTATACTTCCAAATCTCAAGGCCAAGCCAATTTCCAAGCAGGGGTCCAATGCAAGTTCCAAACAAAAATTATTTCTTCCAATGGCAAATTCAAATCTCAGGCATCATCCTAAGTCCTGTTGGCTGTGGCACGCACACTACAATAGAGTGAAGAACAGACTCCACTACCAACCACTGGTTCCATCTTGCCTATGAACCTGGCACGTTAGCCATCTCCGGAACTATTACATACCAGGCACACGTGCACTACACATTTATACCGTGGAAACCAACCATTATACAACAGGGATCTGAATTCCAAGGGGTTTGAATGGTAACAGATATGAACAATATTACCTTGTCTCTCTAATAAGTAACACTCTCAAAGTATCCACTCTTCAAAATATTGAGATACTTTGAGAGTGTTATTTATTAGAGAGACAAGGTAATATTGTTTATATTTGACTATTCAAATCTTTTTTAATTCTTATCCTTGTTGTATGATGGTTAGTACATTGTATAAGTGGGTATTGTACGTGTGCCTGGTATGTAATAGTTCCGGAGATGGTTAATTTGCCAGATTTATTCGCAAGAAGGAATCAGTGTTTGGTAGTGGAGTCTGTTCTTCACTCTATTGTGGTGCTTACCTCACATTTACAATTCAAATCAACTCAAATCAAATCAAATCAACTCAAATCAAATCAAATCAAATCAAATCAAACCAAATCAAATCAAATCAAATCAAATCAAATCAAATCAAATCAAATCAAATCAAATCAAATCAAATCAAAACTGAAGGAACACTGCATTGGAACCTGGCTCTGGATCGAGGCGACGCTCCGGATTGGACCAAGACTCTCTATTACAATAAGCTGCAAAATCCTCTTTACATATATACTTGCAAAGCGAATGAAATATTTCTCAAAAAAAACCGGACTGGACTGGGCTGGACTGGACTATCATGGACTTGACTATCTTATATTCTATTTAATTTAATTTAATTTAATTTGTATTTAATTTGTAAAAATCTTTGTACACAAAAATCATTTACTTTGAACAATAAAATTTTCCCTTGTTTTTCTTTGATATTATATTTATATTCTTGTCTCTTTTTTTTTAAAAAATATAAAAACCTATTAGTCTTTAAAAATATTATTAAAAATAATATGGTTGACTGTCTTTACCTTTGTCTCTTTCCTTGCTTTTGTTAAAATATATCTATAACGGAGTATAGGGATAAATGTAACTGTTTTTGGTCTGGAGTACTTTAGACATCTTGCTGATCTTGAAGGTTCTATTGATTAAAAACTGTTAATCTAAAGATTTTAGCTCTTGACAGTGAAAATTGAATTGGAAACTTAATATTATATTGGCTTAAATACCATATATCAGAAGAGTCGTTGTAAATATATAGCAATTGGTTCACTAGGCTTCCCAGAGTCATTGCTATGACTGTAGAAGTGTTAGATTATATAAAATTCAGGCCCAAATTTACCGTTTATTTCATTTTCCAATAGCCAGTAGCCAATAATTTCCCTGCAGCTTTTTTCTTGCTAGAAAATAATGTCATTAACTATAATTCATAAAAATGACATGAATTATTACTATTTTTTCTTTAATAATATAGAGTTCTAAATTCATAAGTGAAAAAATCAAATCAATTTCTTAAAGTAGTTTACAGGTTAAATTTGGAAAGGCCTTATCAAAGACACCTTCCCACCACTCTCCTTCAATCAAACCCTCCATATTCTCCTTTACGTTATCACTACTAAATCCGTATTGGGTGCTAATTGGAAGTTTGTTTTTGATGGCTAACCCTTTCTTTGTGGAGTTGGGGCACAAAAAGCGTTCACTATAATAGAAAAACACAGCGTAACACTGCAATTATTTCTTGGTTACTCCTCTCTCCTCTCTTCTATCTGTCTCAGCTTTTTTTTGGACATTTTCTTATTTTCTCTATCTTATCTTCTCTCTCTCTCTCTCTCTCTCTCGTATCTGTTCAATTAAGTCCACTTCTATAGAATTTTAAAAACTGGGCGCAGATCAATAAAATGCTAAAAAAAATCGAAAAAGTCCACCCTTCAAAAAGTGATTTAATTTATATTATAAAAGATAACTGGGCTTATTATTACCCCAAACTTCATAAATTGTCAAAAAAAAATGAACTGCAATCATTAATATGTTTTGTATCTCTATCAGCAGAAACCCTGGGCATTCTTCTAGCCAAACCTTTTAATTCTGAAAAAAAAATCTTTACGGTTTTCAAGAATGGGCGATATAAGGGAAGGATAGGACACATGTGGTTTGTGCGGCTGTGTAAGTAATCTCTTATAAGTTTAGATGTATTTATGGCAACGTTGTTCATAATAAAGTAATTAGAGACGACAGTATTTCCATCTAACCTTGCTGCGAGTTGATTGCCAGACTGAAAAATAACTGTGTGTTTATACCCCCTACAACCATTCTCACCGTACCAGCTTTAACACTTTGATATAATGTTACTAGCATAGTTGTAATGTTCAATGTGCGTTTGGTTTTTTTGTAGGTGAATGTGGGATACCTCACATTTTTATTGATGAGACGTAGGGGTGAGGGGCTGCAAAATTAGCTTTAAGTGCTTAGGTAAGCTTTAAGCTAGCAGACAGGAAAATGCGTGATAAAATTGAAAAGAATATCTACGGTGTGGTATACACACCACAATTGAGTGAAGAACAGACCCCACAACCAAACACTGGTTCCTTCTTGCTAATGAACCTGGCAAGTTAACAATCTCCGGAACTGTTACACACCAGGCACACGTACACTACACACTCATACAGTGTAAACCAACCATTACACAACAGGGAATTGAATCACAGGGATTTTAATAGTAACAGATATAAACAATATTATTTTGTCTCTTTAATAAATAACACTCTCACAGTATCTACTTTTCCCATTATTGAGATACTAACCCAAAATCAATTCCGAATACCTCAATAGGAGCTGCTGCTATTGCTATTGCTACTGCTTGATGGTATTACGTTTCTTTTTCCAATTTAGATGGCCATGTTAGCCACAGTAGTACTGTATGCACTCAACACATCAAGCCCAGCAGTTATGTAGCTGGAGTCAGTTTCTTTTTATAAAAAAAGTATGTTAGCAAAGAAAAAAACAAGGGAATGCTATCCAAAAGGCTCCCATACTTACCATTTTTGCTTTCAATGTTGCAATAGTAGTCCAGATTGCCGATATAGTTTGCTTCCTAAAGAGAGAAAAATATTTTTTAGCCTAAGAAACGAGAATAAAATGTGGAGACTCACTTTATCTGCATTTCCGGCCGAATGATAGAGAGACTGTTTACAATTGCCTATGCCATAAATTAAAGGTCCCGGTGTCTGTATTGGGAGATTGGTCAATTGTTCACTGAGCAATTTGTTTTATTCTACCAGACCACAAATTGTGGCCTTTTTGCCGGCACGGAAGAAGTCTATCTGGTTCCTAAAAATACATAATATTCGTATAAAGACTTTTTTTTTGTGCTTTTCAAAAAAAAAAAAAAAGAGGCGGGTGGGGGTTACTTACCAGCTGGTGCTGTCAAACTCTGGGAATATGTAGGTGAAAGAAAGACAAAAACATGATACGCATAAGCAGGTCAATAAATAGTAAGATATCAAACAAGATTGCGTCACAATCTAATGACAACAACTCCTTATAGTCCTTTGGGATTAATCATTATTTCTTTGTTGTTAAGTCTATATTTAGGGCCACTAATTGAATATACAGTTTTTTTTTTCGTATGAGACAGGATCTTGTTATTAAGTTGCTTAAATACAGACTGTGGCTCTTAAAATAATGAAAGTTAGGTGCCTGGTGAGAGATTCATGAACACAAAATGTAGGGACAAAGTAGTAAAGCTAATGCGTACATTGAATATATTGTATTTCTTTGAGGACACACCATTTTGCCGTGAAGGATTGGAGGAAGATGCCAGTCTCCGGATATATAGTCAGAATTGATTAATCTAGTTAGACAGAAATATCATGCCCCACCAGGATACGTGGTTACCGTAAGATTACTGCAAAGTCTGACCCCGACCCAAAAAAATAATAATATGTATAGCCATTAAATTCCTTATTATGAGTGATGTCGCATACTTTCAGGCTGTCCATAAGATTTCCCCACAAAAAAAAAACTGATGTCTGCACATTTTGAGTAACACCATCGTACATTGAAAAATTGGGGATTAATTTTTTATTTTATTTCACACTCAAGAAAAAAAAAATTAAATAAATAAACAATAGGGGGGTTTCATTATCTCTTTGGATAGAAGTTCAGATTAGGAATCTTAAAGCGGATGTTTAAAATGCAAAATTATTGGCTTAGAAGAATCTGAGTAGAATTAAAATGTATAGATTTAATCTAAAAAAAAAAAAAGTTTTCGGATTGAAAATTGAGGATTGCTCATTTTAATGTCTTGAAATACTTTAAGCAAAAAGGCATCAATTTATTTGCCTCTCTTACATATTTCTACTTTATATACCAACTTTTATAAAAAAAAAATGCCCAATATAAGTGATAGAAAATAACTTTTTTGCTTATAATAAAATATCAGGTACAAGAATAAGACGATTAATTAAAAGTGGAGACTCAATAATTTCCATTTTATATTCACTTTAATTGGCTATATATTTAACATACGCTATCCGAATCTTTACCTGATTTTTTATCTGAAAAGATAATGCAACCCCTTAATAGGGTGTTTAAAACTTAGATCTTGAAGGATTCAAGGTTTAGATCTTTCTATCAACAAACTTAAAAACCAAGTCATCTTCTTAAAAGGATTTATAGGCTATTGAAATATCTGTAAAGAATAGGGAGTTTCAAGAGTTTTTTAAGCTTTTAAATTTTAGCTTTGAGTTTTAAAGTAGTAATCAATAATACGCAATAGTTACTAAGTGTTTTTGAGTACCCTAAACGCTTCTTTCAATTCTGTTAGGCATTGTAATGATAGGATATAAGTTTCAAAATAGTATTGAAAGAGGCAAAAAAAAAAATCAAATTTAAGCAAGGATGTATTAAAAGTTTAAAACTCTTGAACGGTTTTGTTCGAGAGCTTTAATCTTTTTTTTTTTTTAATGGCTATAAATTAAGCTTGAGTTTATATTTGAAAAATGATTGGCTGAAATTAAATTTAAAAGCTTGAATGACTGTTGAAATTCCCTAATATGAATATAAATACTGATCTTCGAGACTTTTTCTTTTATTCCTGTACATAAAAGATAGCAGTTTTATACGGTTTGGTATCAAAAAAAATTAATTCTTTTGTGCGCTAAGCAGTGTGGAAACTCTTACATTAAATAGTTATTGCGTGGAAGAGAAGATGCTCCAATTGAATAATTGCCTAATTGTATCAAGTATTCTATGGACGCCTCTCTTTAAATATTTCAATAACAAACCTTTATAAGCATTTTGACGTTTAACTAGAAATTAGACAACCTATTCGCAAAAGGTGGTTAATATATACATACATATATATATATTCAAAAAGCTAGGCAAATTAGTCTCGCATAAGTGCGTAATTTTTCTTAAAAAAAATGATAAATTGAGAGCGGAAGCACAGTATAGATAAATTCAAGTTATGTTTTAGTGTTCTTGATCATTTTAAAGCACTAGTTTGTTTTTCTTTCCTCCTTTTAATTTAAAAATTAACAACAACAACAAAAACAGTGAGGGATTTGGTTTTATTTCCTCTTCATGTTAATTTGTAATTAAATCACTGGTCAGTAGTACTATATTAGGAAGAAGTGATTATATATATAGAGATATATTTGCATATGTATATAAAAGTCCATTTATTAACTAAATATGGTAGGAAGTTGTTAGTTATTTATTTATTTTAATTCTCAAAACTAAAGATTGAAGGATTTTATTCTGTAGATTATTAATATGGTAGTGACGATAATAACAGGATGCTTAGAGTGGGATCGATGCACGTGGAGCTGGTACCATTGATACTCTTTAAATATATATTTTTTTTCCATATACTATACACACTATAGACACAAACCACCTGATTATCTTGACTTTATTTTTTCTTATCAGATTCAAAGAGAAATAACAACTGTTCTATAGGCAAGTATATGTATACACACACATTTAAAGATTGTAGATGATCTCCTCCTCATTTGGATACCTATTATTTACAAGCCACGATATTTTATTGTTGATCTTTAGATTATTGTGAGTATTATATCAGATACAAAAGTCAAGAAGAAAGAAAGAAAATAGGCTTATTGGGTAACGTCCATAGCAAAGGAACTTCTTGCTGTAAATCCCAGCAAAAGAATAAAAACAAATAATAGTAGCTGAAATATTTTGTGTCGTTTAAAAACTTTTTTGGAGAATCATAATCACAATTTGAGATTTGAGATTCGAGATTTTTTAGCCAAACTTGCCTTACTCCAACTACGCTCATCTCACTTTAATCGAATTCAATTCAACTTGGCTCAATTCATTTACCTCAAAAAAAGAATCACTTTTGTGTTGGTGTGCGACTGAATTTGGTTTCCCTCTCGTTTTTTTTTCTATTCCAAAAATAAATAAATCGTACCATTCCTATTTGTAAATTTCTGATCTGGACAAACGAACAAACAAAAATGATTATAATGATAATGAGACCAATAAAGCGCCACCTTTTTTTTTTTTTTACACTTTTTCCTTTAAAAAAATAAAAAAATAAAATTAATAAATTATCTGATTACAATAGACACTAGTATTAATATATCTCATTCGAATCACAGATCAATTGAATTGATTATCAATTGAAATCCATTGAACCAAAATTATGAAAAGACTTTTTGTTGTTGAATTTTGTTCTAATAAATGAATGAATGAATGAATGAATGAATGAATGTTGTGGAATTTGATATTTTGATTTCAATTGGGATTTCAATTTCGATTTTGATTTCAATTTCGATTTTGATTTCAATTTCGATTGGGATTGGGATTGGGATTCTGGTTATTTTGTATTGGGTGGGGGTGGACAAAGGCTTTCTTTTTTCTTTTTGGTGGTGGGGGGGCGTTGAAAGATTCTAATCCGAGTCTGTGAGCAGTAAGAGATTAAATAGTTTGGTAGTAAGGAGGGAGTCAGGATAGACATTCATTAACAAAACAAGAATATCATTAATAGTAATAATAGCAGCAGAGAATCCTGTGGATCTTTGTACTTTTTATTTTATTTTTATTTTTTCTATATTTATATCTACATATGTTATTTGTTACTAGTGTGAATGAATGAATTAAGTAAGAAATCGAAGCATTTGAGTGGTTCGATTGTCAAAAGGGGGTGACATATTTATATATATTAGTGGAAGTTGAGTTGAGTTGAGTTCAATTTAGATTATTATTATTTTGGTCGGTAATCAGTCAATCCGTTCCGGCCGTTACTCTGTGCTGTGCTGTGTTGCGTTGATTTTCTTTATTTCTCTCTTTTTGTATGTATTTATGTATTTATACATGCATGTCAATTGAAACACGTTATCAAAAGGCACATTTCTCTTTTGTTTCAATCAAATATTGTATCTATTGTACCTCCTTATAATTACCATTATGTTTTCTAAATGAAAACCTGCAAACAAATTTGTATATAGTTTTGGATACAAGGTCAATGTTATTATATTGAGCTATATTGTTTCTTGTTATATCAGCTCATATAACACATATACAGCTAATAAATATACCGCAAGTCTTGATGATGATGTTAATGATGATGATGATGATGATGATGATGATGATGATGATTTGAATCTTTAATAGATGATTAGTAATAAAAATAGAAACACCAGAGCATGAAAAATTATTTTTTTTTATTTTATTTTATATAAATATGTTTCAAAATTAAATTAAATTAAATTGAAACATATTTATTTATATAAGAATATTTTAAATATTTGTTTCATTCACAGCTTTTTTGAATAAAAAAGTAAAGAAGTGCAGTACAGTACAGTGCAGTGTAGTGCAGTGTAGTGCAGCATAGTATATTATAGAGTATAGTGAATATATATATAAAAATGCATGTATGTATGTATATTTTTATGTACACGTTCTGAGAGCCAAAATAATAGATTGTATATAAAATATACTCTTCAGACACGCACCTTATAACATATACACAAATACATGATATTTACATATGTAGCATATATATATATATATATATTATATATATTATATATATAAAAATTTGATTCAAAAATATACAGACAATGTGCATATAATGTATGTATCTTATAAGAAAATATCTTCTTATATTGTGTGTAGCGTGTTGTGCGTAGTGTGTACAAAGGGAGTTTTTCTCTTTCTCTCTTTTAACCAAAGAAGGGGGGCGGACATCCAAAAGAAGAAAAAGAAGAAGGAAAAAAAAACGAAACCAGTCGATTTTTTTTTTGTCCTTTTTTTTTTTCCTTTTCCTTTTTCGCTCTTTTTTTTTTTTCTTTCTCTCTCTCTTTCTCTCTCTCTCTTTACAACAAACTCATCCTTCTACATCTTCCACTCCTGACTTTATTCTTATATTTTGGCTCTTCGTATACTCTTTTTAGAATAAAGAAGTACATTTACATTCACACATCTATATAATATAATATATATATATATATAATTTATATATAATTTATATATAAGAAAACATGTCATTAGAAGGACGGGATATCGTTATTGGCAACAAGTACAAGCTAGGCAGAAAGATTGGCGCTGGCTCATTTGGAGAGATTTACCTTGGTAAACAACATTACAACCATTCAATAGAATCCTTTGCAAATGAAGATTACTCATCATCATCTTTACTATTTCCTATATAATCATCATCCTCATTAACAAAAAAAAATCCCTTATTTATTTATTTAACTAATTCACATCATAGGCTCAAATATCTTGAGCCAAGAAGATGTTGGTGTGAAATTAGAAAGCATAAGGGCTGCACACCCTCAACTGGAATACGAAGCCAGAGTCTACAAAACATTGGCAGGCGGTGTGGGTATTCCATTCGTCAGATGGTACGGTAAAGAAGGCGATTACAATGTTATGGTCATGGACCTCCTTGGTCCTTCTATGGAAGATCTTTTCAACTACTGCAAACGTCGTTTTTCTCTCAAGACAGTTCTTTTGTTGGCTGATCAATTGGTATGTCGTCTGATTATTATTATTATTATTATCCTTATTATATAATCAGTTTATGAATCGAATCAAATCGAATCAAATAACATCAGTCAGTCAATAATAATTCTCATAATCACACGTGTTGATCGTCTTGTTAATACGTTTATCATAATATATTTATTTATTTATTTATTTTGTATAGTTATCCCGAGTTGAATATGTTCACTCCAAAGGTACGTCTTTTTGAAACAAAATAACTCCCACCCCCCTCCTCCTCCTCCCGCCTCCCGCCTCCTTCCTTCCAAACAAAAAAGAAAATTAATATATAGTATATTTATATATATACATTTGTTTTAACTATTGATATGATAAAGGCTTTATTCATCGAGACATCAAGCCTGACAATTTCTTGATGGGTATCGGCAAGCGCGGCAACCAGGTTAACATGATTGATTTCGGTCTGGCCAAGCGTTACCGAGACCCCAAGACAAACTCCCACATCCCCTACAGAGAAAATAAGAACCTTACTGGAACACCACGTTATGCAAGCGTAAACACTCACCTGGGAATCGGTAATAATAACAATAACAAAAAAAAATATGCCTTTTATATTTGTTTGTTTGCTTGGTTGTTTGTTTGTTTGTCTGAGAATATATAATGTATATTTGACGATAATGATAATAGACTTCATTATCAGCATCATTATTTTGATTATTTTAATTGTCCTAAAACAATATTAACAAAAAAAAATATGCCTATTAATTTGGTACATAGAACAATCAAGGCGCGATGACCTCGAATCACTCGGCTACATTCTTGTGTATTTCTGCCGCGGCCAGTTACCATGGCAGGGTATTCGGGCTAGATCAAAGAAGGAAAAATACGACAAGATCATGGAGAAGAAGATGACTACACCCGCTGATATATTATGTCGTGGCCTACACAATGAATTCGCCATATACCTCAACTATGTCCGATCACTGCGATTCGACGACAAGCCTGACTACTCATACCTCCGCAAACTATTCCGTGATCTCTTTGTACGCGAAGGCTTCCAATACGACTACGTATTCGACTGGACCGTACGCAAAATGGTAAATATCCTTCCTTGTCATTAGTTTGTCCTTTAGCTTCTTTATTTTGTTCTACATATATACAAGTGTGTGTGTGTGTGTGTATGAATTTTATGGATCTTTGTGTGTTTGTATGTGAGTAAGTAGTATAGTATATGGATAAAGTGAATACACGCACACGCACACACACATATATATATATATATGTAGAACAATAAGTATTATTATTAAGAAACGAACAAATGGATGAATGAATGAATGAATGAATGAATGAAAAAAAGGGGATCCAACAAGAACACTGATAACTGAAGTATAGCAAGAGAAGAAAATGACAGATATTCAATCCGGACCTATCGACACTGCCCTGTATAATTCTACTCCAGTTACATACGACACAGGATTACCTGTGCAACAACGACGTCCTGTTATGACTAATGCCGCACTCCCCTCTGCAGGCGTGGCACACCGCGGTGCAGCACAGCCATATCGGACAGATATAAAATCACCAGAGACCTCAAAGCGTCTGGACGATGTCATGCTTCAGTACCAACAACAACAGAAGATGCTGCAACACCAATCACCTTATCAACATACACCACCCCACCTTCTCCAACCCCAACAAATCTTGCAGCAGCAACAACAGACTCTCCAACAGCAACAAACTCTTCAACAGCAACAAACTCTCCAGCAACAACAGCAAACTCTCCAGCAGCAGCAGCAGCAACAACAACAACAACAACAACAAGCTCAGCAGCAAGCTCAGCAGCAGCAGCAGCAACAACAACAACAAGCTCTTCAGCAACAACAATCTATTCAGCAAAATCTTCAGGCAACATCAACACTCCCTCAAGATCATGCTTACATGTCTAACTTTGGTTACACTGGAACTGGTGGAGGAAGGATGCTTGTGCGCGATAACCAAACATCTGGTAAGTACACACAACCGAGAAATAATTAAATGCAAATAAGAATCATACACAAAAACACAGACATCTATGTGTGTATGTGCTTTTGTGTATGAGTGTGTGGGTGGGAGTGGTAAACCAGGGGAACTACGCTTTGTTGATGCTATTCTCCTTTTTCTTTCACTCAATGGACGCACCTCCATCCTCTGATAGGTACTTCCAGTAATAGAGTGTAAGTATGAACATTTTTATATGTATATAGGGGACAGATATTTTGCTATTCAATTCTACACAATCACAAAATTACGACTATAATTTATAATCACAACACTCGACGGTAATCTATACGACATGCTACGACTACAACACAAAAAAAAACGTGCCACAACGACACAACTTAACGTAACGTAACGCACGGCAACGAAATGGAATGCAACGCAACAATTCAATTTAATACAACATTCATATAAACGATGTGTATAATGTTTCGGAAATGATTTATAAATGTGTATAACTTAACTTGGTTTTTATAGATTACGTAGCCAAGCAAAAGCAATCGTAGCCCCCTCCCCTTCTTTTATGAACCCTAGTACAAACGGATACCACGACACCTCTTCTTCTTCTGCACCTTACCTTCCTGAATCCAATATGGCACCAATGGAACCCCTTTTGAACCGGAATTCCACAATTGGAGATCGTAAACCAACAATGGCACAAACTCCATCAAAGCCATTTCATCTAATGAATTCAACCCGACTCTATGATGATTTTTAAAACAAATCAACAACAACAACAACAACAAAAAAAAAGAAACAAAAATTTACACACAAAAATCAATCAAACAATCAAACAGACCAAAAAAAAATCCCAAAAAAAAAAGACCAGAAACAATTCTTTCAACCCAATTCACACACACACACACACTCACACACTCACACTCTCACACTCTCACACTCTCTCTCACACATTCACCTACACACTTTCACATACTTAAATTGTCGCAAAAAAATTACAAATGTCGCAAAAAAATACACAATTTATTTCACTCCATCCTTAAAACCTCAACCCTTTAAACCCTTTAAACCCTTTAAACCCTTTAACCATCACTCCAACTATCTCGTTGTCTCTATCACTCACTCACTCACTCACTCACTCACTTACTTACTGTCACTGTCACACACAAATCACAAAAAATATACATCACTTGGCAAAAAAAAGAAACAAAAAACAAAACTAAAAAAAAACCAAAATCAACACCATATACAGCCAAAAAAGCAACAATGACTTTAAAAAAAACCACACCACATACTGAACACCACACCACTTTTATTTTCTTTTATATATTCTGTGTACATCTGTGTGTGCGTGTGCTTGTGCTTGTGCGTGTGCTTGTGCGTGTGCGTGTGCGTGTGCTTGGGTTGGTGCGTGTCTTTGTGTCTGTGTGTAAAGAATTGCAACCATACATGGAACAACATTCTACACCCAACAAGAAAAAAAAAATAGGCTTGATTTCTTCCACCCACACAGCATACTCTCATTTCAGCTTCTTCTTCTTATTTTTTTTATACTTTTTTTTTGGGGGGTAGTCATCGACATGAGCGAATAGATGGAATTAACTAACAGAGTTAATGTAAAAGAAGTAGTTAATCAATGAATGTCTAAAGAGAAACTACGCCAGACAACCAACACTCTCTTTATATAATATACATCATCTTCTACCTAGTCAGACTCCCCTTTCCAATTTCGTTTACTATCCTTTATCCTCTATCCTTATTACAACTATTACTATTACTGTTATTATTAATATTCCTCTTACTCTTATTATCATTATCATTATCATTATTGTTTTAGTTCTTTCCTCTCCCTCTCCCCCTTTTTTTTATACACAACATGCCTGATACTATTATTTTTTATTCTTTTATATTATATTTTTTATTCAAACTATCAAGCCCTTTTCCTTCTTCTACTTCTTTATCTGCAGATCCACACCTTCTTTTCTTATTGTTTGCTTGCTTTATTGAACGATTACTTACCTTGTCTTTCTTGAAAACAATAAAAACAAACATATAAATAAATAACAATACAAAGAAACAACAATCAAGGAGAAAAACAACCAAGGAGAAATTACAAGACAGAAAAATAAAAGAGTCTGTCAAGAAGATCAAGAAGATCGTAAAGAATAATATTTTTTTAAAGAAAAAAAAGGATTCGGGATATTATGTAAGGAGAAAATCAATAGCAAGGATCCAAAAAAAAAAAAAAAAAAAAAAGAAAAGGGGAGAGAAAATCTAAAGCTTTCTATTGACATTTTGTTAATTGATCAATTCAGAATAACAGGAATTACACATAATTTTACATTGAATTTCTTCTTGTTTTAAAAACAAATACCCTCTCAGTAATTTTGATATTGCATTTGACTATGTAAAAAAAAACTACCCTTATTTTTGGAGATTATTTTCTAATTATTCTCTAATACAGAAAAACATAGCATGTTTTCTCTCTTTTATATATATATATATATATATAATTATTATTATCAAAAAAAAATATCATTAAGTTTATGGCCATTTCTTTCTTTCTTTTTATTTTTGGTCTTGGCTTTTATCCTTATTTATTCGACAGTAAGATTACAATTAAAGAAAGTATGATTATAGTAAGCACCAACAGCAGCAGCAATGAAAATGGCAAGAAATTAAAGCAAGAAAGAAAGGGAAAATGTGCAATGAAAGAGAGGTTTATATATATATACTATATTTCGTTTGCGTCTATGGTACAAAATTCTATTTGAATATTTTGATCCTCCAAAGAAAAAAAGAAAAAAAAAACTTATGCTGGTGGTACATTCGCTCACTCACTCATTTTCTCAGGCTCAAATGTGTACACAGTCTACTGCAGATTTCTTTCAAAAATAAAATAAAATAAGATAGATAATTCACAAAAGAACAAAAAAAAATGCTGAGCAATTCAACATCAGGTCATCTGCAACTTTTATGCTAATTACTATCATTTAAAAAGGAAAGAAGGTTGAGCAGAAGAATACTTGGGTAGTGGATCGATTTTTGACACAGTTGCTTTAATATTGAAAGAGGGAAACCTTGCTTTAAATGAAATACTATTCAGTAAGCCATGGCACTGTAACAGTCTCTGTAGAGTAACCATCAAAAAGGCAAAGGTGTGAGAATACAGAACCAAGAATTACATTTGATTTTGAAAAACCATTCTGAATAAATAAATATCTTGTAGCATATTTCCCACCTTTTTGACCTCTCTATATTGCTATGAAGTTGATTTAAAGGATATCAGCTCAGAAGGATAATATAGTAAACACTAAATGTCTTATGATATTTACCTCCCAAAAAAAAGAGAATAAGATAGGATTAGACTTCATTATACAAGTTATATGGATCTCAAGTATACACTGGCTACTATGCTAATACCATGAGTGTATAGTCAATACGCAGTTGTTTATTAAGTGTAAAAGAGAACATGAATGAAATTGAACTGAAAATGAAAAATGGAAATGAAGATGGAGATAAAAGTGAAAGTTGAAATAAAAAGACACTAAAGAGCATAAATAAAAAAGCTGTACAAAGGAAAGGATATATATGAACATAAGTAAGAGAGCATAGGCTATCATAGGTCATTAACATCTGCGTTGGTCGGTATGTCTTTGAAGGTTGTGTTTGGTAGAGTATGTGTTTGGGCATTTAGGGCAGCAAAACAAAATCTTGACGTCCGAGTGGGTTTCCAAATGTCTAGCAAAATTAAATTTCTTATCCGTTTCATACGGACACACAGTGCATCTGTACATATTTGTAGAGCTTGGACTCGAAGTTTTGATGTTTTGCCGCGATGGATTATGAGGATCATAATGTATAATAACAATATCAGTTGGATCGTATTGTACGTGTTGCTGGGGTGTTTCAGGCTGATGATCATAATCTTGAAAAAGACCATACTCATTAGATGATTATTCAAAAAATAATTCACTATGTAACCCATTACGTACCACTTTCATAGTGGCCTTGAGAAGATCCTGGGGAAGTTGGACCAAGCGGTGGCAACGATGAAGAACCCTGAAAATACGTCTCTATATTATCACCGAAGATGGGAACAGCTAAAGGTTTTCTTAGTTAGCATTACTTGAATATGTATCCAAGCCTAGAGTTAAAACCTCTCTAAATTTTAATTTGTGTGTGTTTAAGAACAAGGCAATACCTAATATTTCTAGTATATCATTCTTCCATTGCTCCCTAGATAGGACATAGGAGCTGTTTTGCTGTGTACGGGACTCATATTTTTGGAAAGGGTATGTTGGCTGGCGTGTGCTGTCTCCATCAAGATACCCTATACAAAGATTTAAGTGTGTATTCCATCAAGGCGCAAGTAATTTATTCTTAATAAAAATTACCGTAATCAAGCCACTCTTGGTTTGAAACACTAAGGGTCTACAACAAAGAAATGTTTTAAGCAGCTGGCTATATCCACCACATTTGATTTTTTTCTTTTTTCCGAGAAACCGGGTCGTGTCACTTACGGATAAAGGCTGTACACAATAGTACTGACCGGTGGGTAGGTGAGAAGGTGAAAACATCAGAAAAGCGGTAAAGAAGTGGTGGAAAAAAAGTAATATTGGGATTGATAAGAGAGAATAAGGATGATTTTTTTCGAATTTAACATCCTTTTTATACTTGTAAAACTGTTTATATCAAAGGTTACATAGTAAAGACCAATGTCCAGGAAGTGTTTGCTAAAGTAACACAAAGATTCTGGGATTCGTTTTAAGTATCTTAACTGATCCTTGATTGGCTGCTCAAAAAAGAAAAAAAAAGAAAAAAATGAACGCCTTTTTTAATTCTTCGTCAAATATTAAATATATAACCAACTCTCTTTAATTCTAACTACTTGGATTTTATACTTCTTTAATTACACTTATTGAGATACATACAAATGTTTTCTTTATTTTATCTTAAAAACCCCCCAAAATCTTACTAAAGCATAGGTTCTTTACTTTATGCTGAAGTACTAGAATATACAGCTACTATGGGATTGACTATGCTAATAAGATTGCATTCAATATGTTGATAGCCAAAGTTAACGGTACAAGTAAATATTATATATAAGAATTGTCTTTTTTTTCTATAGGGCCCTATGAGTACTCAGCATGATATACTAAAACAATTGCTGATTCAAATACAGTGCTGTGTATTGTTAATCCTCACAAGGACTTGCATTATTTAAGGTATAGTCTTCTTTATTGTAGTTAAAGACAATACACAAACATTCAAACAAATAAAAGCCACTTTGGCCAGCTTGGAATTCAGGAAATTACGATATGGATATCATTATAGCAAGCTTAATATTGTTTAAAATGTAATCCCATTATTTAGCTCACAGTTAGAAAGTTGAGACCAGCAAACTTTTTCATATTAAATTAACTTTATTAAACATTGAAATTTCTAGGTGTTGCATGAAGACCACATCGATACACAGTGAAGTATCTACTTGTTCAAAGCAGAGTATATGACACAAAAATAACATAACATGGTATGTGCGCTATAATACTACCAATTCTACATAAACGTAAGCTCAAGTTTGAGAGTGCATTTTCATTTCCTCAAGCGGCATCAAAAAAAATTCTAAAGTAGTGCGTCTATAAGCAGTCCGGGGGCACAAACCTTTACAATATTATATATACATTAATGAGTCATATCTCCTCCAGCCAAATTGGGTCTGAGATATCTCCTCTTGTATTATCGTAAAAGCCTAGAAACAGTATAAAAAAAGACGAATTGAACCTAAAGTTCCTCCTCCATTTCACAAAAGCCCAGATAAAGTATCAAGACAAGATGGCTTGACATTCAATACAAAACACAAACATATTTTAAATAGTCACAAAACTCAAAAGGAGCTATTCATAGTCTTGTCTGTTGAATGATACAAAAGTCTTTTCAAAATATCTGTAAATTGTTGCTCTTCAGAGTCCATAGATATGTGTTCTAGTGTGCGTCTGTGTGCGTCTGTGTGTGTTCATTAAGAAAATGGCTTTGGAAAAGAAGCTTAGCTCAAGACACTGCACTGAATTGTTCTCTAGACATTCCTTGAACAAAAACAAAAAGTAGGGTGAGAAAAATTGAGCATCTAAATTAAATCAGAGGAGCTCATTTATGATAAACTTGACTCATCCGTAGGTTATATAGTATAATTTACTCAGTATATTTTAAATTTCATAAACACCATAAAAGCCATAAACGCCATATATAGCTTATAGGAAAAGTTTACTTGACAATGTACACAAACATAAAACCAATTTGTTGCAGTCAAGCGTATGTGTAGCATTGGATAATTATCAATCAGTCTTTACTTCTTTAATGTCCCATTTATTGAAGGCTCCTTCCTTTTTTTTTCCAAAAAAAAAAGAAAGAATACATATTATTATTAACGAATAAAGAGTGGTTTCTTTGGTTCCTTGAAGATATGTAAAGAAAAACACATACACACTTTGTCTCTATATCTTGACTGAGAAAGTTATCCAAATAATATGAATGATTTTATAGACCAATTAAGAGAGTAAGATCCGAGGTCTTCTTTACTTGAAATTGGGTTTATAAGATTGTACGTGTAGCCTTTTGTACAGTCGTTTAAGAATAAAATTATATAAAAATATATTGCCAGTAAAAGCAAGGATATGTTTTCTTCCTTTCTTTTAAAAGAAGAAGAAATAGTAGCAGTTCTCGACTAAGTATAATATGTCTTGGCATATTATTTAAATATATATATGATATAGGATATAGAGTACATTACAAGTTTGATTATCAAATTGATACTTGTACATTAGTCTGCGTATAATGAGATCGAATATCATATATAGTAGTATGTCTTTTCAATACCTGTAAGCAACAACAAAAATATGAATTGGGTCTACTTGAGAGGATATATGGCTATGGTTGAAGGATATTTTTATGTTTTATTTTACCAGTCGTAAACTCTTAGTTCTTGTGTGTATCTGATTTATCGGAACGTATGGATATATAGTAATATAAAAGCTAATTAACCAACAAGAATCTTACTGAATCACTACACAATAAGAGTCTTTACATCAATACACTAGTGCACATCCACATATATCTGTTAGAAGTATAATTGCAGTTGGAAGAGTAATATACATTTTCTACCAATATATACTGTGGGTGTATACTACTGTTAGAAATGCTGATTTTCTTGTTCTCCATGACAGCATACAAGCCAACAAGACCGTCGTTTCCGAATAAATAAGTGGAGTAAAAATGCATGACACAACACAGGATATCACTTTTACGTTTACTAATGGATAGTGAGCTCCTCTTAGATAAAATATATTGCACATACAATATTAAACGCCTCGACCAAAAGTACGATATTTTAAGGATGAAGTCAGTATTAGGCAATATGACCCAAACCGCTTATCAGTACAAAACACTAGCTGTTTGATCCCAAAGCATTAATATAGACCTCCCTATATAAAGTGTCCATGTACAAGTGACTCTAGAAACAGCCTTCTGAAGGCATAGGTAAAGACACTCCAATAACATTGTCAGCTTTTTATACCACTCTTAAACCTCAAAGGCACACCATCGGCCTTCATCTTATATATAGGTATATACTCTATACCCCGTAGCTGTGTCCTTGTATGTTGTTCTCTTATTAATGTATGATCTGCTAAAGCTTTTGATATTTATGACACTTTTTCGCCTTCTTCTATTTTTAATAAACAAATAACAACGATTTTTACACTCTCAATATTGACATCATACATAATATACACTAAAACTGAAGAAACTAACGAATAGGCATTTTAGCGTCTATCTCCGCCAACCATTCTTCGCGCACTCTTACATTTTTATTTATTCTTATCCTTAATCTCTTGAATCAAATTTAACATCCTTGCAATCATGCCCAAAACGCAAGATTCCAAAGCTGCTAGGTCATTCAAGAACCTTTCAGATGTTGAAAAAGGAGTAATTGTTGGCCAACACCTCAGTGGAATCAGTACCATTTCAATTTCCGCTCAACAGAATGTGTCCCAATACACAGTCAACAGAGTCTTAAAAGAATACAAGGCAACTAAACCGGCTAAGAAAACCAAGTCTTCTACAAATAAAAAAAAGCCGATCAAGCGTATGCTAATACAGGTCAAACCTCAAGTCTCGCGCCCTACAAAAAAAGCCAGTCGACCTTTGGCAAAAAGTAAAAAGCCAATTATAGCGGAACCAGAGGAGATTGTAGCAAGATCAAAGAAAACTGATTATAAAAACACTATTGGGAGACACTTGGACCATATAAACATGCGTTATTCTGTTGTTCAAGGAAAGCCTTTTATCGACCCAAAATACATTGCCCGTCACCTCAAATTGCTGAAAAATCTGAAGAACTATGAGCTTTGGTGTAAAAGTGTTGTCTGGGCTGATGAATGCAGATGTCACATTTACCAAAGAAATGGAAAAAACCATATCTGTCTTGAATCCGATGTATACTATTCTGTATTCCCAACTTTAGATCCAAGCCAGATTATAGCTACCGTTGTGGTTTGGGGATGTATCTGGCCTGGAGGTATGGGACCACTATTTACGCTCAAGGACAACATGACTCCCGAGGAGCGGTCGGATTTCTTATTAGAAAAGTTCTTGGAGTTCTATGAGACTCTTCCTGGTGTTTGCAGAGGTGGCTGCCCATACATACGAGATAAGGCTGCACTACCCGAGGATGAACCCACCAACAAGAAAAAAGGGGTTGGATTTGAGATTTTGGAATGGCCAGAAAATGGTCCTGCTTTTACTCCACTCGAGTACTTATGGAACTACATGTCCGATAACCTTCTATTAATGACTGCTAGTCCTAATACCCCAGAGGAGCTAGAAAAAACCTTACACGAAGAATGGAACAATATTGATGCAGGCATTTGTAAGAAATTTTACGGGAAGACGAAAAGGAAGCTGGCTACTATTAGAGCTGATAAGACTTCACGCTTTCGATAATAGCAGTAGAATATACTATAATGCTGTCCCTATAGAGTCTATCTCCTGTAAAGTGGTTTGTATGTGTGTGTGTAAGTTAAAGGTTTATAAAAAATGGAATGTATTTGGCAAAGGTTCGAGAATATAAAACTGACTTGTATATTGAATGTCAATCCATGCTATATTAAAACGTTATATTAGATATCTAGCTCTAAAAGATACATGTTTCAACAAAACAAAAATGACCGAATTCACAGATTTATCCTTTGTAGGACATCTATACACATTTATAGAAAATTGTTTCATGAAAAGAATAATGATAAAAACAAAATCCATTAAAGAACATATCAATAGTAATAGTAAGAGCATTGCTTCTGGAAATAATACTCTCTTTTGTGGCACAATGTTGGATCAATTTTCATTCTAAATCAACAATAATACAAATATTTCTATCTTGTTCAGTCAATTAAAGTCAATTGTACAATGATCATCGAAGACTCATAGAGCATTACCGATCAAGACTTATGTTGCTGAACTCAGGTCTTGATCAAAATGAGCTTATATTATAGAAGGATCAAAACTATCTAACTGCTATCAAGGTACTTGGCAAAATTACTATTGACAATTTTAACAGCCCTCCCAAATAAAAATAGGATGAGCTACAATAAAATAAACGGTATTCCAAGTGTGTGGAATTAGAATCCCATCAATGTTCTTAGCAGCTTACTATTGTAAAACATCACAAGAAATAAGCAACTGATCTTAATAGTAAGGTGAATGAATAAAAGTTGCTAGAAGCATAAAAACCGTATTTCTTGATCATCCAGCTAATATCATATGTAATTTCAACATTTTTTCTTTTTAATTTCTTTAATTTGCATGATTTAAAGCATATAGAAATCAATATATATATATATTGTAGTATATTTTTCATCTTCTTTACCTTTCTATATTACTATGAAGTTGATTTAATTGATAGCAGCTCAGAAGGATAATATGGTATTGACTAAATGTCTTCTAATAATTGCCTCCAGAAAATAGAAAATGAGAAATAAGATAGGATTAGACTTCATTATACAGACTATATAAGATCCATGTATGCACTGGCTACCATGCTAGTACCATAAGTGTATAGTCAATACGCAGTTGTTTATTAGGTATAAAAGAGAACATGAATAAAATCGAATTAAAAATTAAAATGAAAATAAAGATGAAGACAGGGATGAAAGCGAAAGTTGAAATAAAAAAGATATATAAAATAAATAAAGAAGTTGTACAAAGGAAAGAATATGTAGGAGAATAATTTTTTTTAAAAAAAAAAGCATATGTTATCCCAAGTCATCAACCTTCGCATTTGTTGACATGTCTTTTAAGATTGTATTTGGTAGAGTATGTGTTTGGGCATTTAGGGCAGCAAAACAAACTTCTGTCGCCCGTGTGGGTTTTCATATGTCTATTTAATTTATATGTATGTTCTGATTCGTAGAAAAATTCGGAGCATGTGTATTTCTTTATAGACTTTATATTAGAAACTTTGGCGCTTTGAGACGATGTATATTTAGGATTATAATTTTTAATAGCAATGTCAGTCGGATCGTATTGTACTTGTTGTTGGGGTGTTTTTGGCTGATAATCATAATCTTGAAAAAGTCCATACTCATTAGATAACTATTCACAAAATAATGTGCTGTACAATCAATTACGTACAATTTTCATAGTGGCCTTGAGAAGATCCTGGAGAGGTTGGATCAAGTGGTGGCAGCAATGGAAAACCCTGAAAATGCGTCTCTACATTATCACCGGGGATTGGAACAGCTAAAGGTTTTCTTAGTTAGCACTACTTGAATATGTATCCAAGCCTAAAGTTGAAACCTCTCTAAATTTTAATTTGTGTGTGTTTAAGAACAAGTGAATACCTAATATTTCTTGTATAAAATCATCCCACTGTTCACTGAATAGAGTGTAGGGAATGAAATAGTGTGTATGGGGTCCATAATTTTGGAAAGGGTATGTTGGCTGGTGTGTGCTATTTTCATAGTGATACCCTATACAATCATTTGAGTGTGTATTTCATCAAGGCGCAAGTAATTTATTCTTAACAAGAATTACCGTTATCAAGCCACTCTGGGCCTAGAAAACTAGGGGTCTAAAACGGAAAAATATTTTAAGCATTAACTGTACACATCAACGCCGTTTTTTTCTCTCTCTCTCTCTCTCTTCTTTCCAGATTCCTGGTTTATTTTACTCACAGATGAATATTGTACACCCTCTTTTTGGCTGGCAGATAAGCGGGAACTTGAAGACATCAGGATTGGTAAAGATATGTTAAGAGAAAATGTTTTTGAAATAGAGAGAGAGAGAGAAGTAAACTTTGCTTCGAGATTCATCCCATTTTTATACTTGTACAGCTACAAACAGTAGTGCTAAATAAAGCCCAAAAGAAAATAAAACAAAATTCTACCGTCATTTCACAATACGATTCCTAGTTCATAAAGAACATTAATCAAACAGCGATCTTATGAGGACGACGTTTCCTGTTGGGGCACGACGCTTCTATACAACCGGACTAATCAATTGTGGCACATGTCTGGGCTGGTGTCTTTCTCTAATCCTTCAGGGCAAAATGGTGTGTCCTTAAAAAAACATAATATATTCATTGTATTCATTAGACTTACTACTTGTCCACACATTTTGTGCTTATCTATCTCTCCCCAGGCCCCTGACTCGCATTATATTAAGAGCCACAGTCCGTATTTGGACAACTTAATAATAAAAACACTGTCTCGTACGAAAAACAAATCCTGTATATTCAATTAATAGCTGTTTTTGTCCTAAACTTAGACTTGACAATAAAGAAAGAATAGTAATTAGTCACAAATACACTATATCAATAGCCAGTTATACAGAAGATTATAAGGAATTGTTGTCATTAGAGTGTGATGCAATCTTGTTGAATATTTTACTATTTATCGGCCTTACGTGTATCATGTCTTTCTCTTTCTTTCACCTGCTTATATTCCAAGAGTCTGATAGTACCAACTGGTAAGTAATTCACATCCACCTTTTTTTTTTGAAAAGCACAAAAGAAAGTCTTTATACGAATATTCTCTATCCTTAGGGACCCGATAGAGTTATTCTATGCCGGCAAAAGGTCATAATCTGTGGTTCGGTAGGTTCAAGATGTCGTCTCCCTAAAATTAGCGTCCAGGCTGTCCAGTAAGATTGTCCCGCAAGTCTGTCCGTAAGGCTTCCCGAGGTAAAGAGATAGGAGACGTGACGAGGCGACGTCGAAGAGAACTAGCCAAATTCTTGTGGAGAGGGCGACCGTCGATTTGAATGAAAGACACACGGGAGAAAAGGCCGCCCGCAGATTGAGGTGAATCTGGTGAGGTAAGGAGGAGCAAGGAAATGAACCACGGCCACAGAACGATTTTGGCTTCGTCAAGATAGCAAAAGAAGACGCGAATGCGGTTTAGGGCATGTCGTATGTTATGGGGTGGTATCCGACAGACCCCACCTCGGGAGTAGATTATAAAGGCGTGATGGACGAAGATGCCGACAAATGAATCATGCAACGAGCCCTTACTCAGTCTCTCTTTTACAGAACAGTTCAACATATTGAATTTCAACCCCTGGACAACATGACTCGGCCGCTCAATGCCGATTGGCGCTTCCAAATGTGCCTTCGCTTTGCAGACTCAAGGTTGGTTGCGGGTTGCCTGTTGGTGGATAGCCCTCAACTGCTTTATGTCAACTGCGTGGAACCATATAACTGATTGCCGACTCTAGATGCGCATTTTGAACACTTCTCGGTGGCACATCTTCCTCCCTCCAACTTTGATCTCTGGGTCAAGAAAGTCACCAATGACAATGCACTAAAGGTCATGATTTTTAGTCAAGTCGCAGATTTTTTGATTGTTTCTTCGGTTCGTTTGGAGCGATATTTTGGATCAGAACTTGGTCCCACTACCAACAACTTTCAACCGACCACCAGCACCAAAACTTACGTCGCAAAGGAGTCAATCACCCATGGGCAACGTATTCTTCATTGCAATGCTTAAAAAAGGCACAGAGGGGACAGATTGCGGCAATTTCGCTCCAAATTTGACACACCTAGTACTTACTTGCCTTGTCGGTCGTCAAGTATTCTCGCCAACAAATTTATGACAATGCCGTACACAATTTTAACAATAGAGACCTTTAAGCACTCGGATCTGCAAAGTTGTACAGGATACTAGCTAAATAGTTTTTTCTTGAGGCTCTCTTTATGACCTCAGATCTTACAACTTAACGTTCCACCAGACCCATCACCCAAACCATTCCCAAACCAATTTTTGAGCTATATGTTACTCCAGATATTTCTGGAGTACTTGATCTCTAAAATGTCATAGTATGTGCATTTTTTTGTACTATTTCTTGTGTCCTTTATTTTGCAATATTTTTATTAAAACAAAACAACAATGAACTACAACTATCTTATTGACATTGTTCTTGGAGAGGGGGGAGTGGGAGAAAATTTACAATCATTGTCTAATAATTCTCTTTGTATTTCCTAATCGATAAATGACTCAGAAGAGCAAACAGATTCATTTAAAAGGCAATGAAATAGAAGTAGAGAAATAAAATAACACATTGACATAACTGCCGTTTTTATAAAAAGTAGCTATGTAACTATGACTGTTTAGTATGATGTATATGGGACGTTATTTCCCATCTTACTTTCTGTTGAAGGTGTATTTTTACCTTCGACACGTACAAGATTTTTTATCATTTTGGAAATTTTATGTTACATAATTACTATATGTATATCATAAATCTTTATGCAAGGTCTGGCTGATGGGTCTGGTGGGACGTTCGGTTGTAAGCTCTGGTTGAGTGAAGAGCACCTTAATTGTTCTTTGCTGTATTTGGAATAGCAGATTTATCCACCGGTACTTCTTGTATCGCTCATCATAGTAAGCTTAAAAGTAACTTTATAGCTAGAGAAATAACTCAAAGTAGTTCAATAGCTTTTCTTTGCTAGCTGTATTTATTTTATTGCCATTAAATTGGACAGCTATACCTCGTAAGTCAAACCCAAATATGCATTCTAACTCTAAGGCATCTTACAATGACTGGTAATCTTTATTAATTAATCGCTTGTTCGAAGCCAAAACCAAAGAAAGAAATAATGATGTATATATGTATAATATCGATTTGTTAATTGAAGAGCATAAAATGAATTTCCAAGTGTAATAGTAAAAGTGAATTCGAATATTGTGCTCTGTTGATTAAATGATAGTAAGGGCGCTTTCATCAGAATGTATGTACTTTGATAGATGTCAATAAGTCAAAAGAAAGCTTAACTAGCATGTCAAATATATCGTTATCTTCAGAAATTATACTTTATTATAAGCTTCTTATTTACTGAAGTATTATACAAATCAATGATAATTCTGATTCTTATTTTAGATCAATAATCAAATACAAGATTTAGGTCGGTCTTTGCATCAAGAAAATAATCTTCAACAGATTTGAACCAAAATTTTATGACACCATGTTGAATATCTCTTTTCCAAAACCTTTTCAGCTTATAACCACTGCTAGATCCCTTCATGTCCTTTCATATATTTTCCCTTCCTTTTCTTCGCTTAAAGTTTTTGAGGTGTCTCTGGGAAAATTCGATGTCACGTCTTCCAAGTTCCCATACCAGCATCCTGCTCTTTCTGTTTGTTCTGTCGGCGCACAAATGATACCAGCTTGATTGAGGCGCTTGTCCTTGATCTATATTATCATTTCCCTTTTGCTCAATGACAATAAGTTTAGGGGGCTGTGAAGAACGAGAATCAAAATACTTAAAACTGGTATCGTATGTTATTAACACTTTTAGCGGCGAAAAATGCATATCCACAAGTGCTTGTCCGGTTTCATCAAAGTCAGAACAATGATATTTGATCTCATTCAATGTCATATATTTCAGCTGTCTACAACGGGAAGATATGTATTTAAAAATACTTATATCGACTCGTAACTCAAAAAGGTCCAGTTTTTGTAATTAATGTGGCAAGTGTGTAGACTGTGGATACTCTGTAGATTGAATACGTGAATAGTGTATATGTAATGATCGCAAGACCGGACAATTATCCAAAATATTCTTCATGTCAATATACTGACAATAGTATAACCTTAATAAAGTTAAATTGTTGCAATGTACGTGTAATTTTCTTGCTGCAGGTATAGAACTGTAGTCATTGCCGTGATAGATACACAATATATTCACTGATTCAGAATAATGTTTGATCCACGTATTTAAATTCTTCACATTTGATGTGTACATGTCAAAATCAATTGTAGCATGCTTGATCTTTACATTAGAATGTTGAAGAGCGTCATGAAATAAATGAAGTAGCCAGGCGTTTTTGTTGCAGCATACTGTGTTTATTGCTCTTAGATAAGGAAAGAATTGTTTGGTGGATAACAGTAATTGAAGTCGACTATGATATTTCTCCCTTTCATCGTAAGGCGGTGGGATTTTGTCTAGTGAAAAACCAGATGGGCTTAAGTTACATCTGACTAGACTGGGATACTTGTGTGCAAAGTAAAATATCCACAATGCGTCAATGTAAGAAGAACAAAAATCGATCTAGGTGACAGTGTGTGCTGGTTCGACGTTTCTTATTCTTTTGATTTCTCTTTCGGATATTGGTTTAAAAAAGGCTTTTATATTGATATAGTATAGGCGTGGAGAGTAGCAGTGAAGTGATTCAATATCGGCGAGGTAAATATCGGGTCTGTTTATAGAAGAATTTATTTGGTGAATCGTAAGGTAATAGAGAACCCGTTGGGATGTGATATTTTCAAAGACTGCTAAAAAAGAATTATTAGAGAACCCGTTGTCGAGTGAAAATAATAAATTAAAATAAAACAATTAAAGACTGGTACTAAAAATGAGTCTTTGTTTTACACGCAATTAGACATGTAAAATGCTTGAAATAATTTACTCTACAAGAAACAACTCTTGTCCATAACCCATTGCATCTGTTTTATATATTTATATTTCTCTTTGGCAAAAAATTTGTATTAAGAGTAATTTCTTTATTCTCTCTCTCTCTCTCTCTCTCATTTAATACTTGGATAGATAGCGGCTAAAGTCTTGAAGACAAAAAGGGTCTCGGGTGGTACGGCCATTGGAAGATGTAGCATTGAGGATATAATCAATAAAAGAAAAAGACGCTTAAACAGATGTAGATATTGACTAATACACATATAAAGGACTTTGCTTGATATACTTACAAGCTTTTTACATTTATCTGACTTCATGATCTCAAAATCTCCTTCAACCTTTTCAAATAAATATTTTGTATCCATTTGGTTGAAACGAATTAGCGAAATCATTTCCTCAAAGGCCTCTTCGACGTCTTCTTCCGTCTGCGGATAGCCTGGGCCTTTTTCAAGGCTCTTTTTGGTGTCATCGACCAATGTATGCGATGAACCAGGGTCGTCATGGTCTTCAGAATTGGACCGGATATTATAAAGAGCCTGTTCTCTCCAATCAAGAACAGCTTCATAAAAGAGATTTTCTTTGACAGGTGGGGAAATGTGATCGATATTGAGGGTCCGTATTACACTTTCAGGATCAAGGTGTATCCATGCCTCGCTTGAGAGCAGTTTTCTGACATTTTTTCTTATAAATTTTTGACAGTATCCCTGTGTATCCGTACAGTGATAGCAAGCTAGCATACGTCATTGATTAATATATAGCAGCAGTGTTTTACAAGACCAAAACCAAAAAAAAAAGGTTATGAACATACTTGCCAAGCTCCAAATAATGTATATAGTATTATGATTGATTGATTTTTGTATATATTTAAACATAATCTCACAAAGATCAGGAAGTTCGAACCGATGTGCTGCCTCAATAATCTTGGAAGCTTCATTGACGTCTTTAACGTCATAGTCTGAAGAATAGATAAAAACAAGGATCTTTTTGAATATTTCAGGATGGACGCCATGAATGATTTTCCCTTTTTTCTCAGATCCGTCCATTTTTTCCGTAAAGAATTTATCAAACAGAGGAGACGCAGCGGCCAAAATCACCTTGTGACAATTGAAAACTAGGAAATGGGGATATTTTATATCAATATACTCAAGCTTCTATAGGCATGTATATATGTATTCCCGTACCTGATTGCTCTCCAACCATGACCTCATTCTCATACACTGTGACTCTTATATCACTGAAGCTAGGGCAGTCCAAGTAGGATGATAAGGGGGGGTATGTCAGCAAAGCCACAGGCTGGTTGATAAGGTCTTCAAAACTGACAGGCACTTTGATTTCAGGACCAATACTGTACTCCAAAGGATAAGCTAGTTTACACAAGTCAACCCACTCCCACACATAAATGTCTAAAACGCACTAGTTAATATACATAGACCATTTCTCATCGACCATTAATAACAACAAAGGTTTAAATTGAAACAGCAAAAGATAATCTTACTTTGACCATTGTTCCTACACACTATACATGTACATCAGTCAGGTTGATATACTCTGGAAAAAAGCTTGGCTTATTATTGCAGCTTACACTCTGTGTACTTTGTTCTCCACATTCTGTTTAAATTTTCTTTAGTGTAGTTTATAGTGGTCTCAAGTTTAAGGTTCGCCTTTATTGCATTTGGGAGACGCAGTTTTTTTTCACTGCCACTAATTTTCTGCAGGGTAACTTTGATTGAGATAGCCTGGTATAACTTGTTTAGAGTCTTATTCAAGTCAAATATTACGAGCTAGGGTATCCTTACCTTCTTGCTTTCCTCTGGCTTCTCCAGCTCAAGCACTCTCTTAAGCTATATGGATCACAGACTTAAATACTAAGGCTCAAATTTGCATACTAGTCTAGTCGTGTCCTGCCGTATTACGCCTTGACTTTTTTTTTTCAAGTAATAATAATAATGTAATATACACTCACAGAAATAACGCTATATAAAGTATGATTTTGATTATTAGACGTAAATCACATATATACTCAGGAATAATATTGTATTACCATCTGTATCCTCTAAGAAAATATATGCTCCCTGTTGTGCTATCATTTGGAAACACCTCTTCCAATCTCTTCACTGTAAAAACGGCTGCACACTGTCTTTTTTCAATGAATCCTCTAATTATATTTATCTTTATATTAATATAACACTGTTTTTTCTTTTATTATAAAGAGATTAGGAGAAAGGCAACAGAATCTTACTTTTGCGTCATATTGGATAATGAAAAAGAAGAAGTTCAATTTTCTTAAAAGAAACAATTGTTTTGGTGTTTTTTTTTTCGTTAAAAAAAACCTATATTCTCTTTTTCTTTTTTTGTTGTCGTTGTTGTTGTCACTACCAATCAACAGCTTTATTGATCATAATAGAGTTAATCCAATCCCGAATCAGTATTTAAAAGTTGAGGCACATTACAGATTACATGAATAATTTCTTGTCTGAAGTTGCTACAGTCAGCTCGATATACTGATATTGATGGTGTAGAGAATTTTTATCACTATCACTATATCAAGCTTTGACTGTATAAGTTCCTTTTGATTAAGACCCGAGTCCAGCAACATAAGTCTTGATCGGTAATGCTCTATGAGTCTTCGATGATCATTGTACAATTGACTTTAATTGACTGAACAAGATAGAAATATTTGTATTATTGTTGATTTAGAATGAAAATTGATCCAACATTGTGCCACAAAAGAGAGTATTATTTCCAGAAGCAATGCTCTTACTATTACTATTGATATGTTCTTTAATGGATTTTGTTTTTATCATTATTCTTTTCATGAAACAATTTTCTATAAATGTGTATAGATGTCCTACAAAGGATAAATCTGTGAATTCGGTCATTTTTGTTTTGTTGAAAAATGTATCTTTTAGAGCTAGATATCTAATATAACGTTTTAATATAGCATGGATTGACATTCAATATACAAGTCAGTTTTATATTCTCGAACCTTTGCCAAATACATTCCATTTTTTATAAACCTTTAACTTACACACACACATACAAACCACTTTACAGGAGATAGACTCTATAGGGACAGCATTATAGTATATTCTACTGCTATTATCGAAAGCGTGAAGTCTTATCAGCTCTAATAGTAGCCAGCTTCCTTTTCGTCTTCCCGTAAAATTTCTTACAAATGCCTGCATCAATATTGTTCCATTCTTCGTGTAAGGTTTTTTCTAGCTCCTCTGGGGTATTAGGACTAGCAGTCATTAATAGAAGGTTATCGGACATGTAGTTCCATAAGTACTCGAGTGGAGTAAAAGCAGGACCATTTTCTGGCCATTCCAAAATCTCAAATCCAACCCCTTTTTTCTTGTTGGTGGGTTCATCCTCGGGTAGTGCAGCCTTATCTCGTATGTATGGGCAGCCACCTCTGCAAACACCAGGAAGAGTCTCATAGAACTCCAAGAACTTTTCTAATAAGAAATCCGACCGCTCCTCGGGAGTCATGTTGTCCTTGAGCGTAAATAGTGGTCCCATACCTCCAGGCCAGATACATCCCCAAACCACAACGGTAGCTATAATCTGGCTTGGATCTAAAGTTGGGAATACAGAATAGTATACATCGGATTCAAGACAGATATGGTTTTTTCCATTTCTTTGGTAAATGTGACATCTGCATTCATCAGCCCAGACAACACTTTTACACCAAAGCTCATAGTTCTTCAGATTTTTCAGCAATTTGAGGTGACGGGCAATGTATTTTGGGTCGATAAAAGGCTTTCCTTGAACAACAGAATAACGCATGTTTATATGGTCCAAGTGTCTCCCAATAGTGTTTTTATAATCAGTTTTCTTTGATCTTGCTACAATCTCCTCTGGTTCTGCTATAATTGGCTTTTTACTTTTTACCAAAGGTCGGCTGGCTTTTTTTTTGGATGCGAAGCTCGAGGTTGGGCTTTTACTGGATTGCGTTTGATTAGCTTTTTTTTTTATTTGTAGAAGACTTGGTTTTCTTAGCCAATTTATTTGCCTTGTATTCTTTTAAGACTCTGTTGACTGCATATCGAGATACATTCTGTTGAGCGGAAATGGAAACGGTACTGATTCCAAAGGTGTTGACCAATAATCATTCCTTTCTCAAGATTTGAAAGGTCCTTGAATGTGTGAGCAGATTTGGCATCTTGTGTTTTGGGCATGATTGCAAGGATGTTAAATTTGATCCAAGAGATTAAGAATAAGAATGAATAACAATCTAAGAGTACGTGAAGAATGGTTGGCGGAGATAGGCACTAAAATGCCTCCTCGGTTACTTGCTAGTATCTTTAGTCATAGTGTATGTTATGTATGATGTCAATATTGAAAGTGTAAAAATCGCTGTTACTTGCTTATTAAAAATAGGAAAAGGTGAAAAAGTCTCATGTATATCAAAAGCTTTAGCAGGGCATAAATTAATAAGAGAAAAATATACAAGAAATAGGTGCACAAAGACATAGCTATGGGGTATAGAGTATATACGTATATATAAGAAGAAGGCCACTGGTCTGCCTTTGAGGTTTAAGAGTGGTATAAAAAGCTAACAATGTTATTGGAGTGTCTTTACCTATGCCTTCAGAAGGCTGTTTCTAGAGTCACTTGTACATGGACACTTTATATAGGGAGGTCTATATTAATGCTTTGGGATCAAACAGCTAGTGTTTTGTACTGATAAGCGGTTTGGGTCATATTGCCTAATACTGACTTCATCCTTAAAATATCGTACTTTTGGTCGAGGCGTTTAATATTGTATGTGCAATATATTTTATCTAAGAGGAGCTCACTATCCATTAGTAAACGTAAAGGTGATATCCTGTGTTGTGTCATGCATTTTTACTCCACTTATTTATTCGGAAACGACGGTCTTGTTGGCTTGTATGCTGTCATGGAGAACAAGAAAATCAGCATTTCTAACAGTAGTATACACCCACAGTATATATTGGTAGAAAATGTATATTACTCTTCCAACTGCAATTATACTTCTAACAGATATATGTGGATATGCACTAGTGTATTGATGTAAAGACTCTTATTGTGTAGTGATTCAGTAAGATTCTTGTTGGTTAATTAGCTTTTATATTACTATATATCCATACGTTCCGATAAATCAGATACACACAAGAACTAAGAGTTTACGACTGGTAAAATAAAACATAAAAATATCCTTCAACCATAGCCATATATCCTCTCAAGTAGACCCAATTCATATTTTTGTTGTTGCTTACAGGTATTGAAAAGACATACTACTATATATGATATTCGATCTCATTATACGCAGACTAATGTACAAGTATCAATTTGATAATCAAACTTGTAATGTACTCTATATCCTATATCATATATATATATAAATAATATGCCAAGACATATTATACTTAGTCGAGAACTGCTACTATTTCTTCTTCTTTTAAAAGAAAGGAAGAAAACATATCCTTGCTTTTACTGGCAATATATTTTTATATAATTTTATTCTTAAACGACTGTACAAAAGGCTACACGTACAATCTTATAAACCCAATTTCAAGTAAAGAAGACCTCGGATCTTACTCTCTTAATTGGTCTATAAAATCATTCATATTATTTGGATAACTTTCTCAGTCAAGATATAGAGACAAAGTGTGTATGTGTTTTTCTTTACATATCTTCAAGGAACCAAAGAAACCACTCTTTATTCGTTAATAATAATATGTATTCTTTCTTTTTTTTTTTGGAAAAAAAAAAGGAAGGAGCCTTCAATAAATGGGACATTAAAGAAGTAAAGACTGATTGATAATTATCCAATGCTACACATACGCTTGACTGCAACAAATTGGTTTTATGTTTGTGTACATTGTCAAGTAAACTTTTCCTATAAGCTATATATGGCGTTTATGGCTTTTATGGTGTTTATGAAATTTAAAATATAGTGAGTAAATTATACTATATAACCTACGGATGAGTCAAGTTTATCATAAATGAGCTCCTCTGACTTAATTTAGATGCTCAATTTTTCTCACCCTACTTTTTGTTTTTGTTCAAGGAATGTCTAGAGAACAATTCAGTGCAGTGTCTTGAGCTAAGCTTCTTTTCCAAAGCCATTTTCTTAATGAACACACACAGACGCACACAGACGCACACTAGAACACATATCTATGGACTATGAAGAGCAACAATTTACAGATATTTTGAAAAGACTTTTGTATCATTCAACAGACAAGACTATGAATAGCTCCTTTTGAGTTTTGTGACTATTTAAAATATGTTTGTGTTTTGTATTGAATGTCAAGCCATCTTGTCTTGATACTTTATCTGGGCTTTTGTGAAATGGAGGAGGAATTTTAGGTTCAATTCGTCTTTTTTTTATACTGTGTCTAGGCTTTTACGATAATACAAGAGGAGATATTTCAGGCCCAATTTGGCTGGAGGAGATATGACTCATTAATGTATATATAATACTGTAAAGGTTTGTGCCCCAGTCTTCTTATAGACGCACTACTTTCGTTTTTTTTTGTGACGCTTTGACACGTAGGGTACTTGAGGGAGCAGGTATAACTAATTACAAGTCTACTATGAGGAAGGACGCTCTAGTTGAATAGTTTTTATGACCGGATTACTAGCTAGCAAGGGTTATATTATCAATTGGAGGCGTGGTAACGAGGGTCAATAAACTACTGTTAAGAGGAAAAGTTCTCAAGACAATAGAAATACACTCAGTATTTAATTAGGGGCGTCAAATAATATTTATGACTAGGCGTATGGGGATGGAATCAGTTGTCAAAATGAAATAAAAATGGGAAAGTGTTTTTAACGAGATAAAAAGGTTCCTTTATTATCCTTCACTAAACTTCCTCTGATAATGGCCTCCTCTGCCAATTTCGTTCTTCCTACTCTACATCCACTTCAGTCTCCTCTCGCCACTTATCACTTTCTCCGCAATGTGGCGGCCACCAACCATCACGCCCACCGTCTCAGCTTGAGAAAATAAAGATGCACCCTCAAACTTGAGCTTACGTTTATGTAGAATTGGTAGTATTATAGCGCACAGACCATGTTATGCTACTTTTGTGTAATACACTGTGCTTTGAACAAGTAGATACTTCACTGTCTATCGATGTGATTTTAATACAACACCTAGCAATTTCAATATTTAATAAAGTTAATTTCATATGAAAAAGTTTGCTGGTCTCAACTTTCCCACTGCAAGTTAAATAATGGGATTACATTTTAAACAATATTAAGCTTGCTATAATGATATACATATCGTACTGTCTTGAATTCCAAGCTGTTCAAAGTGGATTTTATTTGTTTGAATGTTTGTGTATTGTCTTTAACTACAGTAAAGAAGACTATAGCTTAAATAATGCAAGTCCTTGTGAGGATTAACAATACACAGCACTGTATTTGAACCAACAATCGTTTTACTTATACTAGCACTAGCTGTTATAATGTGTCATGCTGAGTACTCATAGGGCTCTATAGAAAAAAATACATTTCTTATATATAATATTTACTTGTACCGTTAACTTTGGCTATCAACATATTGAATGCAATTTTATTCCCATAGTCAATCCCATAGTAGCTGTATATTCTAGTACTACAGAATAAAGTAAAGAACCTATGTTTTAATAAGGTTTCGGGGTTTTTTTAAAAATAAAATAAAGAAAACATGTGTATGTATCTCAAGAAGTGTAATTAAAGAAGTATAAAATCCAAGTAGTTAGAATTAAAGAGAGTTGGTTATATATTTAATATTTGACGAAGAATTAAAAAAGGCGTTCATTTTTTTCTTTTTTTTTTCTTTTTTGAGCAGCCAATCAAGGATCAGTTAAGATACTTAAAATGAATCCCAGAATCTTTGTGTTACTTTAGCAAACACTTCTTGGACATTGGTCTTTACTATGTAACCTTTGATATAAACAGTTTTACAAGTATAAAAAGGATGTTAAATTCGAAAAAAATCATCCTTATTCTCTCTTAGCAATCCCAATATTACTTTTTTTCCACCACTTCTTTACCGCTTTTCTGATGTTTTCACCTTCTCACCTACCCACCGGTCAGTACTATTGTGTACAGCCTTTATCCGTAAGTGACACGACCCGGTTTCTCGGAAAAAAGAAAAAAATCAAATGTGGTGGATATAGCCAGCTGCTTAAAACATTTCTTTGTTGTAGACCCTTAGTGTTTCAAACCAAGAGTGGCTTGATTACGGTAATTTTTATTAAGAATAAATTACTTGCGCCTTGATGGAATACACACTCAAATCTTTGTATAGGGTATCTTGATGGAGACAGCACACGCCAGCCAACATACCCTTTCCAAAAATATGAGTCCCGTACACAGCAAAACAGCTCCTATGTCCTATCTAGGGAGCAATGGAAGAATGATATACTAGAAATATTAGGTATTGCCTTGTTCTTAAACACACACAAATTAAAATTTAGAGAGGTTTTAACTCTAGGCTTGGATACATATTCAAGTAATGCTAACTAAGAAAACCTTTAGCTGTTCCCATCTTCGGTGATAATATAGAGACGTATTTTCAGGGTTCTTCATCGTTGCCACCGCTTGGTCCAACTTCCCCAGGATCTTCTCAAGGCCACTATGAAAGTGGTACGTAATGGGTTACATAGTGAATTATTTTTTGAATAATCATCTAATGAGTATGGTCTTTTTCAAGATTATGATCATCAGCCTGAAACACCCCAGCAACACGTACAATACGATCCAACTGATATTGTTATTATACATTATGATCCTCATAATCCATCGCGGCAAAACATCAAAACTTCGAGTCCAAGCTCTACAAATATGTACAGATGCACTGTGTGTCCGTATGAAACGGATAAGAAATTTAATTTTGCTAGACATTTGGAAACCCACTCGGACGTCAAGATTTTGTTTTGCTGCCCTAAATGCCCAAACACATACTCTACCAAACACAACCTTCAAAGACATACCGACCAACGCAGATGTTAATGACCTATGATAGCCTATGCTCTCTTACTTATGTTCATATATATCCTTTCCTTTGTACAGCTTTTTTATTTATGCTCTTTAGTGTCTTTTTATTTCAACTTTCACTTTTATCTCCATATTCATTTCCATTTTTCATTTTCAGTTCAATTTCATTCATGTTCTCTTTTATACTTAATAAACAACCACTTATTGACTATACACTCATGGTATTAGCATAGTAGCCAGTGTATACTTGAGATCCATATAACTTGTATAATGAAGTCTAATCCTATCTTATTTATTATTCTTTGTTTTGGGAGGTAAATATCATAGGGCTTATTGCTGCTACCATATTATTTTTTTAAACTAATATCATATACACTTTCACGAAAGAGATCACTATGTTTTCTTAATTTCTAGTTCAGAATAAACTAAAAGTCGGCTTCTTGATGCGATATCTTCTAAAAAGCTCAACTGAATAACGTGAAGCTTTGTTCTATAATAGATGACAGTATTTATTTAATAAATTAACAAGAAAAATAACCAAATATAGTGTGAGATCTCTACGGATTTTGATTACTGCTTTAATTTCATCGGGTATATTTGCTTACAAAAGTATGGAGAACTTTTGGGTTAGGCATATCTCACCTGAAAAACATAGGCCTTGGAATACTAAGAATTTACTCTTAGAGCTTGGAAAAGATATTTGATTGAGCTCAGATACGGACCTTGAGATGGCTACTAATGAAACCATTTTATTTCTCAATGGGTGTTCCAACATGTTATGTAGAGACAAAGTATGACAGCTAAGACCATCTTCTTAGAATATAAACATGGTGTCATGTTCATAAGCATCATGCTTTTATTCGTTTTCTTAAAACATAAGTAACTGAGCTGTAAGAAAAGATTCTGAAAAAAGAAAAAAGAGGTGTGCTTCTGGGGAAATGATCCTGGTTTATTTGATCAATACATATAACTTCTTGTATTATCAAAGGAAAAGTTACTTGATACCTGCTTTAATAATACGGCAGAGTGATAAGTTTTAATAGCTGTTATTCTTAAGATATTCTTGTACATTTCATTGTATACTTTAGGGTTATAGCCTTTCTTTTTTAACTTTTTTAACAGTTATTTTGTCATAAGATATTCAGACTTATTGTGTTATAGACAGTCTATAAAAGGTAGACTACAGAAAGAAGTCTATGTATTTGATAAACGCATGCTAATAGTGACTATCGACTCTTGTTTCTATATTCTACTTAAAGTATTACTATAGGATGTATACTGTTCTTTATACACTTCTGTTTTGTGCTAACAACCTGTTTTACGCATAATATAATGCTTGATTAAACTACAGAATACTAGTTTGCACTTATTTATTACTTGTATACTATATACTAAATAATGAGTTCGACCTTCCAAGAGCTAGTTATTTATATGTATTAGTAATCGAAACAATTTATCTATCATTGATAAATGCTATATAATTTGAGAGTATTTAATGAACCATTCAGACAGCCTTATAAAGAAGTACAGCTCTCTTTTCTTCTTTTTTCCTTTTTACAACATGAATGCAGAGTAAGTATTATATATAAATAAACACAATTATTCCCGCACTAATTTGAATGAACTTTAAAAGATTGGTAGATATTTCCCATTATCAATTGGATTTAAGACTTCCTCGTTTCGGTTACAGAGCCCCCAGTGTCTCAACAGCTGTAAAACATAATGTTTTTAATGGCTACAGATGGTAAGAATATAAATAGTACTACGCTTTAATCTATCATAAAGTAATTTATTGGATATACTTTTTATTAACGCTTAACTTTATATTTTCTTCCTACTGACGTCTTTATTAGTACAATTCGTGTTAGTATATACCGTACACAAAATGGACTTTTGGCTTAGAGTTATTTTCCAATAATTAAATATATACAACATATAGATTAAATGGTATACATATACGAGTCAAGTAAGTGTTGTAAAAGTAGTATTATTGTTTAATGCACAAGCGTAACATAAAATTAATGTCGGTTTAGGGTCATACGATGAGAATTACTTTGCAAAAAATGAAGATGAGAAATGAAGATCGCATGGTCCCAGACCATATAAAGGCTACCTGCATATTCCGAATAAATCAGGAGGAGGAAAAAATGTCAAACGTTTCAGAGAAAGGTAATATATAAAAACGTAAAGAAGAGAAAAGTAAATATAAATATATATATAATTATGGCAAACATCCTGATCAATTATATATATATATATTAAAGGGAATTCTGATGGCAATGGTGAGATAAAATAGCATTTTTTTTAAGAAAAATACGGACCTTATTAACATAATATATTAACTATTATTTAATAGTTTATTATTTGTGGCGCTTTTCTTCTAAAGCACCTATCTCATTTCACCTCGAGCCAGTTATAAGGATACTTGTTGGCTTTGAAGATACAACTGGGCTGCCGTTACGACCTACCTCTCTCATAGCCCTACCCACATATGTCAATTCTTCAGAGTTCTTTGATGTGACAGTCAATGTTATTAATAAGGAGAGCGAAGATAATGCAAATGCAGGTGATTGAATTATATGTAACATATCTATAAAATACTAAACCTAAGCGTAGAAGAACTTGAATGTCGAGATTTTAAATGCCACAGTTATTTTATCGGCAGCATCTCCATGGTTCAAGACTCTTTTTACAAGCGGTATGGGTGATTCAAATAGTAAAAGAGTGATCATACGTGGTATACACCCGAGAATCTTCTCAAAGATTCTCAGTTATATATATTCTTCTTCGTACAAAGTACAAGATGTTGATGAAGCCTTAGAGACTATCAAAGCTGCAGATCGCATTGAACTACGTTCTCTTTGTAATACTATGTTTGATTACTTGAAATTGAATATTAACATTACCAATGTATGGTCTATCTGGGAACTGACAGGTAATTTTTTGTAATGTTGCTTATACCAATAACAATTTATGATTGAGAATGTCTTTCTCTCTTTTTTCCTTCTTAATTTCTTAGTGGACTATGATTCTAAGGATACTGATTTCTTATGCCAAGAATTTATAAGGAAGAATTTATCAACTCTTGTCAAGAATAAAGAGTGGTTAGATCTGGGTCCAGGTACTACAATAAGGGTTCTCCGCCTGAGGCGTGTCCTTTCACATGCTCTTGAAGAAGATCTCTATAATCATATTGTATTGTGGAGAGAAAACGCTAAAAATAAGGTGGCACCAAAATCCCCCAATGCTACCAATCCGAATACAGCTAATGTACTTGCCACTACCAGTCAATCAAATCTTAGTGGGATACAGACTCCTTTGTTGACTCTAGAATGTATCGAAGACTTCTTTGCTGAAATGCTCGAACTTATTTGTTTTGATCAAATGAGTATGGACTTCTTACTTAACACTGTTGAGACAAATCCAGCGGTTATGCACATCAATAGCTGTAGAGAACTTGTAAGTGTTCCAAATGTCTTATTACTAGGCTCATATTCTAATAAGTTGAGTAACATATTATCACTACTATTATCAGATTCAACGTGCAGTATATCTCAAAGTTCCATGAATTCTAATGACCCCTGTAGTGATGGTTAGAGATAGGAAATAAGTACATACAAATGAGCAAAAATAACAGAGGAGAACAAAGCCTGAAAATTTACAATATATATATATATATCACAATAAATATGTTTTCTAAGAGCCAGCTTTACAATCAGAAATACACAGCTATCTATCAGTATTTAATAGCAATATTTGTTACCTTTTATTTATTACATAACTTTTTGAGTAGCTAAAATGTGGGCCCAATATATGTATAAACTCTTTGCTAAATTAATCCATTATCTATTACAAATTTATAACGGTATCATTCCCCTTGTCCCTCATATCTTTCCAAGACACACACTGAAGATTAAATTAATGCCAATGAACTCTCTATTCGAGCAAATCCCCGAGTTTATTATATCTAAGATATCAGACACAGCAAAAGATAAAGACATTACAAAGGAGATAACCTCCCAGAATTAGTTCCTCGTAAGCTTTGAGCGAGATTTTGATAATAGCTTTCGAGCCAAAAGTTAGAAGATTCACCAATGACACCCTCAAATTTGAGATTGGAAAGTGGACAAAGTTAGAAGCGATCGAGAGGAAGTGTAAATTTGGCAATAAATTAATTTAAGATTTCCGATGTAATCTATCAATCGATGTATCACCGACGCAGAACAAGGATTTATTCATTTCCTTCCTCAGTACACCTTAAGCATTTGCCAGAAGAATATCAGCCGGTACAAGTAGTACAATATCTTTTCTCATTGAAGTGACACGGTGGATCTTATACACCGGTGTTTCTTGTATCGCTCGTCGCAGTGAACTTTGAAGTAGTGACGTAGCTGTAGAAATAGCCTGAAGTAGTCAAATAGCTCTTTTTATTTTCTCTAATAAAATTGTCTTTTTACCCGTATTCATTTTCTTGTCACCGAGTTGGACATTTGCACCACATAACCAGTCCACCATGTGTCAAACTTCAGTAAAAACAAGTACAATATCTTCTGTACCTTTATCCAGTATTTTAATTAATTATTATAATAAAAAGATGTTACAAATACAGTGGATTCTAAAAGACATCACTGATTTTTCAAAAATTTGTACATTGAATAAAAAAAATCGATGCTTGACAGCTTGAGAATGAAAATACCTCCAGATGAATTTCACTCATAGGACAATACGCTCACACTATAGCAAGCTAATAATCTACTAGTCCGTTCCTAGGCCATACAACCACATTAAAATAATAAACCTTTGGATACCTTTACTGCTTCCAGTATTGACAAAAAACCTGATTATGGATCATGAATCTACTTCAGGGGCTACTACCATCCATCCGATAAATGCCTTTTTAAACATCAGAAAATTTGTTCTTGTAAAAGATGTGGGTAGTCTTACCTACCTTTATGATATACTCGATCCAAAGTCATTCTGGCTAAAAAAAACCTTCTTTGCTGATCCACCCATCTGGATATATTCAATATCAAAAGTCCAAATTCGATATGCCTACTTTACGATATGATCTCTTCAAACCCGAATTTGTTGACTGTAGTCTTTATATCGGTGTATTCAATAGCAACTTTATTCCAATAAACGTTTAAAAAATTGGTATGATCATTGTTTACAGACTTATACACAAGTAAGATGATTCATTTTGTCGAAATGAGTTGCAATTAACGGGAGAATATTGGGATGTAATCTTGATATTATGATATAGTAATAATAAATAGAGAGAGAGAAACCATAACAGCGCCAATATTCTTATCTAATTGACAGCAATGAAACTATATATACCACTTTTGGCATAAAACGCTGTACATCTTTAAGCCTCATCTTACATATTACAAAGAAAATGGTTCAAAATCTAGTTGAGATACCTGTCTTCTGTTTTTTCTTATTATTATATACCGTTGTCAAGGTGGTTTTTTATTTTTTCTTAAAAAAAAAACAACTTTATTGATACTGTTTGGCTCAGTGAAGAATTTGAAACGATAAACTTTGATAAACTACTATTATTAGGGACACGACGTTTGCTAACCGCGCACACCTCAAATGTGACCTTAATATAGCACGATAATGATGGTTCTATGTCAATGGATTTAGCCTGCTAGTTTTTAGAGCTCTTCAATTACATTTTCCCAGCCTTATATTATCTATGCATAATAGTGTATTTAAGTATGTGTTTTTATAAGCACAAGGCATATTCTTATTATTAACAGTGTGTTTCAAGTAAACGTGAGTGAAAATAATCCAGTCAAATCGATTTATACAATCTGAGCAAATAATTTTAAGATAAAAAAAAACCTCCCTCTCTCTCCCTAATGGCAATAGATTCTTTTGTAACTCCACAGGACCTCGAAAAGCAAGAGTCACGGTTTGAATACGGAATTTAAATATTTAGTTATTATTATTGGCTATAGTTTTTTCAGGGTCAGGCAAAATATTTTTTCGAAAAACTATATAAACCCCCTCTAAACTGGAAATCTATTTTTTCTTTAGTGACCGTACTCTACAGGATCTGTATGCAGTACATAACCGTTCTACGTTTTTCAAACTAGACACAATATTCAAGTTAGTAGATGAATACTAGCAGACTTTCTAAAGAGTGAAGTGTGTTGATTGTTTTTTCTTCGGAATTTACTTTTAGCAGTTGATGATCTCGTCTGTCTCTATTCCAGGGCATGACATGGAAGGAGCTGTTTTCTGATAACTTTTTTTTTATAATAAAATAAATGAAAATAAGCTATAATTACAGTGAAACTGTGAAAAAATGAATTCAATTGTAGCTTCAGTGGGGGTACTCAGCCAGATTGACCGATCAAATTTTGAATTCAGAACGCCATATTATTGGACTACAATTGTAATAGCGACGATAAAAATTTGATCGAAAAACGTACGGCTCTCTGATTAACCTAATCCTTACTTTTTATATGCAATACGATACTGTTTTTATCTTTCTCCTTAATAAATCATAGAATTTATTGCCAACAGTTATATAATACTCCTTTCTCTCCATCTTACATGCCAAAATATAGTACAAAGCAACAAGCAATTGATGCCTTGAAGAAATCGCATAAAATCAGGGAATTTATCGTGAAAAAAAAAACACTGGTAGAGTCTTTATCAGCAAGTGCAGACGAACTTATTAAAGATATTTTAGAAGTAATCAAAAAGGAAGTTAATATAAAGTTGGAGCAGATGACTGCCGCGAAGGAGCTTAAACAAACACTTAAAGCCAATAAATACATGCACAGGGTTGACAATGTATTGCCAGATGTTGAGTAAAGGGAAAGAGCACTTGATTTCTTCGAGAGTCTAGATGCCTACAGGTTCAAAGAAGAAATCAGAATGTGCAAAGATTATTCTATAAATGCTATAAAAATCTATGAATTTTGTACGAATTTTGTACTTTTGTCTTTTGGTGTCCTCAACTACAAATTGATACCATTGGCCAATATTCACACAAGAATTTGATCGATCAATCTGGCTGAGTACCCCCAGTTTTTTAATTTTCTTTTTCTTTTTTTTTTGTTAGGTCATTCAATACCTTTGGGGTTTATTGGTTGAAAATCAAGTAATGATTATATCCGTCCTACAGTGGTTTTGGCCTTTCTGTTTCGTTTAATATTCAGTGGAAGGTTGGCTAGAATATATGCAATATTTACAAATGATGAACTAGACAACATTGGGAATGATTATTCCACAAGATGGAGACGGACCAACATCATCGGGCTTCACTATGTGATCAACGTCAAAGAGAAGAAACCGGGTGTAAAGCCACAAGACCAAGCCGAAAACAGAGTATACGTCAGAAAACCACAAAAGAATGCTTGCACCTTCAGTCAAACTGAGACTTTAATTGTGGAGAACCTGGACTGGAGATTAAGGTCGAAAAACTGTCAGCATTGACTTGTCTTGTTCACCTCACGATTTTCAGGTTTGGTCATGGTGACGATAACGCCAGAATATATCTAACCGAGATTGAATCACTTCACCGTTACTTGCCACATCTAGAATATTAATATTGATGCTTTATTTAAACCAAATACTCGAAAAAGAAATGGGAATAATAAGAAAATTTGAGATAGTAGACAAAATTACAAAGGTTGATTTCACTTTCGATTGTCTTGACTCATAGTGGGTATATTACTTTGCGCTCAAGTACCCAAATCTAACTACTATTAGTTTAATAATATTCTACAACCAGTTTAAGGACAATCAAACATCTTGTGATGACGAGCAGCAGCGTTAAAGTCAAACTAAAACTTCTTGCAATGATGAGCAGCCGTATCAGAGTTAACTTCAAATGATGTTGAAATTGGTTTAGATGGTAAAGCGCTAGAAGAGAATAATATGCACAGGTGGACCAAACATTTTTCTGAATCAGTGAATGTTTTGCGTATCGCCTACATGCCTATATTACGTACAGAAGTTGGTGCACAAACTTTTAACTACATATCTTTCTATTGTAGACAGCTAGCATATTTGAGATTGGAAAGCAGCGAATTGTATCATTCTGACTCTGAAGAAACTGGACAACTATTTGTGTACATACCTTTTTTACAGATAAAATGCCGAGAACATATAATAAAATCATTTATTTTGACTATTACATTTCACATCCTGGTAATGGTGCTAAGTATATTGTTCTTGAGCAACTGGAGAATGTCGATATCACTCTATTGGACGAAAGTAATCAAGAAGAGTCACCTCACTCAAACTGGTATCATGTGTGCTGGAGCAGGACAAACAGAAAAACCAGATTTTTGACATGGGAGCTTGAAAGAAGTAACATTGAATTTACCAAAAGATACTACAGAGATCATGAACGAAGATACATGAGGCAATCCAAATACGGTCATATACTTTAAAGATTTTGGAAAAGAGATCTTCAATATGGTGACTTGATATTTCGTTTCAAATTTGTTAAATACTACTTTATTTTGAAAAAGAAGATAGATATCTTTTTTATTCAGAAACAGAAGCAAGATTCCATAGATAGACTAGAAACCCAAATGTGAAGGAACATACGCTGTGAGCATCATTCTATTTAACGTAGTAAAGATGTAAAGTAATAAAATCATAATCCTAATTTTTTTTGTTGTTTCATTGTTTATTGAGCTAATAATTACCACTCATTAGGGACCTTGGACACATCATATAAAATTTATTTAGACGGAGATTGTGCTCTTAAAAAGGAATAGTGTGTTTCAAAATCGCGTTATTTTACATGATATAAAAACATGATATAAAATGTGTTGACCAATCATCTTTCGATATTTTATGCTGTTAAACTAACGATTACATAAAACTTGAAATAAAGAACAAATTATGTTTTCAAGTAAGCATATAAAGAAGTCCATATAACCCCAGCATTAGGTTTTTTCCCCCTTATTTGCGCAAGCATTCTACGTATACAAATATTAATTAGTATCTATTAGCTTTAATGTCTAAAAAATTAAACAGCTATTACAGTTTGAGGGTAAAAAGTAACAAACTTTGGTTCGCACTAATTACATGATTTTAAGTTCGTGAGTTTAGGGAATTAACATGGCCAATAAATACAATATCACACATTTTCATTGTATATGGAAGCCTTGGATGTGAAACATGAGACCGTATAAAGTTACATATATGGTTAAATGTTTCAAAAATATTTTATATGATGTGTCCAAAGTCCCTATTACTTTTCCGTATCCTTTTATCCTCTTATCACTATATCACTATGTCTCAATCTCAATATCCCTCTGATAGAATTACTTTTTTTTCGCTTTTTCTCACCAAGGGAGTTCAAGACATGCAATTGAAATTGAGCAATTTATTAGATCCTGAGGAATCTGTCAAACCTAATATATTACACACGCTTTCCATTCGAGAAGCTTATTGTTAGACACCTTTTGAGCTACAGATAGAAACTATTGGCTTGACCCCGGGTGCTCTCACATAGTTTGTGGATGTGGAAGCGTCCAAAACAAAAACTTGAGGTTTTAGTCTATCGATCCCAAATTCCAATCTATATAAAGAGTCAGTTCCAAAGGATATATTATGGAACCAAAGGAATTTAAAAGATTATTGTCAGATCAAATGGCTACACAGGGATCCGTACGCAAGAAGGTCCCGTCCATCATTCAAAGCATCCTTAAAAAAAACCTTCAATACTTCATTTTTTTTAATCCTGTCCATCACAATAAGAAGGATGGTATCCCTCCAGCAAAAATTGAAGAAAATATGAGCAAGATCAACACAACCAAATTAATCACAACAACAAAATTAGCCACAAGCTTTCATACAGTAATATTAACATCCAGTAAAAGAGCTCACAGCGGGTGGGTGCCTCAGTAAGTTTGCCAGAGGATTGGGTGTCTTAAAAACAACGTTTTGTTGAATGGTGTAATCGAAGAAGGATTTTGCTTTACTTCAACAGACAGTCTCTGTTATAATATAATGGGCTACCAAAAAAAAACATCGCGCGGATAAACAATGCCACCTTTTCTGGGAGGATGTTGCAGATCTCATCCACAAACATGCGATAGAAGGAACCCCTCCGGATTCCTTAGGGTACACCAGCCCTCTGTTTCTGGTCCCCAAATTCAAGGAAGGGTACTGGACGGTGTTCAATCTAAAGAAGCTGAACAGATATATGTCTGCGCCTCACTTGAAGATGGAGACTATACAAGAGGTTTGTCGTCTGATCCGCCCATATGCCTTTTTGACATCCCTCAACCTGTTGGGTGGTTTGCTACATACATTCGTCCACAAAGCGCCCCGAAAATACCTCAATTGCAAATTAGATGGCACCACTTAGTAGTTATGAACGGCTTCTTTCGGCCTGTTGGTAATGCCATGGTATTTCACCAAGGTGACAAGACCAGTGTTTGAACTGCCAAGACGACAAGAAATTTGAGTCAGCGCCTATTTGGGCGATTGGAATATCATGGGACTCGACCAAAGAATTGCAAACACACATCAATATTCTCTACGAGAAACTCGAGCCCCATAGTTGTATCGTCAACCAAAGAAAGTTATCCTTTATACCTTCCCAAGGGTTGAAACACTTAGGATATGCCCTGGATACCAAGACCATAATAATTAAGATCCTGGGTGCCGAACTGATAAATTTGCGTCGTTCCATCCGTCCATTGATTAGTAGCTTGTCACATACACTAAGATTGATCCACAACCTAACAATGTACATAAAAGCAGCTACAATTGCACTCTTCCCAGCATACTTAAACACTCAGTATCGTGCATCTGCTACACGAAAACGTCTAATGGCTCTCAGATCCTTGTGATATACCCACAGATGCATTCGCAACCATACAGCTCATATGAACAAACTGTTATATTAATTTACCATGGAACCGTCTTTCCAGATTTCTACACAAGCCTTGGCAATAAGATATGACTACTGGAATAGTGGTATCAATCTGGCCGAGTGCGATTTGGTTTCCTCTGATCCTCCGGATGACAGTGGAGCTGCCAATCCTATTGGCGAGCAAAAAAAATTATCCTGGCCTCGAGTGGAATTTCGTTGAAACGGGATTGAACCAAGAAGTGCTCATTTCGTTCATGGAAGGTACACTAGTGAGCACCCCTACCAACCGGATCTACAAAAGGAGACGACACCTATCTATCACACGGATATTATAGCGTTTTGTCCCATTAACCGACCTTACTGCGCAGGAACTTATCAATGCAATTGTTCATGCTAATTCATGCAGATAGAGTCTCAGGATACTCAAGACACAGAGGACCGCAAGTATGAAGCTGTATGTGAATTTAGGTTGATTGAATCGTAATGAAGGCTTGCATACTTTATTTGCCTAGCTTTCCAGAAAGGCCACACTGATACGACAAACTAAGTCACATGTTAATATCACACCAGCATCTAGCTACTTTATATTTCTTGTTCATGCCTTGACTAAATCTCTATAGGATTCCTAAAAAAGATATGGTATTCTTTTTGGTCATGGCTGCTTTCCTACGACTATCGAACCTATAAAGACTCCAGCTCACGTAAGTGGTGATCAACAGCTGAACAGGCACTCCCACGTTTGATACATTTTGATTCTAAGGAGCATAAAAAACATAGGAAAACGGTGAGTTCTATAGCAGTTCAAAAAACACTAGGATCCTGCTCTTCGCCCTGTGCTTGGCTTTTGCACCCTAAGAAACCATGCCAAAGCGGCCACCCGCTTAGCTAACTCCTTGTTTGTGGATGTCAATCAACCATCCAAAGCGGCTCCGACTTTGACTATATATTTTAGGTTAACTATTCTCATATTTAATTATGTTATTAGTCAGTATCCATTCACTCTATAGCTTCCTTTCTAAGTCTGGAAAGAGGAGTGTAAATGGATGGCATTATCATTGTAGGAAACTGATTTTCTAAAACTGCTTTTAAACGAAATTACCGGCATAACCACACACCACCAGCCGACTTTATTAGTCTCGTCCCCAAGATACCACATACACAATGATACACAGATGGCAAAGGAGGAATAATTCTTTAATGTAAATGTGCTAACAGAAAACTGGACTCTGAAGCATCAATTGTTGCTCACAAGTCAGTTTGACCGTCTCATTCATTTTTTTTTGGGAGAGGCAACTTGGTTATGCCTTATAAACATTTTAGATAAGCCGTCAAACTAATTTAGCCAGAACAATTTTCCTACCCGCCAGCACCTCAATGACCATCTCGCTAATCAATGAAATAAAAAGAAGGTATTTTAGAATATAATTTATTACTTTTTGCTACATCAAATAGAAAAATTGGAGTTTAATATTATCCCATATGTAATCCAAAAACGAAAACACATCTTTTGTAGTTAAAGCTGTGTACCAATACATAAGCCACAGTTGGATTTCAAGAATTTAATGAGATTTGTTGCTGTATCTATTGTTTTATAAAAGAAGTGTATAAATCTCTATACTTTTAATAAATTTTAGGTATTGTTAAGGAGTTATATCTCTGTGTTCATATACTAATTACGCATAACTCTAAGGTCAAAACGTTTTAAACTTAGCAGACATTTAATGTAATTATCTATACACCGACAGCTGACTAAATATCAACATGATATGCATTTGTTATAGGATTCTCAATATTATTGCAAATAGTCTTTAAGGTTCCTCATCGAACCAATGTGTATGTTTCTCTAGAAAAATTCTTGAAAGCGATATAGCAATTTCTTGCAAATCGAAGTGTAAAAACAACTGCTGTTTTTCCATCAAGCATCAGTAACGTGCCAAGCAATTTCGACGAGTAGTTATAATTCCATCGTAATGGTGAATAATACAGAAAGAGAGAGAGAGAGAGAGCCATAAAGAGTTGTAGAGACATTGCAAAAAAATGCTGCCTTTTCTTATATCAACGATAGCAGATAAATAGCTAACATATAAGATTCTCAAGCAGACTTTTAAAGAAGACGTCTTTGAAAAATTATAGCATCTGTAAAGCCCCAGAATTATATGAATTACTTTATTTAATTGTCTTGTGTTTCCCTGAGTCTTTCTACAAAATCTCACAATAGTCAGATTTATTTAAGCATAGCCACATTGCTATATTGTAAAGAATCAGTTCACAAATCACCTGTCTAGCTTTCATCCCAAAGAAACAACAACAAAGCAAAAGCCTTATTTTTGTATGTAAAATACTTATATATCCACACAAGTATATATTGTACAATTCATTAATTACATAGCAGAAAGAAACCACATTTTCTGTTTGCTGTTTAATTAGATTATTCTGCTCTTGTCATTATCTTTACTTATTTTCTGTAGCTTAATGACTTTATAAATCGAAATATACGAGCTTATAAGCTAAAACCTGTAAAAGTTGGTGTATTATATCTATTTTTCTACGACGTACTTCTGGATACTATTGTTAAACAAGATATCTTCACCTAGACTTTTCTATAAAAATGATTACAAAAATAAATAAACAAAGATATGATTTTGAATATTCCACTATTATTATCATATTGAGCTTTGACTATATATATATAAAGCTTTAACTAAAGAAGATTTAAACACTTGGCCATAGTTAACCTGAGAAAAAGTATTTATATGTATGCTCTAATATGCAAAAAGTACATAAACATTATCAATTATAAATATTTGATATATACATATGAAATCTGGGCTGTCCATGTTTCAGTACACGTTCTCAAAGCTCAGCACCACATTTCTACTATTGATCAGTACTAGGTTGTCTCAAGCGGCTAGGATTTCTTTTTTACTTTATATATATATATTGCATTATTTAGATTTAGATAGAAAATGTTACAACACAGACTTTGATTTGTATTTGTATTTGTATATCAGCATGGTCTAAAGTTTCACTTCTAAGATAATACATTGATTCAAGGAATATAACAGTATTCAGCATAGGCATTAAATAAGACACTTAATGCATTTCCAGACATTCAAAATAGCCAAGTAACTGTACAGTAATTAAACAATGTAATTTTTAATTTTGTATTAAAAAAACTAAAGGAAAATTTTATATTGTAAGGTTGAGCTGATATTATGTAAAAGACAGTAAGAAAATAGCAATAAGACTGTTTGTGTAGAGTTGAAAACAAAAACCCAAGAATAATATTAGTGGAATCAAATGTTTTTCTTCTTTATTTATTACAGATAGCATGTCAGTATTCAACCAATATATATCTTTGAT
>NW_017265134.1:4052694-4066771 GCF_001638985.1 Phycomyces blakesleeanus NRRL 1555(-) | reverse complement strand
GCCACATTGCTATATTGTAAAGAATCAGTTCACAAATCACCTGTCTAGCTTTCATCCCAAAGAAACAACAACAAAGCAAAAGCCTTATTTTTGTATGTAAAATACTTATATATCCACACAAGTATATATTGTACAATTCATTAATTACATAGCAGAAAGAAACCACATTTTCTGTTTGCTGTTTAATTAGATTATTCTGCTCTTGTCATTATCTTTACTTATTTTCTGTAGCTTAATGACTTTATAAATCGAAATATACGAGCTTATAAGCTAAAACCTGTAAAAGTTGGTGTATTATATCTATTTTTCTACGACGTACTTCTGGATACTATTGTTAAACAAGATATCTTCACCTAGACTTTTCTATAAAAATGATTACAAAAATAAATAAACAAAGATATGATTTTGAATATTCCACTATTATTATCATATTGAGCTTTGACTATATATATATAAAGCTTTAACTAAAGAAGATTTAAACACTTGGCCATAGTTAACCTGAGAAAAAGTATTTATATGTATGCTCTAATATGCAAAAAGTACATAAACATTATCAATTATAAATATTTGATATATACATATGAAATCTGGGCTGTCCATGTTTCAGTACACGTTCTCAAAGCTCAGCACCACATTTCTACTATTGATCAGTACTAGGTTGTCTCAAGCGGCTAGGATTTCTTTTTTACTTTATATATATATATTGCATTATTTAGATTTAGATAGAAAATGTTACAACACAGACTTTGATTTGTATTTGTATTTGTATATCAGCATGGTCTAAAGTTTCACTTCTAAGATAATACATTGATTCAAGGAATATAACAGTATTCAGCATAGGCATTAAATAAGACACTTAATGCATTTCCAGACATTCAAAATAGCCAAGTAACTGTACAGTAATTAAACAATGTAATTTTTAATTTTGTATTAAAAAAACTAAAGGAAAATTTTATATTGTAAGGTTGAGCTGATATTATGTAAAAGACAGTAAGAAAATAGCAATAAGACTGTTTGTGTAGAGTTGAAAACAAAAACCCAAGAATAATATTAGTGGAATCAAATGTTTTTCTTCTTTATTTATTACAGATAGCATGTCAGTATTCAACCAATATATATATCTTTGATAATACAGTTCAGCTTATATTTATGGTCTTTCAGGCTGATCAAAGTACACAACAGTTGATACAGACGTATATCATTCCATCTTCAAGATCTTCCAATAGCCTCAAAATTTTCATACTAATATTTACACAAATTATGTAGATCATTTTTCTTCTCTTTAGTTTGAACATCCCTGATAATATATTTTTGTGACATTTATTACTAGGAAATACGTGGTCTCTTCAAAAATGAAGGAGATACTCTCAAAGAGTCGGTAGATTTAATCATACCAGCACTGGCCTCAAGTGATAGACACAAAATAATTTTCTTTCACTCTAACATTCTGAAAATTGCCTGTCTATCAAAGTCACTAGTTACTTACTTGTTTTCCTCGAGTCCATATACCTAATCACATTATATAATCAGAGCACAGGTCAGCTTTGAGTAATAAGAGGAAACAAAAACCCACGTTTCTAGACTTTGATAATAACATTTAGCTACAAATAATCTCAACCATTTTCTTTAAAAGATATCTCAGCTTTTTATAATTCTTTACTTATTTGCTTCAACATTCTCTCTCATTATCTAGTCATTTTTAAAAGGAAAAATTCATTGCTTTAATACTTTGGCACATTTTTAGGCGATATTTAATTTAATTTTTTTGTCTTAAATTAATCTTAGCTGCTAGAATTAAATCACTACTCTTTACTATATACAGATCATCACGGAAAGAAGTGAAGATCAAAAGAAATGTAAAGAAATCCTCCTAGCCACAATGTCTTGTTACATAGTTGAATGAATAATGTAGTAGCTGTCACAAAAAAACAACAGTAGCAACAACAAGGAATTATGGAGACAAATTGTCTATAAAAGAAGCATCAACCTTTCAATTTTTTCATTTTTTCCCTTATACCCCTCTTCCCGCAATCTCTCATATGCTTTCCTATCCCATCCAACTTGCCTTGCAGACCTTGTGTCTTGCCTCAGCCTTTCTTTGCGCACTGCTCTTTGCAGCTATATCCTCTCTTCCAGTCCCCTCTGTGTTAAGCATGGGCACATCTTCATACCAAATGAGAATAATCCACAAAGGTAAGCCAGCCGTTGATCACAACAGCATAAACATAAATACTAACATTGACCATATTTCAGACGGTGAAGGTTGCTTGCAGTCTTTCTGTACTTCGTCGGAAGTATTCTCTTCTGGTCCTTTACGTAGTGGTTCTCATGGAGAGACTCTAGGTCCTATGTCTTGTCCTGCTATTTCTTCAGAGATAAAAGGTGCCGGTGATGTCGAAGGTCTTTCTCGTTCTACTTCCATAAATCAACAGAACAGCGTCTGCCATTGGATGAACTCAACAGTTCATGAAGATGACAAGCGTTCCCATATGGATCGAGTGGCGTACATTCCAGTACGTCATGAGAACCAGGGATCCAAACGCTTGGTCCGAACGAGACTCCCTTATTATGGGGAGGCTCTGGAGGAGCAGATGTTTGAGGTGCCAGTCTCGAAGGCGAACCCTCTTGAGCCCATTGGGTTAGCTCCAGAGCCATCGAAAGGCGATACCCAGGGCGAATCCCATATCAGTGGCTATGACGAAGTCTGTGTCGGTGCTCCTGCAACTGAGTGTTCCCTTGTTCTACCCTGTCCCTTTGAGCAAGGGACATTCAATAGACACAGACCAAGTCACCCACTGACTGACGAACTTCCTTCCTCTGGCCAGGATATGATCCTTTCGGAGATTTCTGATCTGGCATCCTTGTTTGAATTCATGTCAATCAAGGATGACAGTGAAGACCTATCGGCCAGTCAGAATCAATTTGCGAGCGCTGCCCAACAAGTGGGTGCTGTTGGAGCAGAGATGGCTTCGGCCATGGAGTACTGCTGGCACAGCGAAGATACTGCCTGGTTTGAGGAGATTCCTCAGTGCCCTGCATTGGTCGGGGGTTTCTTTGCCTTCGTACAAGAAGAACCCATGGACTTAGTGTCCATTTCTGATGCTCATTTGGAGCAGATGATGACTGATGCAGATGAAGAAGATCTCGACTGCTCCATGAGTACCATCTCTGAGTCAGAGTCTTCTGAAATGCCTGACGTCGAGTATGACGGTGTCGTTGTTGCGGGCGTCTCCACAGCCTGCTGGTACAACATTCATGGTGAACTTGCGATGGTTCCAGAGGACTTGTGTGGCGACAGTCCGATGGACCTCGCCGTTGAGGTAGTTCCAGGGATCGAGGGCAACCTTGATCACTACCGAGACGATTGCCTCATGTACTGGGATGAAAGCCTAGTCCCAAAAGGCTCTCCCATCATGATGGCTACCATGTTTCCTGATTCTGGTGTGGCTGGCTCTTTCCCACTAAATCAGGCAAACATGACCAACAAAGGCGCGACTTGTGTCCCACAGCAAATTGCAGAAGATCTCGTGTGGAGCCCAGAGGAGGAACCAAGAGTACCATCTTCCCCTCTTCTCCCCGGATCTGATTCTGGTGCTGACCTTCCTGGTCAATCTGGCATGTCCTTGCCAGAGGTTGAGGCACCAGAGCCTACCACAATTCCTGGTGTTGTGGTGTGGCTGACTACCGCTCCCAAGAGTCCAGTAGAAGTCCTAGAAGAAGAAGGTGAAGAAGATGATGACGATGATGACGAAGAGGACTCGGATGAGGGATATGAAGATGACGACGAGGGCGTCACCCTGCAAGACTCGGCGTTGGCAGATCTCCTTGCTGAGTTAGAAGAGAGTGACTTTGACGATGAAGCATGAGATGCCGGGGTCAGCAGGCGGTAGTCAGGTCCCCCTTTACGTTCGGTTCCAATTGCTCGCATATTCAAAGGTCTGGTTAATCATTCTTTTCCAAGTTTGACGCCATGGTCCGCTTGCTTGTTTGGTTCCGAGTCCAAAGTCTTTGGATAGTAGAGGGAAGGTAGACGTGGAGTTGTCTACACCGATGTATGCAGAGCAGGTGTTGGCTGAGTTGTGGGTCCTTGCACTTGCTGTTAATCACCGTCTGCATATATTCGAAAGTGGTGGTAGCGACCCTCTGGTTCTCAAAAAGGTAACATTTTGGTTTATACTTTTACTATTATGTTTATTATTTATATACATTGAAAACTTATTGACTCTAATTTTTTTAAAAATAGTTTCTGGTTGGTAGAAACGTTTTTGTGTTCCACCCCCAAGACTATGATCGAGTTCTTGGGCTTTTTTTTTTGGACGTTCTTGGTCCCTTTTGTTCCGTTGCCTAGATTTTGGCTGTCGGTGTTTCTGGATGCTGTTTTCAGACATTCGAAATCCATGTATCTGGACTTTGTTTGTCAGTGTTGCTGATTGTTTCTTGCAAGCATTTGACTGTCGTGTATTTGAAATTTGCTTGCCTGTGTTTCTGGCTACTGTTTGCAGTAATTTGGCAGCTGTGTATCCAGACTTTGTATGTCTGTGTTTTTGGCTGTTGTTTGCAAGCATTTGGCTGCTGTGTATCCAAACTTTGTCTGCCTGGATTTCTGGCTGTTGTTACCAGGCGCTTGACTATAATATATCTGGACTTCATCTGTCTGCTGTTCTGTCTGTTGCTCTATCTGTTGTTCCGGTTGCTGTTCTAGTTGTTGTTCTAGTTGTTGTTCTCAAAAATATGACTACCGCATATATCTGGGGTTTGCCTATGTTTGTTTCTAGCTGCTGCTGATATTAGGCGACTGACTATCGGGTCTCTGGATTTCTCTATTTGGGATTCTCATTTTTATTAATCGCATCGTCTAATTCGTCAGCTTTACCCTGGGTCTGGGTTTTGACCTTGTTAACACATGCCAGAATCTTAAGCTATGGAGCTGGGCGGTTAAGTTTTCTGGTAGTCATCCATCCTACTTGTTCAAAATTGGTGAAACTAGACTTCTTGGAGAAATATTATTCAATTTCTTGGTCTGCTTTTGGTTTCTATCCAGTTGATCAGGCAGAGTCGATAGACAGATTTCTCAAAGTCTAGAGATTTTTTTTTTTGGTTCCCGAATGCATTCTACAGCCACCAATATGTAGTTCCTCAAGATATTCAGTTGGCGGGTTTATGATATCTGGCATGGAAATTCCGAGCCAATTTCCAACAAGCAATACGGCCAATCAGTCAAGCGTGTGATGCTAAAGAATATCCCAAATTTACAGCGCATGCCAATTGCAAGCCTAAAAAATCACATTTACTTGAGATGTTAACTGCTTAGGGCGTGCTTCAGGCAACACAAGCTTGGCTTTCTTTAATTATTATTGAAGTTACAATATATAGGAGGTGCTATGCAAGTAAGATATGTCCTCCCAAGTGGATAGGATATCAAGGGTTTCCTCGATAACTACGAGTAGTTCTCAACAACCGTAGTTTGAATACATGCCGGTCTTTTTTGGGGTGTCCGCAAGCTGAACTGATATGTTAAATTACGCTTTGATTAATTGGGCCAGCTGGGTCATACTCGGAGCTGTCAAGGAGAGTAGGTTAAAGCAAACAATAGCAACAATGGGCGCACAAGGACAAACGATCCACGTCCAGGACCTTAATACGTGCACCAATGGTTGACAATGAGAAGCAAGTTTCAATTGAAGGGTCATATTAAAAGACCAATACAAACAAGCTACCAAGACAAAGCTTAAAGAGGGTAGAACCAGTCAAGCAAGGAGCCATTATTAGACTGGTTCTAAAAAGCAAAAAACAAAAGTGAATTTATATACATATATATGTAAAAAAAAAAAGAAAACAGAAAAGAAAACAAAAAAGAACAAAAAAAAAGAACAAAATAACAGAGAAATTATCAAAGTTGGAATGGGATGACAGCAACACAAAGACGCAAAGTTTACTGATACTCCCCAATACAAGTCACCAAGAAAATCAAGCAAATTACATGCTGTTCAAGTTACCTTGTGGCCGCTGTCTCTGACTCAAATTTAAAAAATTGCATTAGGCCGTATCTACAAAAATCTATGGAAACTCAGTCCAGAAGTAAACTCTCACCACAAGAAAGCAGTTACAGCAATATATCCAGTCATCAAGTATTCAAATAATCAAGTCAATTGTGTCAAACCATCAAATTACACAGCTCAAAATCTTACCATCTTTTTGGGCTGGTAAAAAGAATCCCAAGAACATTGACTAGGTCATCAGTTGCATCAATTATGAATTCCATACCTTGGTCGAAGGCCGTAGTCTTAAATATCAAAAAAGGTTTTGGCAATCCTCGAATGAATTTTACAGAAAGTCATGTGGCACCAGTAGATCAATTAAAAGCCTCCATTAGCAAGCAAGAAAATCACCATGAAAGAACAATTGGGATACAATGTCAGCAATACAGCTATTCAAAGGGATCGTGGTCTCAGCGCTTACTCTGAAAGACAATACAAAACAGGGCTGGGTCTATTCCAGTCGGGAATTCCAAAAAAAAATATTACACTGTTAACTATAGTACCAAATATCTTAGAATTAATAATATGAATTTCACAGTTGTATAGTATAGGGTCCTGTGCTTTGTCCAAGTCCAAGAAGGGGGGTCAAGTTTCCAGTCCAATTTCCAGTAGAAAAAAAAAAGAAAAAAAAATATCAAAAGCAGAAACAGAAACAAAACCAAAAGCAATGTCAATGTCAAAAACAAAAACAATTTGTTCTCTAACGAAGCCTTTATATCCAATCGAACATGGGGGTATTCTTTTCCAAAATCTGTGTCGACTCAAGTCACAATATGTCTTTTTACAAACTATCTCTTGGCTCAAAACTGAAGGTGCCTTTTTACGAAGTCTCTCTCAACTCAAATCCAAGGGCATATTTTAACAAAGTCTCTCTTGGCTTAAACCTGATAATATCTTTATTAATTCTCTCAACTCAAATCAGAAGGTGCTTTCTACCAAATATCTATCCAGTCAAATCTAAAGGTGTTCTTTTACAAAGTCTCTCTCTACTCATATCCAAAGATGTCTTTTTCAAAGCATATATCCACTCATATTTGAAGGCATTCTTTCCAAAGTTTATTTTGGCTCAAATTGGAAGGTGGCCTTTTACCAAGTATCTGTCCATTCAAATGAAAAGATGTTCTTTCACAAAATCTCTCTTGCCTCCAATCTAAAGGCGTTCCTTTCCAAAGTCTCTCTCAACTCAAATCTAAAGGTGTTCTTTAGCAAAGTCTCTCTTGGCTCAAATCTGATGATGCTTTTATCAATTCTCTCAACTCAAATCGAAAGGTGTTCTTTTACCAAATATCTATTCAGTCAAATTTGGTGATATTTTATAAAGTCTCTCTTCACCAAAATCCGAAGGTTTCTTTTTCCAAAGTTTTTATCAACTCAGATCTAAAAACGCTCTTTGACAAAGTCATTCTCAGTATCTATGGTCATAAATATTATACAAATCATATCAAATCACATCACATCAATTCAAATCAATCCAATTCAAGACACATCATAACAATCCAAATCAAGCCAAAAAATATCAATACACATCATATCATATCATATCATATCATATAAAAAAAATAAGAAAAATTATACTCTAGAATAGAATATTATATCAAGTTAAATCAAATCAAAGCAAGAAAAAACAAATTATAAAAAAAAAGTAAAAAAGCAAAAAAAAAACTAAAAAGTAATCAATGGAATGGACTGGCATTGGACTTCCCCCCTCTGGATCTGGACAAGGCACGAAGAAGAAATATACTAGCTAGTAAAATATGATGCTGACCTGCGACAGCATATACTGGGATTTGGACCATCCCAGATTATATATTTATATTTTAGAGTAGATCAAATTTTCAGATTATTATTTGTATTTCTGTGAATAAATCATCAAGTTCTTTGATAGTCTAGCTAGAATATTGTACTATTAATGTAAACAACATAGTTAACGTCAATCAAAACCTGCTTTATATTGGCTGTATAAGAATAAGAATCTATTTTGTATTCTGTATTTATTAAACACTTCTCTGCTATATTTTAATTAATTTCTTGAATCTTTACTTATAACCAGCATTTATATAATGTCTTAAACACATATATAAGACATTTATGCTCTCATTGGGTGAAAATAGCTTTCTTTTTCTCAACTAAGGAGTATTAATCGAAATATTTACAGTGGTTTCTCAATAATTTCAAGGCTACTAGAAAAGCTTCTGAAAGCATAAGTAATGAATCGCAGACCTCTCTTAATAAAGTCTCGTATCATCTCGTATAATATATATATACTAGCTTAGAGCTAGTACATGTGTTTTATTAAAAGAAAATTCAATTTGCTTTAGATAAAGATATACCGCTTCTATATGCCTTTTAACCAGCTAAATATATATTTAGAGCTCTAAAGCAATCCCAAGAGATATGTAAATATTATATCAATATATGGTGTATTTCATTTGAAAGTTTAATATTGAGTATAAAATCTGTTATTTTTCCAAGTTATCTTATTACGTCGGAAACTAATATATTGCATATATAATAATTTCTTGAAGAGCACAAACCAAAAATTGTATATACATTGGCTTTAACCTTCTAGCCCTCATATCATGTTCCACGTATGCCAAAATATTCTCTATTAGACTCAGATCAGGGCTGTCTATAGGCTATTTCTTAAAAAGAAACGTTTACATTATTTTTATATTATTTTATCAACACATCTTGATAACAGAGTAATTTATTCTCTTAGAAAACAAACTTGACATTTTCACTTTGCCTAATACTTCAAGAGTAAGAACGTGAGGTTACATTAAAAGAGTATTATGTACTTTTGCCGATTCGATGTACAATTATCAGCTCCAAGCTTTTTCACAAATTTAGCCTGGACTTACAACCAGATCAGCATTTAACTTCCGCTTAACTCATATTCCTGGGAACAAGTACATTATCCTGAATATATGTTTTAAAATGCACCATATACACTCATACATTGCTTTAGAATAGTTTATGAATCTGGGCCCATCGATTCAGATTACCCAATTTCAAAGCTGATTGTAATAACAGGCAAGTCTTTCAAGTGTTAACCTGTTTACAATATACATGCTTTTTTACGCAACAGACTTCTTTGCGGCAACACAAGATCATATACCATTTTTTTTTAAAAAAAAATAATTGCAAACAGTTTCCCTCCTGATTGATCCATATGAAGATTTATTGATTACAGCTATAAAAACATATAATGTTGCGAGTCGATCATTGTGCACAATGTTTCTCAAAGATCTCAAGTCATGATCATTCAATTGAGCAGGTCTTTTGATTTTTTTGTTAAGAGTAGTCCACGTTCTATTCACTCTTTCAATAATTGCTATTACTGTTGTGTATCAGAGATTATACTTGCATGTAGCCTTTAACATAGAAATGGCAAATTCATTCGGATCACTAATATTGTCTTTCACATAATCTGAATATTTAGGATATTTTTTATATGTTTGTTTAATGATTTTAAAAAAGGAGCATATTTGATTAAGAATACAAGTAAAAAACAACAATGGGTAATGTTTTTCTCAAAATATTCTTTTTAGTAATATTTCTATATTAGCTCTATATCAATGTATATATATATATATAAGATAGGCTGTATTGGATTATGCGATAAAGCAGTCAAAACAATTGTCAGAAAAAGAGAATATATGTCAATTTCCTCTAACAGCTCCTTAGCTCAGATATTTGCAGTCGCCAGCTTGTTCTCTTGAGAGAAAATTAGAAGTAATGTATGAAGATCGTCTCTATTGCTTTCATCTTTTGATGCTTTCATTAATATCTTGATAGTTAATTATATAAGGTATTTTGAAAGATATTGAAATGGAATATGCCTCTGAATAATCAATGATTAATAAGAGAGGGGGACAGAGATGTAAATAGTTCAAAATTTTTGGGACTCATTGTTCCTGAAGTATTCGGGATTGATTTTGGGTTAGTATCTCAATAATAGGAAAAGTAAATGCTGTGAGAGTGTTATTTATTAAAGAGACAAAGTAATATTGTTTACATATACTACTAATAAAATCACTTGTAATTAAAATTATAGTATATACAGCACAATTGAATGAGGGATAGAATCCGAAACAAAACATCAGTTCCTTCTTGTTAATGAATCTGACAAGTTAGCAACCTTCAGAACTGATATATACCAGGCACATGTACACCACAGTCTTATATAATATAAATCACTTATTTTATAACAGGAGTTTGAATTTCAAGTGATTTTAATAGTACCGGATTAAATATCAGTTTTTTTTTAAAACAAATAACACTCTCACAGAATCTACTTTTCTATATATTGAAATAATAACCCAATAACAGTTTCAAATATCTCGAGTATAGTTTATTAGTTTTGTGATTTGAATACAGCAATATATATTAAAGTACACATTATTATATAGTTTGTGTAAAGAAGGTATCTGTGCTATCTTTAGAAGTGATTTAGGATCGATCATTGTATTGAAAAAAAAATAAAGCAAGTTGTCACCTTTCTTTAATTTCTTTTTCTTTTTTATTTGTTAGAGCTAAAAACACTGAATGTACTAGATTATTAGAATAACTTAATACTTTTTATTAAATAGTTGAATAGATATTAACTTTGATTGTTTATTTATTTAATTGAGTAGATTACTTTGGCAAAAAAATATACAGTCAAAATATCTATTAAATATTAATTTATTACTATCAATCATTATAAATAAAAAACAAAGTAGTAAAGACCATATCATTACACTTGCTACTAATATTAAACTACTATCTAGCCTTCTACATTATATATAAGACAAAAATAAATAAATTTATATAGTTATTTATTTATTTTTTATTTATTTTTAAGAAAAAAAAACATATATACTCATATATCAAAGTGCAATATTATATGTGAAATCCAACTATTTAATTTTCATTTGCCGACCTTTTTTTTTACTACTTTTGCTACTTTATTTGTAGCATTTAAAAAATAGACAGTTTAGTACGATTTTTTTCTAAAGTAAGATTCTAATTACGCAGTGAGAAAAATTTGTTTTTTTGATTATACGACATTAGGAGAACCAAAATATTAAAACACCACCGCATTTTTTTTTGTGGAGGGATTTTTCTAGCCTCACAAAATTGCTACACTCCTAGGTGTTTTTGAGCACTAAAAAATTCTTAAAACAGCTGAGATCCAAAAATGCCCTGAAATCTACAAAAAAGACTGAGCATTTGAAATTTAAACAATTATTTTATTTTATTTTATTTTATTTTATTTTATTTTATTTTGTTTTGTTTTTGCTTTTTTACAAGTTTTCAATTAATCTTTAATTTTTTATTATTATTTGATAACAAGTAATTGACCTTCTTATTTCGATTAAAATTTTATTTAAATATTATACTACATTGTAATTAAGATGTTTGTAATTGATTTTGAGCTGGTATCTCAATATTAAAAAAAAATATATACTTTAAGAGTATTATTTTTTTAAAAAGATAAAATACTAATATTTAATCTGGTACTATTAAAATCTATTGCGATTTAAATTCATGCTATATAACGAGTAGTTTATATTATATAAGACTGTGGTGTACATGTTCCTGGTGTATAATAGTTTTGAGAATTATTAATTTGTTAAATTAATTAGCAATGAGGTATTCGGGATTGTTTATGGGTTAGTATCTCAATAATGGGAAAAGTAGATACTGTGAGAGTGTTATATATTAAAGAGACAAATTAATATTGTTTATATCTGCTACTATTAAAATCCCTGTAATTCTAATCTCTGTTGTGTAATAGTTGATTTACACTGTATGAGTGTGTAGTGTACATGTGCCTGGTGTGTAACAGTTCCAGCGATTTTTAACTTGTCAGATTCATTAGCAAGAAGGAACCAGTGTTTGGTTGTGAAGTCTGTTCCTCACTCAATTGTGGTGTGTATACCACAAAGAGCATCTAAAACAAATTCTACAAGAGAATTCATTTATCTCATATAATCAAGTCAGAAAGACATTAGCATCAATGGCAATTAATGTCTGTAGAAGTACTGTAACTAATTGCGTCAAGCTCCTTGATTTCAAATCTTGCATTGCTTCATGCAAGCCTTGCTTGAAAGAAGAACAGAAGGAGGCCAAGTAACAAGTGAATTGCTCCAATGAACTTTGGACTAGTGTGATATAATCTGTCAAGTTTCATTTCTTTTTGGAGAGCAATGATGAATTAAAGTGCGTCTTCCACAAACTTGGAGAAAAGTGCGAAGAAAAATATATCATTGCTATGGTAAAGTAGATAGTAATAGTGTAATGGTTTGGGGTAGTTTTGGGAGTGGAGGATTTGGACTGTTAAAGGTCATAAAGAATAAAACTGTGAACCAGAATAAGTATATTTATATTCTGGTACAAGCTTTTAATCCTTGGTTCATGGCCATTACCTAAAATCAGAAAAGGTTTTTTATTCTTCATAAGAATGGAACAAGTTACTACACAGAGACACATGTTCAATAGTGGAAGAGGATCTACCAGATTGGTGGGTTAAACTTGTGGTCTGCCCAAAGTCTAAACTTAAATTTAATTGAGAATGTATAGAGTACTCTCAAAAGGCAAATTGACAAGATAAGAGTCTCCATTAACTCGTTAGACAATATAGAGATGATCTTACAAGAATAATGGGTCACAATGGATTGGAAGTTTTTGGGACGTTTGGTTGAGAGTATACAGAGAAGATATCAAGCTGTGATTGATGCTAATTGAGGTCTCAAAGATTACTAGCAATCTACTTTTTTATTTTATTTCTTTTAAATAAACATCTCAACTTTTGTTCTTACGAAGATTATATTTGCTAGCTATATTATGCATAGAGTAATTGCTTCTTAAATAATGACTATATGTACAGTCAAAGCTCGATATAGTGATAATTTTTTGGAAAATTTGGGTCCGTGCCTGCTTATTATCACTATTTTTTGATATAGTGATAGTGATAAAATTTGAATCCACCAGTATCACTATATCGAGCTTTGACTGTATTTGCAAATTTTATACAATTTTATTTTACTTAATATTATTGTGTGTGATTATATATATATACCGATTTGTAGACAGAATTTTATAAAGTAAATAATACAGTATCGGTTATGTAGGGCGATTGCTAATGTAAACTTGAGTTTGTCAATGAATTGATACATGCTATATTTTATATTTCCATGCTCGTGTTAAAATTAGCTTTTCTTGCTTAACTTTTGGTTCAAATCTGACCTTTGGCTTGCATCTGATCTTTGTTGGTGTGGTATACACACCACAATTGAGTGAGGAACAGACTTCACAACCAAACACTGGTTCCTTCTTGCTAATGAATCTGACAAGTTAAAAATCGCTGGAACTGTTACACACCAGGCACATGTACACTACACACTCATACAGTGTAAATCAACTATTACACAACAGAGATTAGAATTACAGGGATTTTAATAGTAGCAGATATAAACAATATTAATTTGTCTCTTTAATATATAACACTCTCACAGTATCTACTTTTCCCATTATTGAGATACTAACCCATAAACAATCCCGAATACCTCATTGCTAATTAATTTAACAAATTAATAATTCTCAAAACTATTATACACCAGGAACATGTACACCACAGTCTTATATAATATAAACTACTCGTTATATAGCATGAATTTAAATCGCAATAGATTTTAATAGTACCAGATTAAATATTAGTATTTTATCTTTTTAAAAAAATAATACTCTTAAAGTATATATTTTTTTTTAATATTGAGATACCAGCTCAAAATCAATTACAAACATCTTAATTACAATGTAGTATAATATTTAAATAAAATTTTAATCGAAATAAGAAGGTCAATTACTTGTTATCAAATAATAATAAAAAATTAAAGATTAATTGAAAACTTGTAAAAAAGCAAAAACAAAACAAAATAAAATAAAATAAAATAAAATAAAATAAAATAAAATAATTGTTTAAATTTCAAATGCTCAGTCTTTTTTGTAGATTTCAGGGCATTTTTGGATCTCAGCTGTTTTAAGAATTTTTT
>NW_017265134.1:3702652-4049997 GCF_001638985.1 Phycomyces blakesleeanus NRRL 1555(-) | reverse complement strand
GAACCGAACGTAAAGGGGGACCTGACTACCGCCTGCTGACCCCGGCATCTCATGCTTCATCGTCAAAGTCACTCTCTTCTAACTCAGCAAGGAGATCTGCCAACGCCGAGTCTTGCAGGGTGACGCCCTCGTCGTCATCTTCATATCCCTCATCCGAGTCCTCTTCGTCATCATCGTCATCATCTTCTTCACCTTCTTCTTCTAGGACTTCTACTGGACTCTTGGGAGCGGTAGTCAGCCACACCACAACACCAGGAATTGTGGTAGGCTCTGGTGCCTCAACCTCTGGCAAGGACATGCCAGATTGACCAGGAAGGTCAGCACCAGAATCAGATCCGGGGAGAAGAGGGGAAGATGGTACTCTTGGTTCCTCCTCTGGGCTCCACACGAGATCTTCTGCAATTTGCTGTGGGACACAAGTCGCGCCTTTGTTGGTCATGTTTGCCTGATTTAGTGGGAAAGAGCCAGCCACACCAGAATCAGGAAACATGGTAGCCATCATGATGGGAGAGCCTTTTGGGACTAGGCTTTCATCCCAGTACATGAGGCAATCGTCTCGGTAGTGATCAAGGTTGCCCTCGATCCCTGGAACTACCTCAACGGCGAGGTCCATCGGACTGTCGCCACACAAGTCCTCTGGAACCATCGCAAGTTCACCATGAATGTTGTACCAGCAGGCTGTGGAGACGCCCGCAACAACGACACCGTCATACTCGACGTCAGGCATTTCAGAAGACTCTGACTCAGAGATGGTACTCATGGAGCAGTCGAGATCTTCTTCATCTGCATCAGTCATCATCTGCTCCAAATGAGCATCAGAAATGGACACTAAGTCCATGGGTTCTTCTTGTACGAAGGCAAAGAAACCCCCGACCAATGCAGGGCACTGAGGAATCTCCTCAAACCAGGCAGTATCTTCGCTGTGCCAGCAGTACTCCATGGCCGAAGCCATCTCTGCTCCAACAGCACCCACTTGTTGGGCAGCGCTCGCAAATTGATTCTGACTGGCCGATAGGTCTTCACTGTCATCCTTGATTGACATGAATTCAAACAAGGATGCCAGATCAGAAATCTCCGAAAGGATCATATCCTGGCCAGAGGAAGGAAGTTCGTCAGTCAGTGGGTGACTTGGTCTGTGTCTATTGAATGTCCCTTGCTCAAAGGGACAGGGTAGAACAAGGGAACACTCAGTTGCAGGAGCACCGACACAGACTTCGTCATAGCCACTGATATGGGATTCGCCCTGGGTATCGCCTTTCGATGGCTCTGGAGCTAACCCAATGGGCTCAAGAGGGTTCGCCTTCGAGACTGGCACCTCAAACATCTGCTCCTCCAGAGCCTCCCCATAATAAGGGAGTCTCGTTCGGACCAAGCGTTTGGATCCCTGGTTCTCATGACGTACTGGAATGTACGCCACTCGATCCATATGGGAACGCTTGTCATCTTCATGAACTGTTGAGTTCATCCAATGGCAGACGCTGTTCTGTTGATTTATGGAAGTAGAACGAGAAAGACCTTCGACATCACCGGCACCTTTTATCTCTGAAGAAATAGCAGGACAAGACATAGGACCTAGAGTCTCTCCATGAGAACCACTACGTAAAGGACCAGAAGAGAATACTTCCGACGAAGTACAGAAAGACTGCAAGCAACCTTCACCGTCTGAAATATGGTCAATGTTAGTATTTATGTTTATGCTGTTGTGATCAACGGCTGGCTTACCTTTGTGGATTATTCTCATTTGGTATGAAGATGTGCCCATGCTTAACACAGAGGGGACTGGAAGAGAGGATATAGCTGCAAAGAGCAGTGCGCAAAGAAAGGCTGAGGCAAGACACAAGGTCTGCAAGGCAAGTTGGATGGGATAGGAAAGCATATGAGAGATTGCGGGAAGAGGGGTATAAGGGAAAAAATGAAAAAATTGAAAGGTTGATGCTTCTTTTATAGACAATTTGTCTCCATAATTCCTTGTTGTTGCTACTGTTGTTTTTTTGTGACAGCTACTACATTATTCATTCAACTATGTAACAAGACATTGTGGCTAGGAGGATTTCTTTACATTTCTTTTGATCTTCACTTCTTTCCGTAATGATCTGTATATAGTAAAGAGTAGTGATTTAATTCTAGCAGCTAAGATTAATTTAAGACAAAAAAATTAAATTAAATATCGCCTAAAAATGTGCCAAAGTATTAAAGCAATGAATTTTTCCTTTTAAAAATGACTAGATAATGAGAGAGAATGTTGAAGCAAATAAGTAAAGAATTATAAAAAGCTGAGATATCTTTTAAAGAAAATAGTTGAGATTATTTGTAGCTAAATGTTATTATCAAAGTCTAGAAACGTGGGTTTTTGTTTCCTCTTATTACTCAAAGCTGACCTGTGCTCTGATTATATAATGTGATTAGGTATATGGACTCGAGGAAAACAAGTAAGTAACTAGTGACTTTGATAGACAGGCAATTTTCAGAATGTTAGAGTGAAAGAAAATTATTTTGTGTCTATCACTTGAGGCCAGTGCTGGTATGATTAAATCTACCGACTCTTTGAGAGTATCTCCTTCATTTTTGAAGAGACCACGTATTTCCTAGTAATAAATGTCACAAAAATATATTATCAGGGATGTTCAAACTAAAGAGAAGAAAAATGATCTACATAATTTGTGTAAATATTAGTATGAAAATTTTGAGGCTATTGGAAGATCTTGAAGATGGAATGATATACGTCTGTATCAACTATTGTGTACTTTGATCAGCCTGAAAGACCATAAATATAAGCTGAACTGTATTATCAAAGATATATATTGGTTGAATACTGACATGCTATCTGTAATAAATAAAGAAGAAAAACATTTGATTCCACTAATATTATTCTTGGGTTTTTGTTTTCAACTCTACACAAACAGTCTTATTGCTATTTTCTTACTGTCTTTTACATAATATCAGCTCAACCTTACAATATAAAATTTTCCTTTAGTTTTTTTAATACAAAATTAAAAATTACATTGTTTAATTACTGTACAGTTACTTGGCTATTTTGAATGTCTGGAAATGCATTAAGTGTCTTATTTAATGCCTATGCTGAATACTGTTATATTCCTTGAATCAATGTATTATCTTAGAAGTGAAACTTTAGACCATGCTGATATACAAATACAAATACAAATCAAAGTCTGTGTTGTAACATTCTCTATCTAAATCTAAATAATGCAATATATATATATAAAGTAAAAAAGAAATCCTAGCCGCTTGAGACAACCTAGTACTGATCAATAGTAGAAATGTGGTGCTGAGCTTTGAGAACGTGTACTGAAACATGGACAGCCCAGATTTCATATGTATATATCAAATATTTATAATTGATAATGTTTATGTACTTTTTGCATATTAGAGCATACATATAAATACTTTTTCTCAGGTTAACTATGGCCAAGTGTTTAAATCTTCTTTAGTTAAAGCTTTATATATATATAGTCAAAGCTCAATATGATAATAATAGTGGAATATTCAAAATCATATCTTTGTTTATTTATTTTTGTAATCATTTTTATAGAAAAGTCTAGGTGAAGATATCTTGTTTAACAATAGTATCCAGAAGTACGTCGTAGAAAAATAGATATAATACACCAACTTTTACAGGTTTTAGCTTATAAGCTCGTATATTTCGATTTATAAAGTCATTAATCTACAGAAAATAAGTAAAGATAATGACAAGAGCAGAATAATCTAATTAAACAGCAAACAGAAAATGTGGTTTCTTTCTGCTATGTAATTAATGAATTGTACAATATATACTTGTGTGGATATATAAGTGTTTTACATACAAAAATAAGGCTTTTGCTTTGTTGTTGTTTCTTTGGGATGAAAGCTAGACAGGTGGTTTGTGTACTGATTCTTTATAATATAGCAATGTGGCTATGCTTAAATAAATCTGACTATTGTGAGATTTTGTAGAAAGACTTAGGGAAACATACTTTCTATACTAAAAGCAAATATTTTAGCAACTATTCAAAAACAATTTTATTACTTAGTCGTATCTATACACCAAACCATTTCATAAAAAAAAAGTATATATACTGGGGGTTTCAATAGTCCTTTAATTTTTAAAGCAGTAACTAATAATACGTAAGAGTTACTGAGTGATTTCTAGTACCATAAATGCTTTTTTCAGTTATATTAGGCATTATAATAATATAGTATAGTTTTAAAATAATATTGAAAGAGAAAAAGATATTTGCATTAAGCTTTCATTCAATTTCCAAAAAAAAAAGTAAAGATGTATTAAAGATTTGAAACTCTCGAAGGTTTTCTTTAATGAGTTTTAATCTTTTTTTTTAATGATCATAAATTAATTTCAACCAATTATATTTTGAAATTTGAACTCAGAGACTAAGCTTAAGATCTTAAAGCACTGTTGAAACCCCCTATTATGCAACTGAAGTTTTACCCTGATGTTTTTTGATGTTTTCCATCTCCAGTGTGGCCTATGAGTGAGCACTTTATTTAATACCAATTGAAGTGCTACAGCTACGAGTGCTCTTAAGCATTTCGAGAGTCGGCACATAGATTATTGCAGATAATTGAGGATATTGCTTGAGAAATCTGTAATAAAAAATAATAAAGTTTGAGCTCTCAAAATAGCACTTAATATAAAATGTATACATAACTTACTGAAGACATACAAATGTCTGTTTTTGTGAGTATCTCGTTTGTCTTAACGTCTCTTAATAAATACTCCAAAGACATCTGACTAAATCTAATGAGCTGGATCATCTCAATAAATGCCTTTTCGATCTTTTCTAAAGATTTCAATGACTTCTTTGTCTCCTTTGAATTGTTTTGATTCACAATTGCGGAATCAGTAAATGTGTTCGGGTTGACAGTTTTGGGAATTCTTGACTTGGTATCAGAAATAGCATTTTGTCTCCATGATAGAATGGAATTATAGATATCTTGTTCAGGAACAGGCGGGGAAAGATGGTCAATTTGAAGAACCTTTATCACAGTCTCTGGATCAAGTGTGAGCCAATAGTTGCTTTTGATCAAATGGCAGGCTTATCTCCTCACAATTTTCTGATATGCAATCTCAGTTTCTTTACATTCGTACTTGACTAAAACGGTATATAAAGTACTTTCAATCATAAGCAATTATTAAACCTAATTATTATAAATTTACCTGCCAAGTCCCAGACTGGCCACATGTTGGTGATGTCTATATTTGATCTCAAGTAACGAAACATAATATTGCAAATGATAGATAATTCAAGTTGGTCAACTGCTTTAGTAATCTCGGAGACTTCATATATGTCTTTCACGTCATACACGGAAGAGTGTATAAAGATGAGAATCTTTTCAAAGATTTCCAGGTATATACCACGTATGATTACATCTTCTTTATTATAGTCTCTCATTTCAGCTGTAAAAAGGGTCTTGATCCAGGGAGATGTGGCAGCTAGAATAACTTTATGACACTACAAGTCTCGATTTTCAAATTCTACTTATTTTGTATTTCTTTATTTATTTTTGGGGAAACGTTTAGTTTCAGTACTTTATATATAGTCATATATACTTGTCTAGTATTATAGTAAGCTTACCGGCTACTACATCATGTTCATTTTGAGTATTAATGACTTTAACCGCTACATCAAAGAACTCTGAAGAATCGTGATAAGACGAGAAGTCGACAAAGGGGAGTAAACACAATGGCTCTCCTGATATAACTTCAAAACTAACAATTAAGTCCTCTGATAGGAAATCATTTATGCCTTCAAAGTAATATGAAATTTTATAGGTGTAAGAATCTGTTAAACTTCGAATATTAAGATCATAGAATTTACAGGTATTCATAAAAATTACAAAGTCTTACCAGTTCCATTTTGATTTTCTGCAGAAATATATAAGATATGAATTAATTCTTTAGTATATTTAGAGTAAATTAGTCTTGGTGCTATTTGCTCTACCTTTGTACAAATTCCCTCCGACTTTTATCTCGCTTCTTCAGAATACGTAGATGCAAATGACTCTTATAACATTGGGTAGGTCACGGTCATCGTTTTTTAAATTGGTTTTCTGTAAAGCTATTATAAAATTCCGAGACTATATTGATTTTAGATTTTATAACCGAAAAATATGGTACATATTGATACTAGTTTAATTAAAACTTTAACAATCTTGAGGATTACATGAGTTCAGCTGTATTACATAAATAGCTGTATTAAGAAAATGTCATTTAAACCGATCTTTTAAATATTGTATAGACTTACACTGATGGTGATAAAAGATATCTTTAGTAAGATGGATATGTTGAATTCAATATGAACAGCAGCAAAAAAATACTATAAAATACAGGTATTCGTATTTTCTTACTATCTATAGCTACCGCAAATATTCCGGGTTTTTAGTGTAATCGCATTAAGTTCAAGCATTTCATTTTTCCCTACTCTAAATTTTCGAGTCCATTGATATGAAAATAAAGTCCTACATTGTACACAAATGTGTTCAAGAAAGTTCCTTATACATATGTGTGTGTACCTTATGATACTTCCTCTGTGCTCATGCTTTAACAATACAGAACAGTAAGAAGAAATAGATATTCAACAATTCAAGATGTTTACGTTACAGTTCCTTTAAATACTTTATTTCATTTTATTTTTTTAAAAAAAAGAGTCAATTGATAAAAATTTATTAATTATAAATAATGCTTTGACTTCTATCGGACTGATTGACAGTATTTGATTAATAGAGCTTATTTATCTACTAGTATCCTAAGAGCATCTTCAGCAGTCCACTTTAACTCCACTTTTACTTTAAATTTAATTATTTAGTTAAAGTTGGTACCCCCAGCAGTTCGATCTTTTATCTGATTGTTCAAGTTAACAAGATAAAAATGATTGATGAAAACGTTCTAAAAAATTATTTAAAGAAAAATATAAATTGAACTACTGGGAAAGGTTACCTTTCCTTTAGCTAATGTGGTGATACTTGGCTTTAGATAAAGTAAATAGTTAACTCACTGCTGAAGATACTCTAACATGTTGGTGCTGTTGTTTCAGACGTTTTATGGTACGAGGAGTGACCGTACTGATAGAGAGGATCTTTAGAAATCAATCGAGACAGCCAAGAAAGTTAAACACCTATTTGACAAGATACGGATTTCTTGAATTGACATACTCACAACAAAACAGAACATTGGATAATTGATATCTCAAAAAAAATACAGGCAAATGATATCTAGAAACAATGAATCTGATTATGAGTTAGGAATAATAGAACGGTCTAGGTCTTGTAGATTAGGTTAAAATTCCAAAGAAGAAAATGAAACAGCAACGTCAAAGAAATATGTTGTTTGTTTATATATATATAAAAGAAACATGGAAATATCAATCCTAGCCTTTTAGATAAGTAATATCAAGAATTACCATACAAACAAACTGAGATCAAAAGAATACAAATGAAAATGAATAACCTTGCACTAAACGTTAATTATTAGACTGTTAATACTATAAATGAGAAAAATATATTATATCAATTAATAATTACTTGTTTATTTCTGGGTATTAACCTAAACATGAAACACTTGTTTGATGATATAAACAAGTACATTTGCATTCCGAGGTTGTATCTTATTTGTTTTCTTTTTAAAGCACGTTACAAGTATACCTTTAGGAATTAGCTTAAAGTGTGTGTATCAAAAAAAACCCAGTGTGTGGTGGCCACCCACTAATAAATTGGATAACATCCTTATTATCGTTATCTATTTCGTATATGTCTCTTGTGATTTTCTCGTCAATTTTAATCGAAAATGCGTATATATATATATACGGCTATCACAATGTATTTATCTCTTTATCTCTCAACCCCACTCAAAAATTTGCTCTATTGAGTTCCAAAAAGGCGGATTCAGAGCCACATCTTTTTTGTCATTTGTTTATGATCATTTTCGTGTAGTCAATGAGGCTCCAACCCTTATAAAGTCTCTCATTATTGAACCTCTTTCTTTAGTTTTTCTTTGATATTTCGATATATAAATATTGATAGACACCAATAAAGTTTGAATGACAAAGCCTTTATTTTTTGTGCGGCTAAAACATAACTAGTCTACTTTTTTTTTGTTACATAAATAACAAATGGTCCAAAGTTTTCCATTATACTCAGTCCGATTTTCTTTTTATTTTGCTTCTTATTTTAAAATAATACTTAAGCTGACTCTAGTATTGTACTATATCTTATTAATAGTATTCCAATATATATTTCTCCAAACTGAACTGACATGAGCTTATATGAGATGTCATGAAGAGCATTAGTAAACCCCACTCCTCATCTATACATTTTCTTATATCATTTATTAACATTTTTATTACTGAATTTCAGAGATATCACAAGAGCTACTTGGGGAATGTTTTGTATAAAAAAAACTAGAAAAATGATAACGTGTAATTTACATATATTTTATATTTGTAAATAATAGGGGGTTTCAACAGTCCTTTAAGCTTTCAAACTTAAGCTTTGAGTTTAAATTTCAAAATATAATTGGCTGAGATTAAGCTATAACCGTTAAAAAAAATTAAAACTCTTGAAAGAAATCCTGAGTTTTACTTTTAATACATTTTTGCTTAATTTTTTTTTTTTTGAAATTTAATAAAGCATTGATGAAAAATATATTTGCTTCTTTAACTATTATTTTAAGCTTATGCCATACAACTACTATGCCTAATAAAACTGAAAGAAGCATTTAGGGTACTCAAAAACACTCAATAGCTCTTATATATTATTGGTTATTACGTTAAAACTCAGTATAAGTTTAAAAGCTTAAAGGACTGTTGAGACCCCCTAATATTGACAGTTGTTTAAATACATTGGTGACTGTTGCTGCCACACTGAACACACATATATTTAAATATATATATAATAATAAAAAATACCTCAGTTGAACAAGGGCAGCTCTGTCTATATATATATATTTGTTTTTTTTCTTTATTTTCTTTAGAGACGTTATTATTTGTATATTCAAATATGTCCAGTTCATTTAGCCTTCATACGGCTCTGGAAGAATTAGATTCCCTTGACACAAAAGCCAAACAAGATTCAGGCTCGCAATTCGAGATCGCGGTTAAATGTCTTGAAGAACCTCTCAAATGGTTACAATCGGGTATCGATCAATCTTCCTCATTGACTTTTCAACAAAGACTTCAACTCATCCAGCATCCGGCCTGGAAGCGACACCTCTGGGTAGTCTGCCAGACGATCATTCCGCACTGGGCATTCGCGCTCGGTCCTTCTAGTCCTCACCGCAATTTACTTGAATCAACCTTTGTGCATCTCAACGATACAACTACAAATCATACAGCTAATTTATCTCAACAACAAAAACAAGCGCAAGAGTCTTGTACGATGGCTCTGACAGGTCTTACAATCTTGTTGGAGTGTCTGGTGACAGAAAAAGATTGCTCTCTTGGTGCACTCGAGATCTACTCTCAACTCATAAAGAATCTTGTGTCTCCAGCACTTTTAAAGCTCTATATTAAAAGTCAAACAGATACAACGGATCGATCAAACGGTTTGACTACTGCTAATAATTCACCAAAATCAACAGCAACAAAGACGACGACGACTATGATGGATTCTCAATTTTTATGTACTCTTTTATGTTCAATTCCTGCACGCTTAGGAAATGCATTCGGGCTCCAAACAATAGGAAAATACGGCGAGACAAATGAATGGTACTTGGATAAAAATTATTTTGTAGTGCTGTCTCGGCAATTGGCGTACGCGGCTATTGAGACTGAAGAATATGATGAAAAAGAAGAAGAAGGGGACTCGTGTGTATCAAAAGATACGACCAATAATTATAAAAATAAATTGAGGAAGAATAAGGATAAGAATAAGAAGAGTTGTATTGGGTTCATGGCCGAGTTGTTGGCCAAAATGCTCCGTCAAGGTTATGCAGGTAAGAAATCCATTAAATTGAATACAAAGGAAGGAAGAAAGAGATAAGTAGAAGAAGTAAAGGAAGCAGAATAAAAACGATAGTTTCTGTACAAAATTTAAAACCATTATATATCCATATCCCTATATATATTTATCAGATAAATTTTCATATAATAATATAATAATATACCATTTTCATGTATATAATTCGTGTGTTTTTTATTTTATTTCATTTTATTTCTTTATTTTGGTGTGCGTGCGTTTGTCCTTGTATACTTTTGGACTTTTGTGTGTATACTTTTGTGTGTATATACTTGTGTGTTTATGTCTTTATATGTTTTGTACGTGCACAGAAACATGCATTAGAACTATATATCCAATCGCATTGGCACACTTGATATCAGCACCATGGACCAAGCTATGGGAAGATGCTGAAAGTTTGTCTACTTCTCATGGCTTATCCAAAGCAACCTTGTTTTTTGTCCATGAGACCTTGATGTCTCAACAGACCGACAAGACCCAGCCGATCAAAGGGTCTGTGATCAAGGCAGTTGTTGTTGATTTGGCAACTATTGTTTTTGGACCCTCCCCTCCTATCTCTTTGCCTTCTCTAGTCGATAAAACAGACACAGCTAAGAAACAACAACAACAACAAAGGCAAAGACAGCGACGGATTATTGAATTTTTAAAGCATGTAATCTTTGAACTTTGTGGTGTGCGATGGACTGACACGGATGTTCTACGGCTGGCAATTGCGACAGCTGTTGTTGCCAGTGGTCTTGATTGGGACCAAGATTCAAAAGAGTGGAGGTTATCAGAGAAGACTAGTACGATGACAATTGAGCTACTGACAGCTGTTATTGAGAAATGGACAGATCCTGTGTTTATTCGCCACAGCAGCGAAAAAGAACGCCACTGTAAGTTAATATTATATACATTTGAATTGAATCGAATCGAATTGAACAGAATTGAATTTTTTTTATAGATATTACAGGAGCATTGAATATATTGGCTGGATATCTTGATAAAGATAGTCTTGCTCAAGTTGTTTCAGGTACTTCTCTTATGAGTGGTATTACCAGATGGTTTGGTAGCGCAGACATTGGTACAGCCAAGTTGGGAGTAGTAAGTGTCATTACATAATAATATGATATAATTAATTTTTTATTTTATTTTAATTTTTATTAGGTGGTTGCGGAGAGTGTATCTGGGCGTATAGATTCAAAAGAGTCTCGATTTGCGTGTGGGGTATTAGATTTACAGACCGACCGCAACCTCTTCCGACTCAAGGACTTGATCGATACTAAAGATGCACTTCAACAAGGTAAAAAAAAAAAAGTAACGACAAATCTGGGGTAAAAAAATAATTATATATCTGTATATAAAATTTAAAAAATATTTTATTATATTATATTATATATAAAAAAGGAAAAGACGTTTAATTACCGCCTTACCATAGCTCCAACATTTTATATGATTAAAGACAGAATGATTTGTTTTTTTTTATTAATTTATATATGTTGTTTATTGTAGAAACCAAATGCGATGAAGAGTGTTTAAAAGACCTATTTGAAAATGATCAAGATTCTAATCGAGAATTAGAAAGGGAACTCAAAGAACCAGAAGAAGAAACTGAACTTGATCCTGACGCCTTATTTGATCCAAATGGTAAAATAGAAGAAAAAGAACAATTGAGATTGATAAAAAAACACACGCACACAATTTGGTGGGGGCGGAATAAGGAATCATTTAGAGGAAACTTACGCATTTAGACATTTCCTTATTCTCAAAAAAAATTCTAACAAAAATAGAATCGGAAGTATCAGAAGAATCTGATTTGGAGCCTTACCTAATGGAAACTGAATCTGAAGAAGATAACGATGATGATGATGGTGATGCTCACGGTCCTGGTGGTGGAAACAGTAGCAATGGTAGAAAAGGTGTTAGGGTAAAGGCCAAAAGTGTAAGACAACCAGCGTAAGTTTCCGGGGAAAGTATAAAAAGGTTATATATATATATATATATATACATAAGGTTAAAAAATAATAATATTAAGAACAAGGGTTACTGGTGATTGAGTAAATGAATTCATGAATTCATGAATGAATTCTAAAATGAATTTTACTAAAAATACATACAACATTTTACACATAAACCTTTTATGTTATATTAACCAATTATAATATATATTAATATTACTGTTGATACTCATTTGTCTTGTTTGGTAGCTACATGCTTGACTTGATCAGTTACCTTGAAGATCATGACGATCCAGTCAAGCTTGAAATTGGCTTGGGTGCAGCAAAGACGATTATCCGGCAAAAGGCAGGCATCGGAAGTGAGATAGGTAAAATAAAAAATATATCTTGAATTGAACACAGGCGGAGATATCTTGAATTGGGGTTGAGACAAAAAAAAACCAAGAAAAGAGGGGATTTGTTTCTTAATATTTTTGTTTTTTTGGGACGGCTAAACGATTCTCAGGGGAAAACTGTGTCCAGGTGGCTTCACTGCTAATTCGGTTACCCGAGACGTACGAATTAACCAATTTCAGACAACGACAGCAAGATGCATTGGTAGCTCTTGTGGTTGCTGCACCCGAAACAGTGACAAGGTACTTTAGGAAAGAATAAGGCAAAGAGGTCATAGATGGCGTAGAAGAATAATAAGAGGAGTATAATAGGATACTAATATTATATACAATCGTTATTTGATTTTATTTTATTTAAAAAAAATTACTTTATTGTATATTGCATATTTTGTTATTAAACTTGTATTGTTTTCTAGTTTTATTATTGATCAAATATACAATCGAAACTCTTCAAATGGTCAAAAACAACTGCTGCTAGCCGTAATAGCACTTTCTGTACGAGAATTGGCTGGTTGGACAGAAGACAGGGTAAGTAAAAAAAAAGTTATTGTTATTGTTATTATCATTATAAGTATAGATATAGGTATAGATATATAGGCGATAGAAAAGAGAGAGAAAAAAGCTGGGGAAGAAGAGTTCCGAGGGTTGAGAGTGCAAGGGAAATTACATGGACTTATTATAGATATCATCTACTATTTTTGTGTCTGTGTGTATGTGTTGTGTGCATATTCAGGTTACGGATATTCTAGACAAGGCAATTGACAAAAAGGATCCTGGGTCACTTTCAGGTACCCAGTTGACCCGACCGACTGGAACGGTCAGGGTGTTCTCTCATAGTACTGAAATCGAACGGAAGCGTAAAGAAGCCACAAAGGCAAATCGACTCAATGGACTAGCCCAGCCGGTTTTCTTTACTCCATTGTTACTTGGATGGTGGGAGGGTGCCGAAACTAGAGCAAGGTAAAGCAAAGAAAAGAAAAGAAAAGAAGAAAGAGATATTAAATCTTACTCAAACTGAAAAATAATAATATTATGGCTATGGTTATTACTCGTTATCAACAAAAAAAAATAGATGGTGGATAGGACACGATAAACTATTGTCCGAACGGTTCATTATGACACTCAATATAATTCTACATAGTTCAAGTAAGTAGACCAAGAAGAAAGGAGGAAGAAGAACCAGCTGTATCAAAATCATTTCATATTAATATTATTCCGATTATGGCTATGGTGGTTATGACCATGGGTATGATGATTATTTGTTTATGTTGTGTCTATCACTCTTTGCTCAATGTATAGCAAACACTGTGGATAAACGGCGTATTGTGACAGAATATTTTGAATTTTGTTCATCTTTGCGCTACACCAACTGTACCCGTGGGATGAAACGTTCAATGCTACTTGGAATTGACACGATATTAAATACAAGCTACAGAGATCAAACCGAATTACTTGTAAATCAATTTGCAAGAGAATTAGCTGGTGTTCAAGAATGGTTACAAGGTAAAAACAAATAAAAACTAACAACATTAACATCAGCATCAACATCAACATCAACAACAAAAAAATGATCTTTTGGAAAATTGAAACAGAGCTTAAATTGAAACACATTCCTCTTCAATTTTTTTTTAATTTTTTTAATATAGATATTGTGGAAGGCGTAGATGAAGATGAGATTAAGCAACTTGCTATCAAATTACTGGGTCAGATAATGCAGATATCAATGTCTGCATAAAAAAATGTAGAAATAAAGACGAAGAATAAAAAGAAACAATTGGAACAAAAATATTCAACGCTTATTATTGTATTGTATTGTATTGTATTTTATCTTGATGGTTTTGAAGTGTGTATATATTAATATTAATAAATAAATAAAGTACATGTATAGATAAATAAATGCCCGTAATTATTTATTTTAAAGTACAGGATTTTCTCCAGAATGATTACCGGCTAGATATCTTTACCGTAACACGAGTTCCAACTGAGCACAACATTTTTTTTATATATTTTCTATTTTATTTTCTTCATTCACGTTGACGCCTTTAAACTTCCACTTCACCGCACTATGAAAGGTGCTTCATATCACTTCATTTCAATGCACTTGACTTTAACACAACTCTATTGTACTAATGACAAGAAACAGCACAAAACTGGTATGCTAAATTATCTACGATTTTAATGATAATGAAACTCTTTTTCTTTTTTTTTCTCTTTTTTTTTCAGTTCATTTTATTATGTAATAAAACTCTTTATGGCAGTTGTGTATATGTATAAAAAGAAACTGTGGAGTATATACAGGCACAGTTCTTTATTGTGCCAATTTTGAAAATAGATTTAAGTATTGCTAGTGCGCTGTAATCTAGTAAAAGTTGTTTTTTTTTTTAAAAAAAAAGAAAACAACAACAGCTATGACCTATCAAATTTGCATTCTTGTCATTAACACAACTTTATTCTGCTAAAGTGAAGTGCGGTGAAGTGTAGCACCTTTCATAGTATAATGGAGTGTGGGTTTAAAGGCGCCAACATGAATGAAGAAAACCAAAAAAAAAATGTTGTGCTCAGCTAAGGCTTGTGTTACGGTAAAAGAAAAAAAGAAAACTGTATAATCTGATAGAGTGATGGTTGCGATGGTGATAAAATAAAATAAATATAGAAAAAAATAAACCTTATTTTTTTTCTTATTTTTTAATGTTTATCCGTTGCCTAGATACACCACTACAAACATTTAATGTAAAGAAGAAGAAGAGTAATATTAAAGGGTTTAAAATAACCACAGGTTGAATACATCATCAGGGTAACAATAAGATGGCAATAGCTTGTTAATAAGGATAAACCAAAAACCAAAACCCAAAAAAAATATAAATAGGACTAGTATTTCTTTTAGACACAATATCCATATATGAACAAAATATAAAACAAAAAAAAATAGACGAAGATAATAAAGCGGTTGAGAAAGGATATCGTCCTAACGTGTTATTATTTTATGATTTGAAATCAATCAAACTAACAAAAGATAGAAATGTCATTAATATGCATGCATATATATGCATTTAAGAGAAGGTAATAAAAGCAAGAAATACAAATGGTATCTGCTGTGTGCATGTTATTTTACAAACAGCTATTATGTTTTCATGTGTTTATTAGTCAAATTTAAAGAGGTTCTTGTCATTCATTCATTTCCTCCCTTTTTTTTGAAACGGGTTTTTTTTCTTGAAACTAGTTTATTTGATATCTTGGTATTTAAGCAAGACGTTTCATAATCTGTATTTGATCTAAAGATCTATAAGATCTCTATGTAAGAAGAAAAAGAAGAGGGGAAATATATAGTATACATATACACAAGGGACATCGTTTTTTCATTTTTTTTTTCTCTTTTATTGATTGATCATTTTATTTTATCTTTTGGAGTGGCGCCCAAGTTACCACACCAAAATTTCAAAAAAAAATTGAGCTGGTGCACTGGTCCGTCATAACTATATTTGGTGCGAAGATCTTTTTTTTTTTTATATGTGTATTCTTATTATTTATATATATATATATTTCTCCACAAAACCAACCCTTCATTACATCTTTATCATACTTATTTCTATTTCTATTTTTTGTATTAATATATATATATATATATAAATATATATACACGATTAAAGATTATACTCTACTTTATTTTATGTTATATTTACGTCCAATAACCATGACAATACTGAAAAAAGACCAAAATTGAGTAAAAAGATACGATCAATCGACCGAGAAAATGACCTCTTTTGAAGAATACAATTTCTCCATTTAGGTTGTCTTGTATACACCTCTATTTTATATATATATAAGATTTATATTTATATCTATACACACAAACACACATACTCATATATACACATACACAAATAAAATGAAGGGTTTCAAAAAAAACCATTTTGAACTATTGTATGGCTGTGCTTTCACATGAGGCATTACTGGGTCCATAACCACACGTGGCAAAAGAAAACCCTACTTCCCTCATCTATGCTACTATTTATTTATATACATATATATTATTTCTTTCCATTTGGTTACTACTACACAACTACCAATACCACTAAAACCATAACCATAATCACAACCACAACCACAAAATACTATTACTATTACCACCACCGTAACCACCGTAACCACCGTAACCACCACTACCACTACCACTGCTAGTTCCCATTTTTTCCCCTCTCTTTCTTTTTAACTCAATTTACACGTGGTTCTCTGTCATGACTTGGCGCAAAAAAATAGACTTCTTTAAACTACCTTGTCTATTTTAAGTCTTCTTATTCTTATCCATATTTCTTAAGTACAGTACGGATAAATTTGTTTAAAGAAAGCATAATGGTTGTTTGATTTTTATTTTACTTTATATAAATATAGATAAAAGATATGTATTCTATTTCAACTATTATCAAAAACACAGGCAAAAGGGTAGAAATTATACAGATTTTCCGGAAACTTCATTCTGGTGGTTCCTGAATTCTCGGGTTTTTAGCGGTGTGTTGTAATAGTAATCTAACTATATAAAATAAAAATAAAAAATGAAAAACAGAGGTCACAATATGCTTCTCTGGCCTTTTTTTTTTCTTTCTATTTCTTCTTTTGTCATGGTCGGCCATTCACGGAACCATCGGACACTCAAAAATATATTTGTTTTAGGACAATGGTAAAGAAGTCCATTAAAGACACAAACAAAAAAGGAAAGAAGGAAATATGGAGAAATATTTATATAATATATATATTTCATAAAGGGGTATAAGAGCCAGAAATTTAAATAATAGATTACTTGCGAAAATTAATTTCTAGCATGCAAATGTCAAAATCATTATAATGGTAATTGAGTTACCATTTGCTCTTCTTCTATAGTTTTAAAAAAAGCAGAGTAAAGTAGTAAGAAGAATATATATAAAATTATATAATAAGAAGGTTTCCAAGTGCCATGGTCTATTTTTCATCCACACAGTTGTAACACATACACAAAACCCCGTCATTAAAGATATCACTTTTTTTATGTATATATTTTTTGATGCTCCTTTTGAATTAAAATGGCTTTATAACAGATAATCCCCAAAGCCCATTGTTTGTTGACCCTACTTCTCTTGTATATACATATATCTATCTATATATATTATATATATTTTTTATATGTATTAATATAAATATATATTTTTACTACTTTATCTTTCTTCTTCTTCTTTTATTAATATTTTTTTAAACGCGCTCGAGTGTTTGTATACCTTTCTCTCTTATATATTCTCCTTCTCTCTCTCCCTCTCTCTCTCTCTCAATATTAACGTGTCTGTGTTTGTGTGTGTCAAACCTACATCTTTATACTCTTTCCTCTTTTTACGACCTTACTCCTCTGTGTATACACATCAAAAGCTTTTGCCTTTCATTTCTATTGTAATATTTTTCATTTATTTTTTATTTTTTCCTTTAAAAAAAAGCAACCCAAAAAAGCATATACTTCTTTAATTCACCACTGTTGCATGTCCACTATTCTACTTACGCCTGATTGCGATACGACGGTTATTCCCATTTGATCATTCGTTATCCTATCTTACTGGCATATCTTTTATATATATATACGTACATTTTACATATCATTTCTTTTCTAAAGAACACACACACAAAAAAAAGTATATATTTATATTTGTATCCAAGTTATTCCACATCTATCCATTACACAAAAATATACAAAAATACAAACCAAAAAATTATATACGAACACTACACACATTTCATTACATACACACAATTGAAATGGATTATTGTACTCCTCTTCCAAACACCTCATCGTCGTTTGATACACTACTTTTGCCTGACTGCCGCTCACCGACCTCCCTTTCTCTCCAAGAGCTCATCAATGCACCCGAAAATGCGGAGTCACTCTTAGACCGGCTCACTGCAGACCAGCTGCTCTTAATCGAGCAAACGATCAACAATGTCAAGAGACGTAAACTAGACAAAAAAACGGTCAAGATAAACCCACGCTCACAGCCTCAACCTCAACCTCAACCACAATCACAATCACAACCACAACCACATCCACAACCACAGCCACAACAACCACAGGTACAAGTACAACAAGTACAAATAAAAGTACAACAAGATCAACAAGACCAGCAAGACCAGCAAGACCAGCAAGACCAGCTTCCTTCTCCAGTTTCACCTTCTCCTCAATCCGCAAACGCATTCATGCTCAACATTGACCAAAAAGCTTCTTTGGACCAGTCGCCACCACGACTGTCATCCCCACCACCCTTGTCATCATCATCTTCTCCTTCTTCACCAGACTCTTGCCAGGAACGCATTGCAGCCACATCTGCACTTGCCAACGCGCTGGCCGCTGCCCTGTCCTCGACTCCACTCTCTCCACCACACTCTCCAGACGCGTTCACAACCCAAAGAGCATGGTTATCTGGATCTTCTACTACTGCCACTGCCACCGCCACCACTACCACTACACCCATTAATGCCGTTTCTGCTGCTAATACTAATGCTAATATTGTGAGTGGTACCGGTAATGGTTCTAGATCTGGTTCTGGATCTAGTTCTGGATCTGGATCTGGCTCTGGTTCTGGTTCAGGCTCTGGTTCAGGTTCTGCTGCTGCCGCTGCTGCTGCTGCTGCCGCTCCAAGTGTGACATCTAATGAACCTCTGACAGAGATCAGAGATGGAATTGAATGGGTCTCGTTTGTGTACTCTCATAACCGCACTCTCAAACGTTATTCTATCCGCACCGACATCACCAAGGTTCTACTGAACACCATTGATGAAAAGTTCAAGACCGACAATTGTGTAAGTTACCCGTGTATATCTTATTTTTCTTTCATTTTACGTTTTCTCTCTCTCTCTTTCTCTCTCTTTTGGAACCATTTTCGCGTGACACGTGAATGGGTTTTGCAACCTTTTTTTTCCTTCCTTCTCTCTATTCTCTATTTATTTTTATTTTATACTATATGAAACCAAGACTCCGCATTAGGCGGCGTTCTTTGGTACATAATTATATATATATAATATTTTATTTTTGTGTGTGTATTGTTTTGAACCCCCAAAAAATATATGTATGAAATGAATATTAACATAATATCTTGATGTATTTCTTATTTCAAAAAAATCATAGGTGTATCCAAGAGCTAATCTTCCAAAGGAAACCTACAAAGGTAATCGATGGGCATATGAGACAGAATGCAATTTGTTGGGATGGAAACTGGCTTGGCTCAACAAGAATGAGATTTCGGGAAAGCGTGGTTTGATTCAGCGTGCAGTGGATTCCTATCGAAACCGGTACCCCAGCATGCGATCCAGAAGAGTTGCACGCCAGGAAAAGTTATTGAATGGGACACTACGAAAGAGAAAGAACCGGGAAGGTGAAGAAATCGGTGGTAGTATGGGAAGTAGCGAAATTGGTTCTTCTTTATCATCACTTTTACAACAACAACAACAACAACAACAACAATCACAGCAGATATTACAATCATCAGCATCATCATTATCATCTATTCAACAGCAACATCAACAATCTTTATTACTGTCATCATTGTCATCATCATTATCAGCATCAGCATCATCATTATCATCATTATCATCACCATCGTCGACTTCTTGTATTTCGGTCAATATGACAACTCCATTGACACTAGCTGCAGCAACTGTCAAGCCACCACACCAGCCAAAGACAATTGCGATTGACGACGTGTCGACGAATATGAGATATCGTATAAAGATCAATGTTGAAAATGTGGACTTGGATGAAATTAGTCACGAATTCAGAATCGCAAACTGTGTGTTCCCTCGTGCTATGAATGTGAACCCGGATCAGTCCGTCAATGGACGCGCGCGATGGATTGAAGAAACGATATGTAATGAATTAGTGTGGAAATTGGTAAGTTAAAAAAAATTACACTATATTGTATTATATTATATAGTCTTAGATCCTCCATTAATATTAAGCGTTATATGGTACACATACACAAAAGTGTGAGAGAGAGAAAGGGAGAAAAGGAGTAAGACGGAGAAGGGAGTGAGACGGAGAGACGGAGAGAGGGAGTTTCTTTCTTTTTGGCTTTGAACCATATTACAGTAACCAAAAGAGAGACAACCTTAACCCCACATCATATCACATCGCCATACATTCTTCTCCTATCCCTTTACTCACATACATACTCATACATGCGCATACATACATATACATATCATTTGTTTAAAAAAAAAACCAAAACCAAACCAAAAAAATATTTATAATTTTTTTTGTTTATTTAATAGGCTTGGCTCAATCAAAGACATCTGGCCAACAAAAAGAATCTTCTTCAACGTGCACTTGATATCTACCGTACAAAGTTTATGCCTAGTCTTCAGCCTAGAAAGAACTCGAAACGTACTGCATCAATTCCTTTGGCTCAATTCCAACCAGATCTTATTAGCCAAAGTATCAACATCAACAACAACAACATCAACATCAATAACACCACTACCACTACCACTACCACCACAACCACCACGAATAATATTGTTGATAACGATGAAACTATGATGCTGCTACCAACAATGCCTCTCACAGCGTCTGCATTATCAGCCCAGAACGCTCGGTTTGCTCAAGATGCTCAGACAATCGAAAAACAACCCGGATCACCCGCAACATCGTGCACTAGTGGAACAACGGAATCTCTCGACTTTGGTGACTGCTTCTCGCTGGCCGATGAACCGTCCTCATCGTTGTCGTTGTCCTCGTCGTTATCGCTGTCACTGTCTTTGTCGTCGTTTGTCCAGACAGACATTCCGTTTTTTGAGTCAATTGTGGATTGTACAAATGCTGCTAATACTGCTAGTAGTAGTCCCGGTGTTACTGATACTGCTATTGTGACTGAGGATGAGGATCAGCACCACCACCATATTCACAATCCCATGATTATTTCGCCGTCGTACTCACCTTCCATTTGTGACATGATGAGTGAATCAATGTCGTTTTGTAATCCGAGTGATATTCAGCGCCTGTTTTCTCCCTGTGACGAGTCTAGCACTATTATCAGCAGCCGAACAAACAGCACAATCTGCAGTGGTCACAACAGTAGCCATGACAACGGAGATGGAGCAAATGGAAGTCGTAGTGGAAGCAGCAGCAGCAGCAGCTCTTCGACAAACAGTGCTGCCTGTACGCCAAACCCGCCACCGACATCAAACTACTTTTTGGGAGACAATGATATCTATGACTCGTTTATGTTGCCGCCTATTCTCGATGATTCGTTCCTGGACCACAGCCTGCCCTCTAGTGCCATGATGGATATCGACTTTAAGTTTCTTAACCCACTAGGATCACCACCCAGCAGTACAATGACACACCATGATCTCGTAAAGATGGAGGACATGCAAGACTTTACACCCGGTCAATTCTTGGATCCCCTTTTCTAAATCTTTTCACTACTACTACTACTACCATTTCCTTCTACTTTTACATTTCCTTCTTCTCCTTCTCTTTTCCTTTCTCCTCCTTCAGCACACACACACACTTTATCTCTCTCTCATTCACCCACAAATTTCTACCGCAAAACAACAACTACTGCCACTACCACCTTCACATACATTCTATATATACATACATATATACATACATATTAAAAAAAGAAGAAGAAGAAAAGAAAAAAAAAGAAAAAGAGGCTCTAAAAAAAAACACCCTTTTGTATTTTCTTCCCTTAAAATTTTTTGTCTATTTTCTTTATTATTCTTGTAATTCTTGTAATTCTTGATTGTGTGTAAATATATATAGGTCTCTCATTATATATCTCTCTATCTCTCTCATGTCCAATTCTCTTTTTCTTTTTTGTTATACTTTTTATTTCATTTTTATTTCAGTACTGTAATATTTCTTTTCTCTCTACAAAATACGCCCTACCCCACCCCCGCACTTTTTTTTATATTTCTTTTTCTTTTATACGTTTCCATAACAACCAAAGTGTATATATATATATACAAATGAACACATTTACTATCTTCAAATTCATATTTTATATGCTCTTTTTGTTTCTTTGTTATTATTGTTGTTAATATTTTAATATTAATAAAGTAAAAATAAATAAAATAAAAAATAAAAAATAAATCTATTGTTAAATATCCAATTGACTCTATTAAATTTATTATAAAAGTACCTATAAATAATACATATTGTTTTAGATTTTTAAACTCAATTTTCTTACCTCTGTTTCAAAATAAATAAAGTTGATGTTCACAGTGTACAAAGAAGGAAAAAGAAGGAAAAAGATGAATTACATTTATAAAAAAATATAGATTATATTCTGTACAAGGCCACCTTTTTTTGTTTTCTGATCACTAACTCATCCAAGTATGGTAGACATGACAGCGCGATTACCTAAAAAATAAATCACAAAAAGCCACAAACGCACAAACGCGTACAAACACTTGCACAGAAAAAACAAAAAAAAGGAGTGAGAAAGAGTGAATAAGAGGAGTATCATTTGCTCTTTTTCTGTACTTCTTTTTTCTTCCTTCTTTCTTGAACTCATTCGTTTATTCAGCTGGCTTGTATTAAAAACAAAAAGATGCGATATAAAAGAAGAAAATAATGAAGATATTTCAGTTCAAATTAATTCAGTTATTCTTCCTTTCGGATTTAAGCAGCAAGATATTAAGCTCAAGATTATTCTCCATGACAACCCAATAACGTCATGGTCTGTGCACCTAAAGGTTTCTTACATCTATAATAGTAATACATCATGCGACTTCTTTGACCAAAGATGTACATTTAACAAGATTGAAAAGAGATGTTTGAGGGATTCAAGTGTTTAAAATTTTTTCTTTTGTTTATTTGATAACTCGGGCGAATTACAATAAAATGTTGACAAGAAAGCAAAATGTATGTAATATATGACATACCCATATATATATAATACACATATAGGGAATAGAGAAAGAGGAGAAGACCTGACGATATTTTGTTTTTGTCAAGTGCTCTCCAGAAGTCTCTTATATAAAATGCTTTCCATGTTCCTTTGCCCATTCTGAAGATGTTCCAATATCCTCTTTTTTGTCTATTCTTCTTGCTTGCTTTAGACTGATTTCCTTCCCCCTTTTTCCTTCTTTTTCCTTTAAATGGTCCACCTCATAGCAAAGCAAGGTATCCTGCTTTCAAAGGTAAAGAAAGAGAGACCCTCTCTCTCACACACACGCACAAAGAGAGGTGGCGGAGGGGAAGAAAAAAGAAAGAAAAAAGAAGAAAAAATGGTTGATGTTGATCATTTGGCACAAAGCAGGAGAGATTCTATTGATCCAATCCAATCCAATCCAATCCAATCCAATGAAATCCAATAATAGACGTGTCTTCCCCAAATAAGATACTGCTTCCAAGATCAAGAGGTTATTTTCGTAAATGCATAGTAAAAAAAAACTACACGAAAGAGGAAATAACATCTGCAGAGACCATAATGTCAAAGCACAATTGTTATTGTGAATGTATACATATTAGTTTAGAATCAATCAAAAATTTCACTACCAGAAAAATAATCATAATAACAATCAAAATCAAAAATCAAATCAAAGGTTTCTTTGTCGTTGTCGTATTTGCTAGTTGTTGTTGTTGTTGTTGTTGTAATATTTTACTTGTTCATTGTCAAATAAACTATCTGATTACATGTATATTTTGTAAACCAAAAGAGAGGGAGAGAAAAATACAATTCAACGTACCAAGATGGAGTATTCATTTGTTAAAGTTAATTGCTGGTAATGACAGTGATGACAGTGATGAATGTTGGAGGTAATGACAGTGGCAGGATGGAATGTATAGTAATTAAAAAGGACGGATAAAAGCGCAACTCGAGAACTGAGCAGAAAATTACCCGTTTTCTACTTTATTTCTTTCTCTCGTGTGCGTGTGTGTGCGTGTGTGTGCGTGTGCGTGTGTGTGCGTGTGTGTGTATGCGGGCGGATATGTGTGAGTGCACGAGTGTGTGGGAGTGTGGGTGGCGGGAGCGTGTGCGTGTGCGTGTGAGTGTGTGAATGCGTATGCGTGTGTTTGTGTGTGTTTGTGCCCGCTCGTTTTTTTCCTTGTTGATGAACACCAGGATTGTTTAACAACAAAGAAGATAAAGCCTTGGTGTTGAAATCATTCTTCTTCTTCTTTTTTTTTGGGGGTGTTTTGGAATTAACCGAGATGTTTTTTGTACATCTAAAATGGTTATTTTATTATAAGTTCAAGTTAAAAGTTGGTTTGGTGACTTACTTTTGCATCCCTGAATAAACAGATCAGCCACCGCATGGATTCCGGTAAAATGAAGGAAGAATGCTCATCCCAAAGGATATGTACCTTTGAGGGCATCAGCAGCAGTAATAAAATATAAATATGAAGAAATATTTATATGTATAGGCATAATATTTGTATATATTTATTTATTTTAAAAAAAAAATCAATGTGTACGTGTGCGTTTGTGCGTGTATGCGTGTGCGTGTGTGTGTGTGCGTGCGTAGGATATCTACATGTATATATAGAAAATATATTTTATAATATGACAGCGCCATGGCTCAAACAAATGATTAATTTCATATTTTGTTGATTCTCAGCTACGATCTTGTTGCGTCATTAAAACGTGACTAATGTAATATATAAAAAAAAGTATTGGATAGAATGAGAAATAAGCAAGCTTGAAATATATTTGGAAGGAGAAAATGGATGAGGTTTTAATGAACCTTTTTCTTCTCCTTTTTTCTTATTACTTTTCTTGTTCTTGTAGCTTTGTGGAGACCATTGACTATACGTTTTGCTTACAAATGATCCACAGAATACAATAAAAAAAGAGTAGTTTAATGATCTCAAGATATATACGTTTTGTTTCAAAGCATGTATTAATAGATGCTTGGAACATAAACCAAATATTTATCGGTGACTACCTTTATCGTTGTTAATGAAACAGCTGAAGAAAATATCCACTCTGATTAATACTAATAAATGATAAACGGGCTGAAATATAACCAAGTGCTATATGTTCAATGTGCCTGTTTATCTATCTAATCGAGAATACTTTCTAAGCATAGAATACAGAAACCCACAGACACACAGAAGCATTAACTGGGTAAAGCTTAGTCTTGATTTTCTTTATTAAAAGCTAATAACAATGTCATTATGCTTATTTCATGCGAGTTGCATGAAAGAGGGGAATATAAAGAAGCTATTTATTGAAACTCATAATGTTTTTTAGAAAGAAAAAAAGTGACATGAATAATTTCATTTTCTTTCCTTTTATTTAGTCAGGTTCAATTTTCTCAATAGATGGTACTTAATATAATCAAAATAAGTGTCTTGCAAAAAAAAGAAGATGCTTTCAGAGCATCACAGTATAATCTCTTCAACCTCTCAACTTCTTTCTACACGAAACATAACTCCCACCATATTTACTTATTTGCGCGCTGTCGGGCATTGTGCTAAAGATTCTTTTTCTGACGGGAATTCTGGTGTAACCAATGGTAATAAATATATTGGATTCTCTATTCCCAGTTTTAACTACATTTTTTTAATATATATATAATTTGTTTTTATTAAAAAAAAAAGGTGTGTATGGACGTGTATACATGTGTGTGTGGGTGTTTGGGTCGAGCTTGCGTTTTTTGGGTTTCAAAGTACTACAATTAAAACCTATTTATTGTAATACAAAAAGTAGGCAGATATTAACTCTATCTTTGAATTGGACAGAGGAGCAAGCTCAAAGATCTGATAGCTATTGTGAGTGGATGGGAGAGTTGGAGAGCCAGAAACAGGGACATGTACATGGACAGGAGTAGGGGTGCCTGACAGATTAAGGTTGGTTGTAAATAACAAGGGTTATTATCTGCGGGTATAGATCAAATGTATACATAAAAGAAAATACTACCAAAATAACAATGCTAATACTACTAGGGCTAGCCAATAAAGTACAACATTCTAAAGACACAAATTTCATAAAAGACAACCAAACTGTTCGTTAAAAGAAAGATATATATATATTTCAATCTGTTGAATAAAATGTCAAATAGAGGGAATATGGCACCATATTTACAGGGTTTTCACCTAAACTTTAAATACCCTACAGAAAAAAAATAGGCGATTTTAGTGAATTGTTGTAAGTCTTCCGGGGTTTAAAGTGTCTTGTACTTGAGTTTTAATTAAGCACCAATTTCTACTCCACCATGTTTTTTTGCAGTCAAAGCAAAACATCTTTTTCTTAGCTTTTTCAACCCATTACAAAACTAAATACCAAGTTATTAAAATCTAATGGCTTACCAGCGGTAGCTTGGGTGGGTCCTAAGCGGTAACCAGGATGGAATTTTTTATCTTCTTTGAAGTCTAGTCAGTCTTTGTCTCAAACGACGACCCTCCTGGAAATCTTCTTCTGCTTGTCTTCTGATACATCCAATCCGAATGACGCGGGTGAACCTTAAAGGTATAGTCCCATAATATCTTAGATTGTTAAGTATATGTCGGAAGTTCAGGACAGCAGCAAGATCCCGATTCCACAAACGATGGATAACCTCTGACCCGTCCATGTTCTCCAAACAATTTAGATTGGTACATCTAAAAAGGACTTGTTTCTATTTTTTTTCACAAGGTCTAGAATTATTAAATATCTCTAAAAGGAACACACTTAATAACTATGAAGGCTAGTACTAATAAAATAAGAATCAGAAAAGTTGACAAAAGAAAGTAACTTGAGAAGAATTGACAGAAAAATATCTGCATCATGTACAATTTGGTTGTCAAGATTGCTCGCATGCTCATTAGAAATCTTGGTAGATTTAGAGAATTGCAAGGAATCTGTCTTCTTGTTTTTCAAAAGTAGGAATGAGACATGACAATGTTAACACAAAGCAGGTTTATTATCTTTGATAAAAAGAATCAATTAAGCAATATACATGCCTTCATCAATATCATAGTACTTAGAGAATAGCCTTTTTTTTTTAGATAAAAAATGTAAAAAGTATTACATAGAAATAGATATATGTATATTACTTAATAAATGTATAGCTTAAGCTGCTACTAAATATCATAAAAAATAGTACTTCTTCTTTCCATACTTCTTTATATTCAACTTGTATTATTTTGATCTATAAAAACTATAAAATTCAAATATAAAACCGTGCATTTGTTGAACCAATTATAAGAATAGATATACCTAGAAAAAGGTATAGATTTGCCATATTTAGAATATTTTATTGGATTAGATGCAAAAACAATCTGAAATCCCACAAATCATATTTGCTAAAGAATCTGCGAGCTCGTAGATGCGATACGAGTTCGTAGAAATCTACGAGTACGGAGTTATAAATGCTGTCATTTACCACAGTGAGTGATGACATTTCGATTTTTGACTTTTGACTTGTGATGGATCAAGCAAAGGTCTTTTTTCAGCCGCACTGTTATCTCACGACGATAAATTCTTATATGAGATTGAATTTATACAGGTAAAATCTATATACCACTTTAATGTTTATATTTTCTAACCTAAAATGTATGCCTATACTTCATAGTAGAAACAATACAGCACACACATTACAAAGATGCTCTTGTACGGTATATTAGCTTACACTATAAATATTGGATCGAAATTTCTAGCTTATTCAAGTTCTTTAGTAAACGAGCGGTTGAGAGATTATTATTTTATAATTTATCCGAACTCAAAATTCAAAAAATTATTTTGTACTGCACTGATATTGTTGAGATCAAATAGTTGGATATTTAATATCCGCTAATTTCCTCAGGCCTAATATTTGGTTAATTCTCTCTCATTAAAAAGCGCACATCTAGTACATCTAGCACCTCAAAGCCTATGATGCATTACGATAAAAGTGCTCAAATATATGCTAGGTGGTGTGCTTTGATTTATAATGAATAAATGAGTAACTAGTTTATATGTCTTTTCTATGCTTTATTCTTTGCAGTGAAAGAAAAACCAAAAGAAAATTTTTTTGTCAATAAAAAAACCCCCATTAATTAATTTTGCTTTTTATTTTTATTTTTATTTATTTTATTTTATTTTACATGACTATGATTCTTGATAGGAATTTCAAAATAACAAACGGCAAACCCTTTCATCATCCGAGACAATTATTAAGCAATAGTCGGCCCTTGATTACTAACCAAAATAAGGAGGATATAAAATGATATCGATTTTTTTTTTTTACTTTTCTGCATTGTACATCTTTCTTTTCTATATATATTTTACTCTTTTAAGAAAACACAAATCAAACAATGGTCGTCGCTACTGCTGCCTCAAACTCCCAGAAACCCGCTGGTGTTCCATACAACCCTGAAGAGGCTCATAAGGCCAAGCTCTTTGAGCCTATCACCTGCAAATCCGTCACTCTCCACAACCGCGTCGCCGTGCCTCCTATGTGCATGTATTCTGCCGAGGATGGTGCTCTGAACGATTTCCACATCGCACACTACGGATCCATAGCCATCCGCGGTGCTGGTCTGATCATCATTGAAGCAACTGCTGTCGAACCTCAGGGTCGCATCACCCCTTCCGATTCCGGTCTCTGGAACGATGACCAGATCGAGCCTCTGAAGCGTGTCGTCGATCTTATCCGATCCCAAGGATCCGTTCCAGGCCTTCAGATCGCCCACGCTGGTCGTAAGGCATCCATGTCACCTCCTTTTATTGGGGATTTTATTGTTTCCGATGCTGAAGGTGGATGGGCTGATGATGTCCGTGGTCCATCCGAACTCAAATTTGCCGACCACTACCCTGCACCAAAGCCTCTCACCAAGGAAGGTATTAAGGAAATGGTCCAAAAGTGGGTTGATACTGCCATTCGTGCTGATAAGGCTGGTGTTGAGGTTCTTGAGCTCCACAATGCTCATGGGTAAGTTGACAAATTATATTTATCCAATCTTTGATTTATACAGCTATTTTAAAATTCATCCAAACTTATCAAAAAAAAATAACATATTTTTTTTATGCTTGGTATCGTAGCTACCTTGTCCACAGCTTCTTGTCTGGAAACTCTAACAACCGTACTGACGAGTATGGTGGATCACTCGAGAACCGTATGCGTTTCCCATTGGAGATTGCAAGGGCTGTTCGTGCTGTCTGGCCTGACCACAAGCCTCTCTGGGTTCGTATTTCAGCCACTGACTATGCTAACCCTGATTCGTTGGGTCACGACGAAAACGGTTGGGATGTCTACCAGTCAATCGAGTACGCCAAAGAACTGAAGAAGATCGGTGTCGATGTTATCGATGTCTCAAGCGGTGGTCACCTTTCCAACGTCAAGTACCCTCCTCCTTCTCTTTACCAGGTCCCATTGGCCAATGCTGTCAAGCACGGAGCTAATATCCCTACCGGTGCAGTCGGTTACATCCATACCGGAAAGCAGGCCGAAGAGATTCTTGAAAAAGATGAGGCTGATTATATCCTTGTTGGACGTGAGTACCTTCGTCACCCTACTTGGGTTATGGAAGCTGGTAATGATCTCGGTGTGGACCTCAACTTCCCTAAGCAGTACACATGGGCCTTGCGCAGAGCACGCAAGACAAACAAGGTCAAGGATGATTCCAACTAATTTTTTTTAAAAAAAAACAAAACAATGAAGACAAGTTAAAAACTTGATACTGTATACATAACTAGAGTAAATTAGTATATCGTTTTGTATATATATATATATATATACTCTGTAATATTCTTACACTAGATAAAACCAATTCTTTCTTATTTGAAAACTATATAAATATTTATATATGTTTTGTTTATTAAAAGAAAAAATACAAAAAGATATATACGTATATATAAAGGAGTTCTCATATATAGACAAAAAATCCAGTTTATAGACTTTGGATATTAAAGAAGTGTATACACACACACACACACAAATATGTTTAATAGCTATGCTAACAATATTTCTTATAATGAAATCTAATTAAACCAAATCAAGGTATTTTAAGCTTTCGATCTGGCTTAAGGTTAATGTCAGCTGATGCTTTATTCTATTCTTAGTTATGATAATTCAATAACTCGGTAACCCTCTGTATTAGTTAGAATATCATTTGAGATATTCGATAAGGTAGATTATGTGTAACTGATAAAAGAGTACAAGAGATAGTGATACTATAAGGTATCACTTTTATAACAGGAATACGTACAGTCACATCAACCTAGGACAATGATATTGGCAGAGGTTATAGTGTTTTTAAGAATAGATCAAAAGAAAGATTGATAGGTAAATGTTATATATAAGCTGTATATACAGTATGGAAATTGTTATTTGAAGAATCGGATAATAAAAGTGGAATTACAGTGATGTGATGTAATTTTTGGGTGCTTTGGAACGGTTGGGAAAGGAGTTGATTAGTAATTCAACGGCTATGAGCAAGGTAAAAATATTGCCGGTCTTGGCGTACAGCTTTTACACTGAATGTTATCTAATAATTTCTGCAAAAATATTTCTCAATCCCTGCCTTTGTATTTTCCTATTACAGCCAATGTAATTAAAAATAAAGAAATCGAGAAATCAAAATCAAAAATCGTTATCTAAACAAAACTCTAGGCAATCCATAATCGTTACTGTAGCAATAAAGACCCTTTATGTTAAAGAGGGCAATTACGTTGTTTATTTACATGGCACATATTTAATTTAGCTGTATATCAAGCCTAAATAAGGTTTCTTGTTTTATGAATCAACAAAGTGATTTGTGTGGGTATGGGAGTACACGGATCAAAGTTTTAAAGTGTAGTATTATTAGATCAGAAAATAGTCCCTCTGGAAACATCAAATTCTTAATATATACAAAACTACCATCCCTGTGTCAAGTGTTTTCTTTTCTTTTCTGCTTTATTAATCAAATAGAAAAAATCTAGCGAATAATCTTATAGATTGTGTTATGCTTCTGTGGCTAAATATTGTATTATTGTATTATTGTATTATAATTTACTGCTGTTGTAGTATTTAAGTTTTGATCGCATATATATATATATATATATATATATACGAAGATTTTTACTCTAAATATCTGTAATCAATCCAGGTCAAAACTCTGGCTTAACAACAGTATACCAATAGAAAGCTTATCGGTTACTATTAACGTTTGATTAGCAATTCTTCTTGTATCTTCTTATTTTATTTTCTGCTATAATAAAAATACAGATCATTTACTAGATATATAATCGATAAACTTTTGGTATAACTTACAGCTAGTTATATATCACCTTTAAATACTATCAAAGACTTGTTAAACTATTCGCAAGCTTTTTAATACCATTCTATTCTGGAATATACAATATCATGTATTTATGTATAGTATTCATATTTTTTAGATACCAGAATATTTTTTTTAAAAAAGGAAAAACGAACAGACAAACAATCATTCATCTCAACTGATACAATGGAGATGGTCATAAACTATAATAAATTCAAACATTGATTTAGGGATTCCATGAATATAAAGGGCCATAGACTGGTATCATAAAATATCTTAGCCTTTTACCTTGGGACCAATACATATTATAGCACTAGCCTTACATTTGTCGAAGGCCCCGAGAATTAACAAGACTAAAAGTAATAATATCTTTTCGGAATATTCAGAATCATACTTTGACATATCAAGGCTTTATATTGTTCAATACAAAAACCGGAAAAGGAAGAAACAAATGAAGAAAATGAAGCACACAAAATAACAAAATATACCAAACAGTATCAGTTAAATTATATGTATATATACACTTTATTGATTTCATTTATTCATTTATTCAGTATTTTATATAATGTTGAAATTATTTGATTGGGTATTGTTCACATATAAAGAGTTATTACTCTAATATAAAATAACTTGTAACCAACAAAATCATATGACATTTGAACAGAAGAAAATAAATATACTTTGAAAAATAAATAAATCAGTATTTCATAATATAAGGCGACTAAGTAAAGACAAAACTTTTAAAGGAGAGAGCTAGAGAAATATGAATACTTTTTTTAGTAAACAATACAAAAACTTGATTGATACTTATAATTTACCACTCCGGGTAAAGCTATATATTATATTAACACTTATCAAAGAAGTTTATTTAGTGTAATAAATAAGTAATCTTATTCAGTTGATATGATATCAGAAATATTATATCCATTGTATGAATCCCCCACTTCTCAAACATAAATACAATTTAAGGCAGAAGCAAAATTGAATGCCTATATTCTCATAACTCACTTTTAATTTATTAAATTACTTTACGGCCAGAATTTATATATCATACCTTTATTATCAGTCAGTTACTCTGGCTTAAACTGACATTCTTAAAATGAAACAATAAATACTATGAGAGTTTTACTTATATAAAATAGAAAATTATAGCCATTTATATGAATAGACACTTGGCACCGGAATTTAAAGATATCCTTTGATTAATAGTTGGTTGTCACTGAGATAGTATAAAGTGTATAAGAGTTACATCATGTGCGTGAGTGTGTGCTAAACAGAGAGAGCGTTAATTTCTTGGCATGTGGCCTTTCCAAGCTCATTAGCCACTGCGTTATATGTCAGTTCTAGATCATGAAGTTTGTATTTCACTTTAATTATGATATACTTATCACACATTCTTTTCAATTTTAGTACTTTTTTAAGGTAAGTCAATCGATTAGATAATTGGTTATTAAAGAGCTGCAAATTTTACAGATATTAACACTTTTATCTTGATAGTTTAGAGGAAGAAACTGTAGTTATATGACAAATGACCAAAGAAGAAGAGTGGTACTAGGAGATCGCTGATTATTTTAACAGACAACAAATTCAGTGTCAAACCTATCTTTTTAAACTGCGCTTGTCTAATATTAAAACGGAACACTTCTCTTATAGCTGAGAACCCATATACGTTGGTCGGTGTTACGGATGCACGGACACTGCTTTTAAATAATCCGGGGAGTATTAAACGTCAATCAGGTACAGAGTGTACTTCTTTAGCATTTCTTTAACAATTAGTTGCGAGTAAGCCTTTGATAGCTAAGCTAATGCAGTCTTTTGACATCATCATGTACTTTCATATACATGTGATTGTCGGAGATTCATCCCATGTCAAAACATGAGAATAAAATACAGCAAAGAGTGTGGGTATATCGTTCTCCCTTTCTTTCCCATACTCATACCTATGGTGAGTACCGTGCTATCGCCAGTATACATCGTATACGCTCAACACGCAAAGATGGGCATAAGATACGAGAAAAAGTAAGTATCAGATGCAACGTATGAAAAGAACAGCCACTGTACGTTTAGAAGACTCCCTTTATTTTATCATTGGTTTTTTATTTTACTTTGACCATACGCACTTTCCCAAGACAATGAGTCCACGTTTTTTCTCCTTTTATATGACCATTTGACATACATAGCATGTTTTTGGGCATGCTAGCCAACCTTACACCACACTTGGATGGATGTTTTCAGGTATATATGACCAGGTCTTACTTACCGCAATCGCGCCTTTTTTTTTTATGTCTATCAAAGCTAGTTTTATCATTTTTACACGCGTTATAATAAGCACCTCTAAATGTACATACATACAACCACAAGTACATAAAAGCAAAAGCTTAAATCAAGTCATCTAAAGTTAATATATTACTTCTTTATATATATATATTTTAAAAGATCTTTGCACTTATGGACTGAGACCAATGATGACAAAACACTTCCGCCTAATAACTGGCTTAGAGCTAGGATGTTTAAAAACACATGTTCTGAGGTCTTTCTTATACATATAATGTTATTATGCTCCGTTTTACACTTAAGCACTTTACTCTGCCCGTGGTTTCTGGCATCTCCAAGGTTAGTAAAGCTTATAATTATATAGATATAGATAGGAGCCAGTGATGACATGAGATATATTTTGATATCTAGCAAAATGCTAGCATGATTTAAAAATACATTATCTGAGGCTTCATACATCTATAAGAATTTTATATAAAAAGACCTATGATGACAACAAACTCCTGTTAAAACGACCAGCTAATAGCTGGAATGTTTACAAAAACACGTTCTGAGGTCTTGCTTATAAATATAATGTTCTTATGCTCCGTTTTACGCTTAAGCACTTTACTGACTATTCATTTAGTAGATGCTTATACTTTACTCTGCCCGTGGTTGCAGGAATTCCCAAAACTAATAAAGTAATTAATAAACAGTGTTAAACAATATTCAACAATTACAAAAGTCTTTAAACAATGACTAGAAGATTGTTTATACGATTGAAAAAAAAAAGGCATGTTACCTGAGGTTTTGCATGCTTATACACATATTAATTATGTACAGTGACTAGTGATAATAAGACCATTCCTGTTAAAAAATTCCTGGACTGCTAGCTTAAAAAACCCTTTTTACATATGTCTCATTTATATATAGCCACGTTAAATAAGTGATATTACTACGATTGATTCCAATACATACTTTATTTAAACAAAATAGCAGCCGATTGTTTAATGTAGATGTGAATCTTTTGTTTTAAGCTCTAAATAATTTGATTTGAGTAATATAATATTGGCCCCTTTTTAGACAGTTAAACGTTTTCTTATTATTACTATCGCATCAGTAAAATTCATGTTTATTAGGAGTACTTATACTAAACACATGATAAGCTTATTTGTAAATGTAACATAGACCAAAAGCTTAAGAGAAAACAGGAAATAGTTGAAGCATATAAAAATTTATATTTGAACTATGACAGTTCTATGATATATGCAACAACGATAGAGTAATATTAAAGAGTTATTAATAAATATAAATATCTGAATAAATAAAGTCTGTAAACATCGTAAAAGCTATTTAATATGTTAACGAAGATAGAAAAATGGAGACTATTATATTGCTTCCATATGAGGCCATTTGTTTTTAAGAAAAAAGGGGTTTATAAGGATCCATACAAAGAAGTCTTACAACATTCTGGGATTTGCTATTCAGTGAACTTCTTTACACTTTTAACTTTCTATCGACGGCTAGTCATTATCTCTCTTGTATAAATATCTGTGGATGCTTCTAATTTAGGCATATATGAGATTATTATCATTTATTAAACTAGGATTATTCTTTAAAGTTTTAGTTTCACTATATATACATTCTATAAACCTATTATGATCCTTTTTTTATACTAAAACATATAACCAATAAAAGCAGTTGAATTTTAGATTGCTACTTTCTATACTTGTTTAACTGACCACCCCTGCTATATCAGTCTAAGGTCAAAAATTGAAACCCCAGTTCCTAAGATAGGACTTTACACCGTGAATACCATTTCTTTTAATTATACAGACATTTGTAGTTTGTAGAATTAATATACTATATCTAGAGGCAACTGTACGTTCTCAAGATAATAAAATGCTCTTTTCAAGTATACGATCATACTTTAGAATTTAAAGGGATATATTATATAAAGTTGAAATTATAGTAATGATTATGTCTGTCAGTTATATATATATATGTATAAAGGGCTGAAATCAAACAAGGTTAAAACTAAACAAAAAGTTTAAAAGCCTTGAAACATGATTATGTATATTCAACTCTTCTGAGTAAATGAAGGACTTCTAGGACTTATAAATACCAAGATATGTACCCATCAATATCAATGTAATGTTGCTTTTCACTTTTTTTTTCATTTTACTGGGATGAGCCTTTTGAAATAGCTGAGTTTGCAATGGAATCGCGGACATACAGTTCTTCCTTAGGAGCTTTGTGTCCCTCTCTCCCTCTCTTTCTCTTTCTTTCTCTTCATTTAGTGCATTTTTCCTTTTTATTGTTTTATACAATGTCGACTAGATATACTAGAACGGCTGATAAAAGCTTAAATGACAAACACACGCGGATACTTAAAGACCTCTTGCAGAAGTCTGCAAACAAGTACTGTGCCGATTGCAAGCGTAAAGGTAAACTTGAATCTAAAAAAAGGGCAAAAACAGTATTATTATTGTCGTTGTTTGTTAAAAGTAGCTTAAATCATCCAAAATCATTATTAGATCCTCGATGGGCATCTTGGAATCTAGGCATCTTTGTATGCATTCGTTGCTCTGGAGTTCATCGTTCCATGGGAACACACATCAGTAAAGGTAAAACCATCACCGGACGTTCAGACTTATTCGTTTGGCCTACATGACGGAGAACATACAATTTATTTTTCTGTTCAGTTAAATCGGTGGACTTGGATACATGGATACCTGAGCAGATTGAGAGTATGATTAAATGGGGAAACGAGCGTGCAAACGTGTAAGTTATAATTCAGGGTGATTATAAGATAAAGAACAAAGGCCACTTAAATACACCAATTGTTCCCTGTCTTTCTTTTTTCCTACATAAAAAACAAACAAACAGATACTGGGAGGCAAACTTGAAGGAGAAAACACCTTCTGAGAGTAACATAGATCAATGGATCCGCTCAAAGTACGAACAGAAGAGATGGGCAATGAGAGGCTCGATACCTGACCCCAGTACACTTGGTGGACAAAACGAGGAAGAGGTAATAATCTTAGAAGAAGAAGAAAAGGAAGAAGAATAAAAGAGAAAAATTTTAACTAGAGAGGATAATGAGCTCATGTTTTTCCATAAATCGATCTTCCAGGCTGCCACTGTGAGCAAACCTCCGGCACAACAAAGTGCTTCTAAACCCAGTGCGAAGCCAACCTCTCAGCCAGCTTCTGTAGCTACACCACCAGCCAGGCCTAGACAATCCGAGTTCGCTAACCTCGACGCTTTTCTTGGTTCATCTTCTTCTAGCTCCTCTCCCCAGCAACCCAACACTTCTGCTGTGGCACAACTTCAGGGTGCCGATTTCTTCTTCAATAGCAGCCCTAGCACCACTCCTAAAGCTACCTCGCCTACTGTAGACTCATCAAAGCCTAAACACGATGCCTTAAAGTCTTCCATCCTATCTCTGTACGGACAGACATCCTCGAACCCAGCCATGCAGTCAATAAACGGTGGATTCCAGAACAATTCAAACAGCTATCAGCAACAATTTGCCGGCATGTCTTTAAATACACAATCAGGACAATTTGCTTCGCAGCCACCTGCTCCTCAGGCGGATCTGTTTGCAAATGTGTGGGGATCGTTTGTCGATAGTAACAACTCGACTAAAAATGATTTTATGCAACCTCAACAACCTCAACAACAGCAGCAATACTACCAGCAACAGCAGCAGCCTCAAAGAAACACTCTTCCACAAGGTGGTCAATTCTTCTCTATGAACCCAACGCAGGAAACTGCAACAAAAAAGCCTGCTTATGAGTAAGTTATATATAAATATATATTTGAGGGGTTCAAAGAGCATGATAGGCCTGTCTAGTTTATTGAAGTGTATTTATTTAATGCGCACATTTTTTCCCTTAGTGCATTTGCAGACCTTTTGAAATAAACAGGAGCACTACAGTCCTAAATATTACCTTGGATCATTGAAAAAAAAAATTAGTATAAAACACCATAAAACTATCAAAAACAGAATAAATGGGTAAATAACCCAAAAGAAGAAGAAAAAGGCTGGCTTATTTGATTTTTTTTATACTCTTTTGATTTATGTTGAGGATGGCTACAGTAGAGAATCTGGATCAAATTTACTTGACCCAAAATTATCATCTGCTGTGTGTGTATGTGTAATTGTAAATACATATTGTTTCGCGGGAAAGACTCGGGCTATCAGTTCCTCTCCAAGATATTGGTACTGAATGCTAATAATACAAAGTAGCTTATTGTGCGATTTTGGGCTCAATAAAAGACAATATTTTTGTCATATATACTGGACGTAGAGAGAGAAAGAAAATAGAGAGAGAGAGAGATAGCGCCCCTACTCAAAATTCCACTAGTTATTAGATGAAAAGTTATAAAAAAAGTTTACATTGGCTTACAATTCTAAAGGATAAAGTCTTTCTAATAATCGTATATTTGAAGCTTTAAAGAAACTGTATTGTTATTAAAGCATATCTTTTTAGTCCATTGAGAAAGAAGGAAAAAGCGGTAAGCAATATCGTGCTTACCTACTCAAAATAGATGCTATTATATCAATGTGTCTTGATACAGTGTATATATAGTCAAAAATACACTAATAATTGCTAAGTAATATCCTTTTATTTTTTTATGCTGAACCATTTTATTTGTGCTATGCTGTTCTATAAAACTTTTTGTGAAATAAAGATGTGTACTATTATTTATTAATTAATTAAATAATGGAATGGGTCTTTTATAAAATGTACAAAATATATTTTACGATGAAGAATGATGAAGGTAGTACTCATCCATCGCACTCTTGTTTGTGTGACGGGACATACGCAGGGCCCATGTGTATTGCTTTGGAAGTGTAACATCCACGTCAAGTTCTTTACCAGCATCCATAACCCATGTAGGACGGCGAAGATATTCACGACCAATAAGTGTGTAGTCGGCCTTATCATCCTGAAGGATTTCTTCGGCCTGCTTACCAGTACAGATATATCCTACTCCAGCAGTTGAGATTTCAGCTTCACGCTTTATCTTCTCAGCAAAGTCGATTTGGAATAAGGAAGGCGGTGGATAGCCAACAGTAGAAAGGTTTGCACCGCTGGAGGCATCAATTACGTCTATACCAATTTCCTTTAATTTTTTTGCGTACTCGACAGATTGAAAGATATCCCAGCCGTTCTCATCGGGTCCCATGGGATCAGGGTTGGCGTAATCAGTAGCAGAAAGACGAAGCCAAAGAGGTTTGTGATCAGGCCAGACAGCACGAACGGCTTTTGCAACTTCCAATGGAAATCTCATACGATTATCAAGGGATCCACCGTACTCGTCAGTGCGATTGTTTGAGTTTCCAGACAAAAAGTTGTGTAGCAAGTAACTAGAAGAAATTGCGGTTATTAGTATAACATGACACACAATTAGTTAAAAGCAAACTTCTTATTTCCTAAGTTTTCCAATAACAATATATATATATATATATATGATTGAGAACGCTGTTTACCCATGAGCACTGTGGATCTCGAGGACTTCAAATCCAGCTTCATCAGCACGGACGGCAGCATCAGCCCATTTTTGTACAACCTCATTTATACCTTCTTGACTAAGCGCGTTAGGTTGACAGTAATGGTCGGCAAACTTGAGTTCACTTGCGCTGCGAACATCTTCTGGCCAGCCTCCTTCTTCCTCACTCGCAGCGCCGTCGCCAATAAAAGGTGGAAGTGTCGAAGCCTTGCGACCAGCATGGGCAATTTGAATTCCTGGGACTGTGCCTTGGGACTTTATAAAGTTAACAATGCGCTTTAAAGGTTCAATCTGCTCGTCCTTCCAGAGACCAGAATCCGATGGGGTGATACGTCCTTGCGGTTCAACGGCTGTTGCTTCAACGATTATAAGACCTGCACCACGAGTAGCCATAGCACCATAATGGGTAGAGTGAAAGTCATTCAATATGCCATCCTCGGCAGAATACAAACACATTGGAGAAACCACTACACGATTGTGAAGAGTGACAGATTTGCAAGTAATAGGTTGGAAGAGCTTGACTCCTTCTGCTTCTTCTGTAATAAATGGAACACCTGCAGGGTTCATGAAGTTCGATCCTGGGATAGTATTGTCCATAATGGTTTGAAAATCGAATATACAGTAAAATAGGGAAAATGGTATAAGGAGAACTTTTTACAGAATAGTTTAATCTTTTATATATATATTAGTGTCAGAAAATTGAGAGCAGACAAACAATCTAGGCCTTTTAGATTTGTCTTAGACTAAAAAATAATGTAATTAAGATGACAGATATATGGTAATATGTATTGAGAAAAAGTAAATAAAAACACAAAAACACAAAAAATAAGGTCTAGCCACTGTAAAATCATTTGAGTTTGTGTAAGTACAGTTGTGAATTCCATGCTCTGTACCAAATTAGATATTATTTATGTAAGACAGTCAGAAATAACCGATCCTTTCATATTGAGTACAGCGTTATGAATGATAACGTAGTAAGTAAATCTGCCCAATTGATTTTTGTAATAAACATGGTTGATTAGGGCCGACTGCCTAGTTCTATTCTCTTCGGGTCATTATTTTGTAGACTGTCTCCATTTTTTTAAAGCCCTCCTACTACTTCCAAATTTTTCTGCTATTGAGAATGACTAAATACTCTCTCTCATCCAAGCCGTTATGCTAAAAAAAAGATACAGGAAGTCAAATAAAATTCAAAGAGGAAAGTTCAAAGTTTTACTCTATACCGTTATCTACTCAAACCTTATCAATCAGTACTGATATTCGAACTTGCTATTATGATTTGCTTACTCAAAATATAATACAAAAAGAAATATTTTTTTTTCTACTATGAAGTATATATCTTTATTATCTACAGCAAATAATTGAATTGCTTCCTAGAAAAACGCAAACACGGCATGCTTGTCTTGTGAGAATTCATTCATGTAGATTTTTGCACAGATTTAAAGATTGGTGAATATAATATCTGATTGGTTTTTTTAGAGGCAAATTCTATCAACATGTAACTAGTTGAGCTTGGATGTTCGTTCTGATATATAGCCTTCTCTGTGAGCTGATAAAATGGTTTAAATTCCCCGAAAATAAAAGATAATAATATCATACTTAACTTTTTTTTTACTGCTAGTCAACTTTTACTTTAAAGAAATGCATTTAAAGCCATTTAAAGAAAAATTAATAACCTTTTAAAACTGTAAAAAAATAATGTGCATTAAATGTTTAGTATCTGGTAATTTTACGGTTGGTTCCCTTTGTCTGCGCTATGCGATTCTGCACCGGTACGATTGCTATTAAATGCTCCAACAGATATCCACTTTTATTCTTCATAAATAGTCATGTCCAAACCCTTAATTGTTGTTAAGCCTGGGATAATATTACCTTTATTATCTGTCCAAAATAACCTTATATTCTTTTCAGTAGATATATATCATTGGCTATTTAGTAGCCATATCATCATTAGTACATTGTTGGTATTTTCAATTATCAGCCAGCTTTACTATATTACAAGAAGCAATAGCTTCTTGACAAATTAGGCTTTCGGTATGTTTTTTTATATTTAAACATCAGGACAACGTGAGAGGCTTCCTTTTCAACGACTTTTTGTACTCATATTTGTCAAGGATGTTAATTACAATTTTCTTTGATATGCAAGCTATTTCTATCCGTATACAGCTGTAATAAGTTACAGCTTCTTATCGAATGGCGTAGATATCTTTCCCCTATAATTAATGAATGACTTATACAGTTTGATCTTCAAGCTGTGTCAGGCTGCCTATATTTCTAACCTATAATATATCAAAGATTTTTCTGTCTGGTTTGAAATGAAAGTCAATTAACAAATCATAAGGAGAAAGCTCGATAATACACTTTTTTTTCATAATCTAAAAGTTTTTTGTTTTGTTGACCCTTAAGAATAGCTTGTTTGATCTATAGATATTACAATATTTATTAAAAATATTACAAAAGAGAAATAAAACAAAATACAGTTACGCAGTGAAGATACTTTATTATATTTTATTAGGGTTGAAAAATATTATACCAGCTCGCGGATAAATATGTAAACCCCTAGCAGATAAATAGTCAAAGGATTATTTAAACGCAGTGTGCAGCACAACCAATATAATTGTTTAAAGTACTTATATAATTATTTACATATTAGACCTCAAACATAGGGATTTTAATCATAATAGCCACATCCTAATTATTATTTGAAGACTTTCTTTCATCTTTGGTCTCTGTCTACACTTTTAGCTATTATTTTGTTAATCTTGGAAGTTCCGGAAACCACGGGCAGAGTAAAGTATAAGCATCTACTAAATGAATAGTTAGTAAAGTGTTTAAGCGTAAAACGGAGCATAAGAACATTATATTCATAAGCAAAACCTCAGAACGTGTTTTTGTAAACATTCCAGCTATTAGCTGGTCGTTTTAGCAGGAGTTTGTTGTCATCATAGGTCTTTTTATATAAAATTCTTATAGATGTATGAAGCCTCAGATAAAGTATTTTTAAATCATGCTAGCATTTTGCTAGATATCAAAATATATCTCATGTCATCACTGGCTCCTATCTATATCTATATAATTATAAGCTTTACTAACCTTGGAGATGCCAGAAACCACGGGCAGAGTAAAGTGCTTAAGTGTAAAACGGAGCATAATAACATTATATGTATAAGAAAGACCTCAGAACATGTGTTTTTAAACATCCTAGCTCTAAGCCAGTTATTAGGCGGAAGTGTTTTGTCATCATTGGTCTCAGTCCATAAGTGCAAAGATCTTTTAAAATATATATATATAAAGAAGTAATATATTAACTTTAGATGACTTGATTTAAGCTTTTGCTTTTATGTACTTGTGGTTGTATGTATGTACATTTAGAGGTGCTTATTATAACGCGTGTAAAAATGATAAAACTAGCTTTGATAGACATAAAAAAAAAAGGCGCGATTGCGGTAAGTAAGACCTGGTCATATATACCTGAAAACATCCATCCAAGTGTGGTGTAAGGTTGGCTAGCATGCCCAAAAACATGCTATGTATGTCAAATGGTCATATAAAAGGAGAAAAAACGTGGACTCATTGTCTTGGGAAAGTGCGTATGGTCAAAGTAAAATAAAAAACCAATGATAAAATAAAGGGAGTCTTCTAAACGTACAGTGGCTGTTCTTTTCATACGTTGCATCTGATACTTACTTTTTCTCGTATCTTATGCCCATCTTTGCGTGTTGAGCGTATACGATGTATACTGGCGATAGCACGGTACTCACCATAGGTATGAGTATGGGAAAGAAAGGGAGAACGATATACCCACACTCTTTGCTGTATTTTATTCTCATGTTTTGACATGGGATGAATCTCCGACAATCACATGTATATGAAAGTACATGATGATGTCAAAAGACTGCATTAGCTTAGCCATCAAAGGCTTACTCGCAACTAATTGTTAAAGAAATGCTAAAGAAGTACACTCTGTACCTGATTGACGTTTAATACTCCCCGGATTATTTAAAAGCAGTGTCCGTGCATCCGTAACACCGACCAACGTATATGGGTTCTCAGCTATAAGAGAAGTGTTCCGTTTTAATATTAGACAAGCGCAGTTTAAAAAGATAGGTTTGACACTGAATTTGTTGTCTGTTAAAATAATCAGCGATCTCCTAGTACCACTCTTCTTCTTTGGTAATTTGTCATATAACTACAGTTTCTTCCTCTAAACTATCAAGATAAAAGTGTTAATATCTGTAAAATTTGCAGCTCTTTAATAACCAATTATCTAATCGATTGACTTACCTTAAAAAAGTACTAAAATTGAAAAGAATGTGTGATAAGTATATCATAATTAAAGTGAAATACAAACTTCATGATCTAGAACTGACATATAACGCAGTGGCTAATGAGCTTGGAAAGGCCACATGCCAAGAAATTAACGCTCTCTCTGTTTAGCACACACTCACGCACATGATGTAACTCTTATACACTTTATACTATCTCAGTGACAACCAACTATTAATCAAAGGATATCTTTAAATTCCGGTGCCAAGTGTCTATCCGTATAAATGGCTATAATTTTCTATTTTATATACGTGTGGTACACATACCCCAATCGAGCGAAGAAAAGTCTCCACGACCAAACACTAATTCTTTCTTGCTAATGAACCTGGCAAGCTAACAATCTCCAGAACTGCTATACACCGGGTAGACGTTCATTACACAGTCGTTCAATGTAAACTAACCGTTAAATAACAGGGATTTTGAATTACGGAAGTTTTAATAGTAACAGATATAAACAATATTACTTTGTTTCTTTAATAAATAACACTATTGCAGTATCCACTTTTCTTAATATTGAGGTACTAGCCCATAAACAATCCCAAATACTTCAACATGTATAAAAAGCAAAATCGAGATAAATGTCAAAGTATGTTACATTTATAACAATATGTACCGGCTCAATAATAGTTCTTTTTTTTGGTATAATTTTTCAGTGGATCTTATATATTATCTCAAGCATAAAAGCAAGTCTAATATACTGCAAAGCATGACAAGAAAAAGTGGAACAATTCAAATGTTGTTTACAGAGTAGTTCTGTATTTTACGGTAAAAATTACTCCTAGAGCAACATAAAGATTACAAGATACATCAATACTAGTCAACCTTACAGTGATGTTCTCTAGTACAAAGTGTTTATATTTAAAGCGTATGTTTATGTGCAAATAGAAAGCTTCCAAATGTTCCAATTGATTAAGTCTACATCTTCCTTTTGATATATATATATATATATATATATCATCACACACAGTATACTTAATTATGGTGTGATTTTGGATTAAACTTTGAGCATATCTGAATCTCGAAACCCATCTCCAACGCCTACACACAATATCCATTTATTTGGTAGTCTTATTTAAGCTTAGAAGTAGCAAATATTTTTGCTACATCATATTGATATACATATATCCAAAAGTGGCCTACCCAAACACACATATCTAGGTATCGTTTAACCTACTCTTTAACGTATTAATTTACATTTAAGCTGGTCGTCATTGATGGTATAAGTTCCAATAAAACCAAGAATATATGGAGTATATGTAATACCCTTTCAATATATAAAGAGAGAACTATCACAATAAAAATTTTCCAAGTTTCTTTTATATATATATATATATCGGAGACTTCTTTTTCTCTATGTAAACCTTTGTACTTTTCTAAATCACAATTCTGTGGATAAACCGCTTAGTTTTCAAGTTATTTATTACTTTGCTATATATATATATGACATAGCTCTATTATACTCTCGACAAACTTATCCTTTTCTTTGATCCTTTGTTTTCAAGCGTGTGTGTGTGCGTGTGTGTTTTTTTTTTAAAAAAAGTCAATACTCATATATTGTTAGCTCTGATGGGTAAACATTGGATTTAGAGGCATCTTTAAGCAAGAAAAGTAATAAAGAATGTTTACTCTAAGCTTATGAGCCAGAACCTTCTTTAGAAATAAAATACTCTTGTTTTAAGGGGTAGTGGGAAGAGGGTTTCAGATATCTTGTTTCTGTTTTATTCTTTTCGCCACGGTACGAGAAGGGGAGTTTTCTTTTCCTATAATTCAATACATAGAATTATAATGGTTTTCCAAATATATAAATATATATATGTGTGTGTGTGTATATATCATACAAGTAATTATATGTGGCCAGATGAACTAAAACGCATGTTAAGTACATAAAAAAAATTGCAATTTAAAAACAAATGGCTGAGTAAACAGAATATACTAGAAAATCCAAATGCTCATAAATTTAACATTGTGATATGAGTAGCTATTGGTTCTGACAAAGCAACTACTAATATTCAATATATATATATATATATAAGTAAGCATCATTAAAGTATGTTAATAAATTGATCCAATATCTACATTTAATTAATATCTATTTAAGTTTCTAATTGTTATAATTGCTGCTTAATATGCCTCTTAGAAGAGGACAGCCTTTGACAAGAAATCTTAAAATAAATACTCTTATGTTCTCATTTCCCCCCCTTAGTTGAACAAGCATATATATATATATATATACAAACTTATGTTTGAAGATACATATATTTTTATAGCTTGAGGGTATATTTATGTGGGCTGATATTTGTTTATGATTTGGCTTTGACACTATCTAAGCTCCAATGTATGTATATTGATATATATATATATATATTGTTATTGTTATTGTTATTCTTATTATTTTATACCTAAAACCGATACAGTGGCTGAATGTATTTGGATCTAGTCACCTTGTAATTCAGCAGGTTATTTACTGGCTTTGCTTGTTTTATATAAAATAAAATAAAAATGATTTTTCTCAGGGACATTAGTCTTATTCCCAGTTTCCCGCGTACAGACAGCCAAAACATCTAACCCAATAAGAAATGAGAAACAAAAACAAAAAAATAAAGGTCATTAGAAACTCCATAAAAGAAGAAGAAGAAGAAGAAGAAAACTATCATTTAAATCAGCTTGATAAACCAGTCTTTTAAAATATCATAAAGAAAAAAAAACTGCTGGGTTCAAGTGACTATATGTAAAAGAAAAAGAAAAAGAAAAAGAATAAAAAGAATAGAAAGGGTTATGTATGAGAATCAGATTTGTACTCCCATTAATTGGTTGTATATATATATAATCCTTTACATACTTTGTATCTTCTCTAATGGTATTAATTAATTAATGATATTCTAAAATATTGCAAAGGTAAATTGAATTACCTTTTGTTGTAGAATTTGGTAATATATTTATAAATAATGCATAAACTATTTACAAAATTACTTAGAGTTATTTGTTAATTAATTGGCTGTATTTTATATTATTATTGTTATTACTTTAAATTTTATTTTGGTTAAAAGAAGCTACACTTGCAAACCCAAAGGTTATTATCTAAAAAACTACTACTACTACTACTACTACTACTACTACTACTTATAGTTGGAATTAACAATGGTAACATATTTGTGTGTAAGACTATTTTATGTTTGAACATTTTGATTGTGTGGATCATTATGATTATCTGGCTTATTGAATGTTCCTTTTGTTTTCCAAGTAAGCTTTGGTAACCATGGGTACTAGTTTGATTGGTTGATCTGTATAATTGTATATATTTATGCGTGCTTTTGCTTCTCTCTCTCTCTCTCTCTTTCTGTGCGTGTGTGTAATTTACAATGGTCCCTTTATTATTATTAAATTACTTTTTGCTTGTGATTTTTATAGCAGATATATATTTCTTCATTTTCTTAAATATATATATATATATATATATATATATATATATATATTATGTATTTGGTAGATTTGTAACAGTCGAAATATATATAGACATATATGTTTTTGTTTTTGTATGGTAATGAGTTTGAGTCATATTTTACTTTGGGGACAAACAAAAAAGGAGGGGCGGGGGGGCTGTGAATAATTCATGACAAGGGAGCCCTTGAACATAAAAAAAACCATACAATAACATTGTCTAGTTACACATACTATGGTGTTTGTTGTCTTTGAGCATTTATACCTTTAAATGAGCATATATATGTTATATGTATATAAAAGTTTATAAATCAAGAATTTGTCTTTTTGTCTTTTTGTATTCTTTTTTTTTTATACCTGAAAATCAAATGGTAAGATTTCCTACTCCACTCGGATCAGTTACCCCCCACCCACCCCTCCACTGAGCTGTTAAATGCACTATACATATGCATGTCCACTCTTTATTACAAATTTGTGCTCTGTGCCTCATATTAATGAAAACAAAAATGATAATATATATATATATATATATGAAATAAAATAATAGTAGTAATATGAGTGTTACACAGTGCAATATCATCTTTAACAAACAAAGGTATTGAGTATAGATATACCTATTGTGTGTATAAAAGAAAGAGAGAAAGTGCCTAGAGCTATTATGGTTATTGTTTGCTGTCATTTTTTAATGCAATGGTACAATAGAGAGAAAAAATGATTATTATATATGTCTCTGTCGCCTTTTCTGATGAATATTGCACAATTTTTGTATTTATATATATTTATATTTATATCAATACTTCTTTACTTGATCCAAAAACAAACCCCTCCTTGTACAAAGAAAAAAAAATTAAGCGGAATAATATATATATGTGTGTGTATGTATGCATATATGTATCATATTTTATTACATTCTTTTATATTTAAAAAATAAGAATATAAAGAAAAAAGAAAACGAGACAAACTATATAACCTTTCTTTGCACGTTTTTTTATACTTTTATAAAATAGTTAAATAAAAACCAAAAACCAAAAAAAAAAAATGCAGTGCCAAAAAGCATAACACAAGGCTTATATATATATATATATATACATTTATTTAAAAGTAAAGGCTCTTGATTTGTTATAAATTTTATATAGTATAAATCAAACGGCTTTCTTATTTTTTCGGCTCAATTGTCCCGTAGATAGAGCGCAAATTTAATTACCAAAAATCTCATCCTTTTTTGTTTGGTGGTTGTTGTATTCACAAGTCTACCCTAACTGAGATAATGTGTGAGTGTGTGTGTGTGTAAGGTGTGTAAGGTGAGAAATTGAATGTAAAGGTGAATGTAAGTGTGAATGTAAATGTGAGTGTGAAAAATAACGCCAGTCATTTTATAATCAAAGTAACCATAGCAACAAGGCCGTATATTTAAGGTTAGTACATTGAATAAGATTCTAGGTAGATAGAGAGATAGAGAGATAGGTCTTTAAAGGTTTTATACCCCAACTACATAGTCAAGCTCTGTTAATTTTAGAATTGATTGCTCATATGAGCCTATTACTTTTTAGAGCAAAAATAATAAACATAGATAATAATTGTAATAGGGTGGGGCAAACTGATAAGCCAGTCCTATACAAACCAAACCAAACCAAACCAATTCCTTATTTATTTACTTTGCTTATGAATATCACAATAATGGCAGCAAAAGGAATATAATTTAGATAGCTAGATAGCTAGATATATTAAAGTATTAAAGTAATGTAGTGCGATAGAAAATAATAATAAGTTCCAAGAGAATCTCTATATAATGTTTCTTATATATTAAAGTCCTCTCTCTGTCTCTTTTACCTTGCAAAGTCATTTGAGTTAAAATATCCATGTATTTTCCCTCTACTATATATATATATATATATATAGTGATTCATAAAGTAGCATAAAGATATAATTGAGGATGGGAGGTTATTTATAATTGCAATTTGTATCTCTTATTATTTATTTATATATTTATTTTTTAAATATAAATAATATATTATTATTTTAGATAGCTAGGTAAGTAGGTAGGCTGGTGTCAAGCCTTATTTCGAACCAATTGAGATAAGAGAGTGCTTCTTTTGTGAAACATGTTACCTGCCATTAAGAGAGAAAGGGAGAGAGAAAACGGGATGAAGGGAAAGAATCAGTGTCCCGTATTCCAGAATCAAAGCACAAAGAAACAAGATATGTATACAAGGCCTAGCAACTGATGGATTACTATATTTTTCTTTTAGGTTTCTAGACAAATCTTTGTTATACATATAATAATACCTAATAATTTCCTTACTTCCTTACCTACCTACCTACCTACACATCTACTAAATTAGCTATCTATCTATCTATTTCTTTATTTATTTATTTATTTATTTATTTATTTTCCTATCTATAAAATTGCTTGAACATTAGCCAACCAAATTATTGTCTATTATTCTTTAAAGGGTAATGATGATTGCATTTTTCACACCACAAGTAATTGGACATACAAAAGCTTAATTATAATTATTACTTTTTTTTAAATAATAATAATAAATCAATTGGGTGCACAAAGAGATAACATCGTGCTGGCTGCATCTTATATTGAACACAAGAGTATCTACTAATATAAAAAAAAAAACTTAGTACTAGTGTGTGCGTGTGCGTGCTTGGATTTGATAGACAAAATAAACTGATTAGATATCATAGACTATAGAACAAAAGAGAAAAAGAAAAGAGATATACTTTAGCTTTTTTTTTCTTTAACTGTGAAAATACACAGCAGTTCTTTTGTATATAGCACTAATTGAAATTCATGTCTAAGTCTGTCACACTAAACCTCAAAAATGTTCCTCATTATTTTGTATTATTAGCGGTCAAATCGGCGCCACCCTTTTATATTATAATTATAATACTAAACAATCAAATAACAAGAAAGTACCTCATTGTTGATTGATTGATATAATGATATTCATTGGTTTTCTTTTTGCCAAGCCGGCCTGTACGTAACTCTATTCTATATAGATACATGCTTACATACATACTTACATACCCATTTACATATATATACATACAAAAGTCATAGGTTGACCAAATGGGGACTCTAATGATCGAACAGCAGCGATTTGATGGTACAGATCGCCTGATGGTAATGACTATGATTATACCTATGATTATAGTGATGATATCTAAATATATATTTCTATAGAAAGAAAAAAAGACTTGTTTTTCTACGAATATTTGACATTAAAATCTTCTTTTCTTTGAGTATTTACGGACCTCTTCTCATTTTGAAACAATTTTTTTTGTGATTATTGTGATTATGATTATGATGCCGATTATTTTATTTTCATGTAATGAACCAACTTGGGTTAGGCTGGTACACAGACTTTGTATTTTGTGTTTTGTACTTTGTACTTGTACTTGTATTTGAAGGATTTAGATAAGAGATTTTTTTCTTGGTTGATAGATTATTATTTCTTGCTTTTTTTTTGCTTTTGGTTGTGTGCACCGTGCGTGCGTTTTGTATTTGTATTTTATTATGATTAGGAGTTACATACCACAAAACAGCTTATCACCAGAAGAAGAAAAAGAAGGAAAAAAAAATAGTCAGTTGATAATTCAAAGAATATAGATAATAAAATCACTACAAAAACTGAGAAAAATATATATATATAAAAAAAGGGTACTCATGCATTACGGGGAAGGAATAATTCTAAATCCCAAATCCCAAAATGAGATTGTGAATATGATATAACTAGATAGAGTTCGTACCTCCACCATTAACATCCAAACAATCAAAGAAACATATATACACACACACACATATATATATAAGTTGAGACACTGTGTTCAAATGAAAGAATAACAAGAAGAGGTTGAGGAGGTAATCAAGGGTCCTTTATTTGAATCTATAGATACGATCTTTGTTCTTAATATATATATATATATATATATATTTAATATTACATTTATTACTATTACAGCTACAGTTATTATTATTACGAATGTTGTGATTTTTGATGGTTTGAAAGCATAGAGACTACAAAGATTCTCTAATATATATATATATATATATATATTCTATCAAGAGGCTGGTTGGATTACTACCTGGTTCAATGAATCCATATTAACTGAGCCATCTCTTGGCTGAGAATTGGGCCCAAACGCAAGCAGTACTGACTCTTTCTGAGTACCATAAGGTGGTGGAGGCTCCGAAAATACCGAAGTCACAGATGCCGATGCGCCCGCTAGTCCCCAGGGAAGTGTGTTTGCCTTTGGATATCTATAGACAGACTGGCCAAGATTCACACTGATCTCCGCCGTACCCCTGACATCGATGGTCGGAAACATGTCCCACTGGATACCATCGCACACCACGTCAAGCAAGGTCCCATTAAAGGTAAAGAACACCCTACCATGGCTTGCACTGTACCCAATTCCAATCACGTCACCATGCATGAATTCTGAGCCATACATTGAACCACCCATTGGAGAATATACGTACGAGTGAGGGTTTGTTTCGAACCGACCGGTATTTCCACACTGATTAATTGTTACTTATTTTCACACGCACACACACAAATACATAATGAGTATATATATATATATATATATATATATATATATATGAATTGGTTTGTTACCTGGAGATCTCCAGCCAGCATAAGGCTTTGTAGCTATTCCCACAGACACAAATGTTGTTGGACTGACTTTTGTTAGTGTAGCCTTTGGATTTACATTAATAAAACAAATGAACGAATGAATATTATTGTAATAATACTTAACCGGTTCTCTATCTCTATCTCTATCTCTATTTCTACCTCTCCACCTCTCTCTCTCTTTTAATTATTATCTATATTTATACTTATGAATATAAATATAGACAAGTGGCTTACCTCCCAGTAACAAACAGCTTGGTTGGTAGGAAGACCGATATTGGTCTGCAGCGAACTCTCTCCGCTAAAGAAACTCAGTTGAGTTCGGTTATTAACAGCATGGCCAGAGTCGGGCTCTTGTTTGAATTCATAGGCATACACTCCTCGGTGAAGAATAGAAACCAACTGAAGGGGTGACATTCCCTTGGACATGTAACCTGTCGGTTGATAATAATCTATTATTTTTATTTTGGTTGGTGTTAGTAGGTGTTAATATAGATATGTGTGTATGTATGTATGTATGTATGTATGCATTTATTTAAATATAAAAATTAAGGATTTATTGATTATCAGCCCCCAATTAATAAGAAGAAAAAAGAAGCCAAAGACATAGCCACAGCCACAGCCAGAACTAGTATCATATGATTCTTTATATAAGAGATCATTTACCATGAATAGAGTTGTAACGAGGCTGGTTGATCTGTTGGTATTCTTCTTCGTCAAGTGGCCACCTGTCTAGATCCTGGAAATGTCTCAAGAAAAATGGCAGTGGAATATGCATTCGAATGAAACAGAGCACGCCCAAGAGACACACGCAGAATATGATTGGGTAAATGATCCAAGGCAATTCAAATTCGCATTCTTGGTTGGGCATCTTTTCTTCTTTCCTTTCTTTTGGTCCAGAAACACAGTATATAAAAAAAAACTACAAAAGAAATAAAGAATAAGAATAACGATAATTATGATAGTAACGATGACAATAAATGTAGAATATATATATATATATATAAGAGTATATTTATTGTTGGCTTTTAATGGTCTATTATCATACTCCTTTATTTCTGGCTATCATCTTATCTCATCTCATTTCATTTCATTTCATTCTAGTTTATTTTTGTCGTTTGTTTGGTACCTTTTTTTTTTGAAACTGACATTTCTCCTTTTATGGTAATCCAAAGAAGATTTCAGTCATTTGCCCTGAATGATGTAGCAACAAAGGCTTGTTCTTTCATTTTTCAATTTTTTTTCCTACTCATAATAATAACCACAGCCATAATCCCTTTCTTTCTTATTCCTCTTTTTTCTTCTTCTTCTTTCCCCCCCTCCTTTATATATATATATATCTTTCTTTCTTTCTTTGTTGATTTCTTTGTTCTGGATCCATAATGACTTTGAACACCTGTTGCTTCTTATTCTCACTAAAAAAAGGCTCCATTTTGATCCTAACTATCGATGGTCTTTATGGACTCTTGTTTGCAATAATATCTCTGGTGCGTTTATCAGGTACACCAAAAAAAATTGAAATATAAAGATATACATACTTGTATATATATATATATATATGTGTGTGTGTGTATTGATACTCATATAGTTATATATACATTATTCGATACTCATCAATCATATTCATTTTTTTTTTTACTTCATTTGATCATTTCACATTATAGATTTCTCGATTACGCTTGGAGCAGCTGGAGTAGTATGGTTTGTCGCAATTATACATCTCATTTACTTTTTATTGGCGTGTACAGGAATCGTGATCATACTAAAGGTTAGAGAGACCAACAAAATTAAATAAAATTAAATAAAAAATAAAAAAAAATCATCATAATTATATTTTGCTCGTTCTATATTATTATTATTATTATTATTATTATTATTTCATTACAACCAAAGCCTCTCTTTTTTTTTTGTACCTTTTTCACACACACACACATGTCTGTCTGTCTGCCTGCCTGCCTGTCTGTCTGTGTTTGTTATTTATTTATTTATTTATTTTTTAATATATAATATTTTTATATTTTTCACAATGACCGCTAATACTCACACACACACACACACACACTTCACACACTTCACACACACACACACACACCGAAACACATGTATGAATACATGCATACATGCACACGCACACGCACACGCACACGCACATACACATACACATACACATACACGCACATAAATAAACACATTAGAACCTTTCAGTATTGCAACGGCTTTGTCTAGGATATCGGATCACAGCCGGTTCACTAGGCGTCATTCAATTGATCATGTTTGTGCTGGCTGGTGTGTATCGTCAAAAGACGATTTCGAGTTGTGCAGACCGCCAAGGTCGGACAGAAGAAGAAGAAGGTTGTGCGACCGCGATTCTGGTGGCCTACTTTCTTTTGGGCACATGTTTTGTGATCTGGACAAGTCTACAGATCTACTTTGGTTTGGTTATCCAGGCATACTTGCTAAAGACCGAGGGAAGACAGAGGTACTCGGCTCTAAAGGACCAGTTTATCCGTGATTGGGATGCTCAAATGGAAGCAACAAATAATGGCATTTCGCGTATGAATACCGTAAGGTCTGCCTACAGTGTAGTATAACAATATGGTATTGTAAACTAGAGCTAGATTAAATATATATATATATATAAATTGTATATTAAAAATGTACACCAACACACCAACACACTTGTAAAAATTATATCAAAACATATATATATATATAAAATAATGAACAATTTTTGAAATATTGTATTATATATTATTATGCGCTACAGGTATCTAACTACAACAAAATGAAGAATGTACGAAATTGAGGGAGTCAAGCGAAACAGAGCAAAAAAAGAAAGAAAGAAAGAAAGAGTGAAGGAGTGTGGATGATATATATATATATATATATATATAAAGAAAGCAATCCATAGTAAAAGAAAAGAAAAATGTACAAGGAGGATAAAACAGATAGATAGATAGAGATTTAGATAGATAGATAAGGTTAATAAAGATTGATAGACAGATAAATTGATAGATAAATTGATAGATAGATAGATAGATAGATAGATAGATAGATAGATGTAGATGGGGCACGCATACATGGTCGTAAGAGCATAATGAAGAAAGATGACAGGATAGGACAGAAGAAATCGAAAAGGTAATTTTTCTTTTTTTGGTTGGTTGGTTGGTCGATGATGTTGATGGCGATGATGGTACAGAGGGAAAGGGAAAAGTAGTATGGAATATGAATAAATGGTAAAGAAGAAGAAAATAAAAGGAAGGACAAAGGAGAAGTGAAATGTATTGAAGCAAGGTGAGGAGGAGGAAATGAAAAGAAATTACATGGGGTGTTCATCAATAAAGAGAAACTTGTTCATCTTTCGAGGATTGAAATATCGAAACCTTGGCTGGTTCTTGCCCGCACCTGGACTCATTGCATTGAATTGCTGAAACGGTTGCGGTAACTGCTGTTGTATCTGTGATTGAGGTTGAGGTTTGCTTCGTTGTAGTAGTGATGGTGATGGTGATGGTGATGGTGTTTGCTGTTCGGGTATATACATATTGAATTGTACTTGTGCTGGCGCATTCGGAGATACACTCTTCCTACGTTGTCCGAGCAAGCCAGAGAAGACTGATGAGAAATTTGGTTGAGGAAAGGAGAGGACAGAGAGCATCGAGCTAGATTCGGTGTTGGACATTTGCCGTGATCGTTTGCGAGGTGCCTGATCTTGGGGTGGTTTTATCTTGAGGTTTGCGAGGTAGTAGTCCGGAGCTGGTGCTGTAATCGGGCCAAGGTTACTGCTGTCGTCTTTTGTGGATGGTGACCGATAATCCTTTGATGAAGACCGAGAGTACAGTTTGTGGCGTCTGATTTCAACCTGAAGCCAGTCTGCAACTTGAATCCAGTTCTTGTTCATTGCATCGTATTCGCGGGTCTTCTTGAGGATCTCGAGTGCCTTGTTGAGTCCGTTTTCGTATTCGGCTCGGTCGATGTTCTGAAGAATCAGTTTCTGGTCGTCTGGAGATATGCAGGTGCGGTAGATATCCATCGCCATCGAGATGACCTCGGAGGCACGCCAGAGTTCGTCGCGATCGAATGCACATTGGGTGAGGGCTGAGCGGGTGCATGTGTTGAGGGCTCGCAATTGGGTTAATGAAGTGATGAGGCAGGTGTTGAGCGACTGGAGAGAGAGTCGGCTAGGACGTGGGTCGGTCACTTCGGGTAAGAACAGTTTGTGGAGTAGTATGCGGGTTGCGTTGTATTCGACCGTCACTCGGAGGCATGTCAGAAACAATTCTTCGTTGCCGTATTCAAATCCACTGTCGCACTTTAGATAATCTGGCAATGAGCTGTAATACGAGTTGAGCTTAGAGTCGTAGTTGTTCAGCTGCTCGACAGTCATATCAGCATCTTTTTCGTAGACAGCAAGGATGATCTCGGCCTGCATCTGCCACAGAAGAATGCACTTTTCGTGCGCGATGATGCTATTCTCGACCCCGTCGATGTCTTGCTCAAACACCCGTGGAAGCGACACCTGACCCGGCAGGCGTGGCTGTGGAGTGTTCTTTGGAGCACCGGCTGAATAGAGATAAAAGTCAATCGACCATGCAAACCACCAGAGCCGGGTGTCCATTTCTTTGTCGAATGCACGGTCGTCGTCAATGTCGACAGGGTCGGTGTTCATGCGTGGATAGATTTCGAGCTGATGGAGCATCGAGACTGCCATGCCGACATAGTGGTGGCGTCGGCTTGCCTCTGCGCGGGTACTCATCATCAAAAGGCCGACAATCATGTAGCGGTCAGGAACATCAAAGATCTGTGCCAGGACGTGTCGGGCACGATCAAAGTAAAACTCTTCTTGCTCTCGAATCTTGTCTTGGTCACCGATAAACTGTGAAAATTCGGGTTTGGGGTGATGGACGAGCATGTGGTTAAACATAAAAGAACAAATTGCGTTTACAATAAACGTGTCCTCGGGTGAGGATTGGCTTGTGTACCATTCCATAAATTCATCTTTCACAAGCACACTTGCACACCGTACCCAGCACAGGAAATAGGCATCAACACAGGCATCGGCAATTGCCCGTAATGTTGTGCCGCTTTTGTGTGTAGAGTGTGGATCCTGGCTCAGGCCAAGTAATGACACTGATGCGAAGAAGTTTGCTGGTTTGGTTTTTTGAGATTTGTTGCGGTAGATTACAGTTGTATGATCATTATTATTATTATTGTTATTACTTGTATTATTGTTCTTATTCTTGTAGCTATAATTGTTACTATTACTATTACTATTATTTGTGGTATTGTTACAGTTGGTCTTGCAGTTGATTCGAGAGTTGTGTTTATTGTTGTTCTCGTTTGAATCTTTTAGTGAGCTGTCGAGGGGATTGGGTAGACAGAGCTGAGAGAATGCGTCAATAAGTGACCGTAGATCGGAGACGTTGGTGACATTGGCTTCCATGTGAATACCGACGTCTGTGTATGAAAGGTTGAATTTGGCAAGAGCGTCGCTGACGACTTGCATGTCTGGAAGTGGTAGTGGTGATAGTGAGAAGTCTGTGTCGGTTTCCATAAACGAGAGCGGCGGTGAGGTTCTGAGGTTGGCGTCGAGTAGTAGTGGCGGTGGTGAGAGTGTGGGTGAATAGGCTGGGCAATCTGTTGGGCCAAATGAATAGTGTGATTGTCCACATGGAGATCCACAGGACGCATTTTCTGAGACCTCGTCTTTGACTCTGAGGGAAAAGTCTGGGAATCCTAATGTGTGGTAAGGAAATTTGTAATCATAATGATCTGCTGAGGGATAGGACCAGCCCGAACTGAGCATGGAGTCGTCTTCAGGATCAGCAGCATTGCCTGCTCGAATTTGCTTGTCTGAAAGACCGACGGTGGCAAACGGCATTAAGGAAAGAGTAATAGTAAAAGTAAGAGTTTGTGTGTGTGTGAGTGAGAGAGAGAGAGAGAGAGAAGCTGGCTTGAAGGAAAGGGACTTAAGAAAAATAAAAATTTAAAGAAGTGTTCGAGAGAGAGAGAGAGAAAGAGAGATGAAAAGAAGAAGAAGAAGCAAAAGAAGTGAATAAGAAAATATGAAAAATAAAATAAAATAAATAAATAAATAAAGTAAGAAGAGGAAGATGTTGGTGGGAACCGAAAGAACGAGCAAGATTAGAGATGGTCCTCAGCTTCATTCGATCTCCACAGTTACACGGTTTGAACTCTTTCGCCATTTCATTAAAAAGCCAGCTGCCAATCGATGATTTGTGGGTCAATGATATCAAGACCAGGCCCTTAAGGAATGATTTTATACAATATAAATAGATATATAAAATAAATAAAATAAGATTATTTCTATTTACACTCTAATGATATCTTTCACCCAAGACAAGGACGTTGCACTAATCCAAACGCCAATGAGATCTCAAGAAACCTTCTTTTGGTCTACACTCTCATGTGCTCTTTTAATGCCTCAGGCGCTGTGTTCCCGCCCTTGGTCTTTTTTGTCTTTTTTTTTTGATTCAGCCAAAGTAGCTAAATCACTTCTTATCATCCACGCGTGAGCAAAAAAAAAAAAAAAAAAAAAAACCCTGCTGGAAATCATTTCATTCTCAGCCCCCACCATCTGGCTCTCTTTCATTTTCATTTTTTTCTTAACTTCCTTTTCCAACCAAAAGATTTACGTTTGTTATCATTTTCTATCGTTATTTATCTATAACAACTTTTTCTTTTTGGTTTCTTTTTGTTTTATTTCTTTGGGCAAGATTTACAACGCCAGGAAGTAGGGTCCTCCAACAACTTCTTTATCTTTCCACACTCCTCCTTCAGTTCATGCCCGCAAGGCAATCGCAGTACTCTTGGGGTCAAGCATGAGCCACACACTTCAAAGCACCTACGGGTACAAGCGTGGCCACACGGCTGGAATACCTTGCGGCAGGGAAGTTGGCAACGAACCAGGTCATGCTCATATACATGGCATTTAAGTGGGCACTATTTTGTAGGAAAAAAAACATAATTAGGTACATTATATAATATATTTTATATTTGTATCCATACATGTATACAATATAGATACATAATACATATATTATACATATATTGTATATCTACACTTTACCTGGTGACCACAATCAAGCACAGTGCCACACGGCCTTGTACATCCACCCTCCTCAACATCCGAAAAGTCGACTGGCCACTGAACTTCTGTCAACTCGTTGTGACGAAGACATTTTAGGGCCAGTCTGACGCCAATGTTGCCCGCCTTCTTCTCTTCCAGATTATAAACGATCTCGTTCCACAGATCACTCTTCTCGCACAGTAGTTTTGCGTTACCTAGGATATACATTCCCTAATAAAGGTTCAATAAAACAGTGAAATAAAAATACAGCAAAACAAATATACACACACACACACACACAAATATATATAAATAAAAAGCTTACATGTTTCGCACGCGATAAACTGACACACACACGGTTTGCGATACTTAAAAATCCAATCATCCCCGCATTGTTACTTCTGACCAATGACAGGATGATGATTTTGTTTTCCTCTCCTTGATATCCATCCACACTACTGACTTGTACGAGCGAAGTATCAACCTCGGGTTTGCGTTCCTTCTTCAGGGCCTTCTTGATTGTCGTTCGCTGCCCAGAGTACATTGTGATGATTGTAATGTCGGCCGGAGAATAGCCTTGCATCAGCAAGTATGTCGACAGTTTAGCAGCCATCTCGGCCTCGTGCTCATTCGACTTTGAGGCCGTCTCCTCCATGTGGCTCTCGGGCTCGGTGTGACTCAGGAAGAAGAGCGATTTGTCCATTCCTCTGACCATAGGTAGCTTGACTACGTCCGGATGGTCCTGCAGAGGCGGGTCGAAATAGATAGGGTCAATCAATGTTCTAATCTCAGGGCGCATTCGGCGTTGGAATGACAGCCGAGAATAGGGCATATCATTCTTCACCAATCGTTCGAACAAGGACACGTCAAGGAAATGCTGTTTGGCCAGAGTATGTACAGCAGTCGATGGTCTTAGCTGCTCATGATCACTATATCAAACAAAGAAATTCAATTGTGTAAGCCAAAGCTAGAGGTTATTATTGTTATTATTAATATTATTAATATAAAATAATATAAAGCAAAGTAACGGAAAAAAAAGAGAGAGACTGAGCTGGTAACAAAACAAAACCTACATTGATGTAATCTTACCCAATTAGAATCAGATGCTGGAGAGACTGAGTAAGAGCGGTGACAATATGAGCCTCCAGCATTTCTGCCGCCTCTTCAACCACCATAACCTTTGGTTTCATTTCTTCAAGAAGGTCATGGTATTTAGCCTATAATGTTATATAGTATAATAATAATCGTAAGTATACCGACCGTTCAATTGGTTTCTTGATCGATTGAATTAGATTCTGCTTATCTCTTATTAATTTTATTTTTAGTTTTACAGAATATACAAAAATAGTATACTTACCGCAGCTGTACTAGTCAGTCCAACAACTCTGGCCTCACGGCAGATAAGCGCATCGTTTTTCACTTGCATCTTACGGATCTCCTTTGAGCACTCTTCGTATCGGACTATCAACGATCTAATTGTTTGACCCTGCTCTTGTTGCAATTGCTGGGCCCACTTCTTGTGTGCCTTTAGTCGAACAGCGAGTGGCCACATCGATACATCGTCGTCCTTCATCCACCGTTCAAGCACATTGTGCTGTTCATCATCCTGTTCTTTATCATCCTCGTCATACGATAAAGGTGCAGCTGAGTCATCAAAGAAATTGAACCGTGACGAGTCGAATCCTCTTGCGGCCGTCTTTTTGTAATTGATCACCTTGCGAGTCTCGTCTCGGTTGGTTTGGCGCCTAGAGAACGATTCGGACTGATTGCGATAAGCCACGCCAATGTTGATATACGGACTCTTGTCGGCCTTTAGGTCCTGCAGATCTTCTTTGAAATTCTGGGTGATCTCCTGCAGTTCTTCCTCTTCGATCAATTCATCCTCATCCTCGTCTTCATCAAACAAAAGTCCCTTTTGCTGCTCCAAGAAATCGGCCTTTTCGTCATCATCCAAGTTAAACGGCGCACCTGACTCATTTACGAATTCGATTGCGTCCTTGAGCCACACCTCTACAGGATTAACCGGTGGCACCTTTTCTTCTTCTCGATGGTTCGGGTTTGGATTCTGGTTTTGGTTTTGGTTGCGATTGCCTCCCCAGGCACTTGGGGCCGGAGTAGGAGCACCACGGGTTTTTGATATAGTGATGTCTGATCCAATTACCCAGTCATCATCTGAGTCCTCATCTGCACCACCTCCTCCCGCACTCGCTGCCGCAACAGCAGCAGTAGAAAGGGCATCATTCCTTGCCCCACGCTCACCCACCCGCTTCAGGGATTCTAACTGGCGTGGACGGAGAGCCTTTATCTTGCGAAGGTAATCGAGCGTCACGCAGGGTTCTTCGTACATGGTCACGATGATTTCTCTAATCTTCTTACTAATCTCGTCTCTTTTCCGGTAAACCCTTCCGAGTCCCCGTACGGCCTCTCGCTCCTTGCGCACTTCAAAAAGAATATGGTCTTTTAGTCGTTCTGACCGAGATCGCGCACCAATACGTATCACTCGTGGGTCAAAGTCCAGTACGTGTTCCAAAAACTGATCAAGAGCATGGTTGGTCTGGCAAATACAAACAATTGGTCCTAATCCTTGGTCAAAGTTCTTTAGTAACACCTTCATTCCGTATGTTCCCACGAAGGTTTTTCCCGTTCCAGGAGGACCTATAAATATAAATATAAATATATAGATATAGATATAGATAGATATTTGTAAAAAAAAAATATAAAGGTACCAATTAGCTCAACTCATTCATTTGTTTCTGCTTTCTTTTTTTTTCTTATAAATATGTGAATAAAGGAGGACTTCTTTTTCTTATTGAAATATACCTTGAATAATTGCAATGTTATTAGTAATCATGGTTTGCAAGGCATCCATTTGAGTACGATCCATTCCAGTATTTTTTTCTGGCCACTCCACGTCAGCCTTGACAAGATTCTTCTGTTGGTCTCGAGAATTGGTGGGTTTTCTGGGATCAATGTCATAAAATTGCTTTCTAGACGCATAATAAGGCAACCGAATGTCCTGAGAAATATCCACCAAATAAGAGGCCAGAGGAAGTTCATCGGCCTGAGTGTTTTTAAGGACCGAGAGTATGTGTCTATAGGCTTTTATAATATTAATATTTCAAATAATGATTTCAAAGAAGCAAAAAAAAAAAATTGGGTTTTCATTTATTTACTTTTATACATATATACATATCTAGTTTATTTTATTTTACCTTCAAAATATCCAGTAGGTGCTTCAATCTACAATAACGATATCGTATTCATATTATTATATATCAATAAAGGCACAGACACAGATATATAAACCACGCGCACAATTATTGATATATATATATATATATATGTCAGACCTACCATAACATAGGTATCTTGATCAGCTGAAGACGGGTCTCCAAATCCAAGCGGATCTCTTTCATTATCACACTCAAGTTTAACATTTATCATGTATTCAAACCGGCTTGATCCTCTCATTGGCTCGTCTCCTCTGTTGACAACAGTAGCAATCTTGATATCCGAAACAAAGTTATCTTTTGACAACAGGACCATGCTGCCTTCCATCAATCTCTTTGATTGAGGCCACTTGACTCGACAATAGTAAGGTAAACGAAAACTGATCCTATAGAGTGTCTGACGAGATCCAAACACGATGGCATTTAAACGGACCTAAACAAAGACAATTACGTAGAGAAAAGAAAAAGGTTATTATTGTTATTAAGATTATTTTGATATGGGTGTGTATGTATGTGTTCTTTTGTTTTTTAAAAAAAATAAAGTTGCTTTTTGAATTCACAAGGGGGATTAAGAAATATATATATATATTTACATGCTCATAAAGTCGGTAGTCTCTTGAAAGTGCAACTGTTTCAACCTGGTCGTCTGACATGGCCAATCCAAGCTTGTCTTTGGGTTTATCGGCTGTCAATCTATAAGACTGGACAGCCTTTTGTAGAGGGATCAAACAGTCTTGACGCATCAACTCAAAATGTGTATAGAGATATTCGTCGGTGCTCTCGTATGGTCCACGGACGTGGTTAACTGGTATATGGGGAATGCGTTCGTCACGACGACCGCGGTCGTTGCTTACTGGGACTTGTGGGGGTCCTTGCATGATTTCTGCTGGATCAGGAACGATTGGTTTGGAACGATATGAGGCAAAATCGACCTTTTCTACAAATATTGGTCGATCCGGAATCTCTGTGTTCAGCTTGAACACAACCTGGTCTGGATGGCTAAAGCGTTCTGGCGATCGTGTAGGTTCTACCCAGGCTTGAAATCCTGAGGAGTTGTTAAATGCAGAAGAAGATTGAGATGACGACGGTTGCGAGGAGGTGTTGAAGTTGGTGTTGGTGCTAAAGGGAGTGTTCCAGCTTGCTTGTGCTTCTGCCGCCCATCTCATCGAACAATCCTGGTTCTGGTTATATCCATATTCTACTTGTGGCTGTGCAGGAGAGACTTGGTACTCATTTGTGTCAAAGTTAATGTTTGCATTGACTGTAATTGGTCCATCTATTTGAGGTCTGTGGGCATTGCAAGTGAAACAGTAAATAACACTAATAATAGATAGTACGTGTACGTGTACGTGTACAGGTATCTATAAAGTAGCGTAATTCTACCTTGGGGAATGATCCCAACCTCTAGGAGGTCTCTGGCGAGAACTTTTCCTTGATGACATTGAGCAATTGCTGCCTTTTTAGACTATAGAAAAGAAGTTTTGGAAGTATATATACAGAGAAATTGTAAAGAGCAAGAAAATAGACTAACGACTAATACTAGTATAACTATATAAATATGTGTAGCTTGATAGTAGCTGTCACGATCTGTCTTCATTAATCATTGGAGCCAATCATCACTCTTTATTTACTTCAGGCTAACTTACATATAAGATAAATTTATTTTACAACCCTATCGCAATAACCTCAAAATGTACAAATGTTTGAATAAAGATTATGCATTATAGTAGGATATTATTATAATCAAATACAAAAAAAATAATTTAAAGCGTTTTATGAACATAAAGAGAATATAAGCTCGTCTATAGGGGAGAAAATATCAAAACTTAAATCATCTAGAAACGTTTTTAATATAGAATCATCTAAGCATTGGGTTGGTGGAGTATTTAAGATCTCGTCTTCATTAGTTGATTCGTCCCGACAATGAATTATGTAGTCTTGTGAGGTAGCGCTTAATTTCTCGGACGGAGACTTGCTTTCAGTTTTCTGGTATATAAGTTGAATGTCTGAAGTGCTTCGAAGAAAAGGTTTACAGACCGTAGACTGTGGTCGCCTTGTTTTTCGTTGTTGTGGTTTATATATATATCCAGGAAACTTTTTGCTGTGGTATAGTTTCTCTTCATCCGCTTTTCGCTCGTAATATTTACGGACTTCTTCCTTTTCATTTTTCCACATTTTCCCTGCCGTTCGTGAAATTTCTTTATTATGAATCGTAGAATTGCTTGATAGAATGCTAGGGTGTACGGCCTGCCTGTATAGCATGAATGCGTTCTTTGGTCTTCTTATTTTCACCGTACTGGATATTATACATTTTTGGCGCACTGGAGTAGATGAAATGCTTTCCGTAAGTATGTCACTTGGAGGCTGGTACGAATTCTTAAATTCGTTAACAAACATAAAAGATTCCATTGAAGTATGAAGTAGCTAATCCAAGTTATGATGTTTAAGTGTAAAAGGGACTTCAAACAAATCGAAGATGCCTTGACGGGGATCTTCGTTATATAACGAGGCCAAACAATGAAAACGAATTTAAACTTTATATATGTAAAATACCAAAATAAGAGCTTCTTTTGGTGCGACAATGGTCTAAACTTGTTTCTTTCTGAAAACTCATTCAGTCAGTTAACATTATTTCATTCTTGGATTAATAGTTATAAGAAAAATAAACGGAGAAAATGTATTATACATATATCATAATCTTATAGAAATGTAAATACATTGAGATATACTAAGAGATACAACACATATGCCTTGATTATTAGGTTTGTACAATTAAGCACCCAATTAGTTACCTTTTTAGGTATCAGGTATAACATGACACAGAAGAACGAAATGATAGCTAGGCATACATTAGCTTATATCAAATCTTGAGAAATCGACAGCGTGTTTCGATTAAGCAAAAACGAGTCAATATAAATTTCTTTATTTAATACTGCTGTACAATACAAATGCTTTGTTTTTGTGGTTTGGGCTATAGAGGGAGTCTTCTTTGATTTTCATGAAGCGAGTATAATAATAGAAAATAATAAACAAGAACTATGTTATAAAAACACGAAACTTTTTTAACTACTTCTTACAAAGAAATACTAGCTCCTAGCCTTTTTGTGTTTTCAATAAATATATTAGAATAAGGGTATTAATTAATCTATATATATGAAATTTCTTTTTCTCTCAAATTTTTCATGCAGAAAATGTATTTTTATTCCAATCTATTAAAGGATGAGAAGATATTTACGTAAGATCTTACAGATAAACACCGTATAGGAAAACACGTTGGAAGATATAGCTTTTACTAATGTAATAATACTTTAATACATTGGAACTATCTGACAGGTGGGTATCCTTAATTTCACATTATATTCAAACCTTCTATAGAAGTACATTGGTCTATGTTTAAAGCATATATTTTTCTTACGTTTTTAAGTCCAAAAAATATAACAAGCGTATAATAATAGTGAAAATTTTGGCTTTAATATATAATACATATAAAATCAAATTATATATGTATAGAAGCACATATAGCTACAAGTTTAAATGGATTATATCTATAACTGAATATTTGAAAAATAGGAATATCTTTTTTAAGTTAGCCAAAAATATAAATCGGGTGATTATAAGGGAATATATAATATTATACGGTAGCTTTTATAAATTCTGAACGATTTAGAGACAATAGATGTGCTATTAAGTTAAAAATTGGTTATTAAAACCCTTGAATTGACAATATAATGTGAAGGGATCGAATTGGAAAACTAATAGTTAAAAAATGTATGTGAATAATCTCTATCTTTTAAAGCATATATAGTACTTTAGTGAGGTATTTAAAGGTTTAAAGTGATACATTTAGAATTATTCAATTAAAACGATTTTTGATGAAGGGAATGAGTGGGATTTACACATGATGTTTTTGTTGAGTTTTTAAATCAATCTTTTCAAAGTGGAAATTCTCATTCGACCTTCCCTGGGTTTAATGTACAATTTGGTTTTAAAGAATATAGCTGATAGATACTTTGTACTATACACTATAGAAAATAAGTGGCTATTCCGATGGTGATAAAGTACAATCTTACACAGTAAAAATTAAATTCCAAGGTTCGAACTTTTTGATATAATTTATTAAGTGTTATATTTTGAAAATTCTAAAAGTGTGGTACCAAATGTTAAAAGTAATATTTTAGTGTTTATAGGAAGCATGTAGAGTATCATAGCAGATGATATGTATTTTCCTCTCCCTATTATGAAAAACTTAAGATGATTGCTTCACATTGTTTTAAAGTTAAAGTCTAGTTTAGTTAGATATTGATCTTTATCTTTTAGATACTAATGTAATATGGTAATGTTGGGAAATGTTATATCCGTACATTTGCTGGTGTAAGTGGTCCTATTATACTTAATGGTCATAATAATAGGTAGAATATAAAACATATACATTATACACTAAAGAAACTTAAGTGTATACTTACTCGCCATCCATCCAGATCGAAATGTTTTGAATCTAAATTAGCTAAATTTTGGAATTTTGTTATTACAACCTTTTCTAACATTCATTCATCTTTCAATATTTGACAAGAGAAAAGGACAAATTTAAATAAAAGCTTTTTTTTACAAAATTCATATTATGTATATTAAGTTACTAACACAATTTTGTTGAGCCTCATAAATCTTTCTATTTTATGTTGAATCTTGAAATATTGACAAGCTAATTATTGTTAACTCGGACATTGGCCATTTATTGCTATATGCTAAGTAGCCAATCCTGGCTTAGTATATGCAGTTTTACTTTATATTTTTGACCGATCAACAAATGCATAAAGAAAATCGATATTTTCTATTAAAAACTTTTTAACATATTGAAATACTTTCGTTCACGTTATGGTATATCTAAATTATATTGTAAATTACTTCAACTGTCTTCAAGGTATATTTTACTTGACTTAATAGCTTGATATTTTGGCCGTGTCTTGTTAAAGTATAAAAATTTCTCTTATATGTCAAAGCTGAAAACAGTTTTAGACTTTTATCTATACCAAATGAGTGATGCATATATAATGGTTATATATATAGATATTAGAATATCGTATTTTAAGATCAATATCTCTATAGAGAAAAAGAAGACACCGTAATCCAATGGCCTTGGAATTAAGAGTACTTCAAGAATAGCTGAATAGATAGATAGATTTAATAATGAATTTTATATGATCGAAAGTTCAAGATTAAATCTGTTGTGAGTTGGTATGTAGGATATGATTTTGAGGGTAAACATATCCCCTTCTTTTTTTTTCTCAGTAAATTCAATGTTAAACGGAGTGAAGGCGGAGTAAGAAAATCAAATAGGCCAAAAAAGAGGAAAAGGGGATTTTCTTTTATTTTTTTTATTTTATTTTTTTTATGTGGTAGATTTGTGTTGAGAAAGAAATACAGAAAAAGAAAGAGAGAAAAAAAAAGGGGGGGGAGAGGGACGGTGATTTTGTGTTAATGTGAATTCTTATCCGTCATTTTTATTTTTATTTTATTTTATTTTATTTTTGAAATAAAATAATATATATATATAAATTGTATAGTCCCCCCCCACCTACCGCCGCCCCTCTTCAGGCAGATGATAAGCCGTATGCCAGGAGTGTCCTTCATCTCTCGCGATTCTTCCCTTCTTTCATCGGGTCAATACTCATCTCAAGAACAGTCTCCAGCTCTTTCTCGTCACATATCGCTTGGTGATCTCTCCAGCCTTCCTTCATCCATCTCTTGGGCAAGCCGTGCTACCCACTCCCATTCAATTTCTGGCCGCTCGATTCCCAGCCCTGGGTCCAAACGCACCTCATCCACACGAACCCATCGTATAAACCTACCCAAGCAAAGCGAGGCAGCACAACAACCCCCGTCTATCCGTCCTCATTTCTCCATGTTTGGCGGCCATGACAGCAACACAGACGACCTCTCCACTCGCCATGTGGACACCTACGATATCAGTCCTCTCCAGACCTTCTGGCAATCCCTTCCGGGATCAAAACATTTCGCCCTCTCAGACAATTTCAAGTTTATCATCAACATCTGCATGTGGTACATATCATCCTCTCTGACGAATAACATTGGCAAGCAAATCCTTACATCCTTCAAGTACCCCGTAACCCTCACCTTTATCCAATTTGCCCTGGTTGCCATGTGGTGTTTCTTGGTGGCCAACCTCGCCAGCACAACCCACATCCGATCACCCACCCAAGAGATCGTCAGGACCATCACCCCCTTGGCTGTCTTTTTGATCGTTGGCCATGTATTCTCAAGTATCGCGATCAGCCGAGTACCCGTCAGTCTGGTACACACCATCAAGGCCCTTGCGCCCCTCTTCACAGTCCTCTTTTATCGCTTCATTTTCCAGGTCCACTACACACCAAATGTCTACATCTCGCTCTTACCCCTCACCTTTGGCGTCATCCTGGCATGTTCTTTCACATACTCTAACAGCGTGGTTGGTTTGTCGTGCGCACTTGGATCGTGCTTTGTGTTTGTGACCCAGAATATATTTAGCAAGAAGTTGTTGTTCAAGGAAGCCAAGATGGGAGACCGGAACCCAAACAAACTCGACAAGATCAACGTGCTGTTCTACTCGTCCTTTATTTCATGTGTGTTGATGATACCACTCTGGCTGTACTCTGACGGCTCGAGTCTGATGGCCTTTTCGGTCGGCAACGAAGGGTCGCTCACCAAGACCCAGCTTGTGGTCTCTCTGTTTCTCAACGGAACGATGAACTTTGGACAGAACTGGTTTGCATTCACTACGCTCAGCATGACCTCGCCCGTCACTTACTCGATTTTCTCTCTGTTGAAGCGGATCTTTGTTATTGTGATGAGTATCGTTTGGTTCGGACAGCAGGTCACGATTACCCAGTCGCTTGGGATCATGATGACTTTTATTGGTTTGTGGATGTATCAAAAGGCCAAAAGAGACGTTGATCGTGGAGAGACCAAGATCCGAGAAAAGTCGCTCGATGGGCTGCCGACAGAGGAGATCCCACTCGAAGACCTACCAAGGCACCGGATGGAGGGCTTTACCTTGCCAGTAAACCAAGCCAAGAAATGGGCCTCTACTCTGATACCCCAGACCACCAGAGATGAAAAAATTCTGTAATTTATTTATATAGTCCATTTCTTTTTTCTTCTCTCTTCGTTTCATTATTTTTTTTTATTATAGTTGTTGTTCTTCTTCTTCTTCATCTTCTTTTTACCTTTTTACTTCTTTACTTTTTTTTTGATAGCTTTGTTCAGTAGACATTTCCTCCCTTTTTTTTTCTTTCTTTCGTTTATTATTTTTGCTGGTTCTTTTTTCTTTTATATATGTAGAAATAATATATACAGTTTATTTTCTTATTATTAATTATTAATATTATTTAAAAGGAAAAAAGAAATGGGGACAAGACTAGAGATAACAATCGAGTGACCCACATTCTCTCTCTCTGTGTCTGTGTGTGCGTCTGTGTTTTTTTTTTGTATAACATCTTTATCTTGAACAATTCATATCTCTCTTTTATTTTATATAGATATACATCTGATACTCTAGTGTATATAAAATTTGTGTAATTTCAATCTACATCCTGTCAATTCACAACCTATTTTATTTCCATTTCATTCCAATTTTCCCTCCCTAGAAACCTGTAAAATAAAAATAAAGTTTCCAAAACATAATATGATTGGACAAATATAGAGAATTCCTTCAAAGTAATCAAGTTTGTCAGTGTTTTAACATTTGCCTATACTCTAAAGAAGTTGCATTACTTTAGAACATTCATTCATCTTTTATATAAATAAATTGAGGTAAAGATGTGTATGTGCTTGCATAATTGCTATTGATGTTCTCTATTATTGTTTTTACTGTCCTGCCGATTATCATCATTATAGTTATAATCATGCACATAACGTACATGACGATAGAGAAAACAAACATAACCTATACTCAAATAACCTTGTAAGAATAATAATAATTAAGATTAAAATAATAAATCCACGACTTTCGGGTCTATAGATTGGCCGGTTTGAATACCCTATTATATATATATATATATATTCTGGTAACAAAGGTTGTCATTATGTTTTTTTTTTGAAGAAGCGGCCCCCACCAGTCACCGAGTTGAAACGTTTATTCTCAATCAAGCATAACCTAATGGGACCCAAGAAACCTGAAATTGAATGGATTGACCTCAACAAAGTCAGGCCATTCCAGTCTTCAATCGAAACAAAGGAAGCCCACGATTGTCTTCGCAGACTGGCTAGAAACTCTCTAAAGTCTGGCCCATTCAACATTGTCAAGGACAAGGTTGCGCCTCACATTGCAGCCAGTAATGATCCTCATGACTTTCTAAGCTATGCTCCGTAAGTATTATTACCAAGCAAAATTTTCTTTTCTTTTCTTTCTTTTATTAATATATTTGTATATACATATAGATATTGGTGGCCTGTAAGTTTCTTTTTTTCGTGGTTCAATTGTATCAACAGCTCACACTTAAAATTCAATCCATAAACACAGGTAGAAAAGACCACAACACTTTCTGATGGTACTACACACACTCAAGTAGATTATGTGCGTAAAGACGGGAAAAGAAATCCAGGTGAGATTAAATAGATTGATTGGGGGGTGAGAAGAAGGAGAAGGAGCTCAATAAAAGAAAAAAGAAAAAAGAAAGAGAGAGATGCTATACTCCAACACATTGTCATACTTTCTATATTATCTTTTTGGAAGACACAAAGCTGGTTCAAGATCAGTCTCAATTGGAAGCATTTGCAGAGAACTTGGCTCACCTGTGCCTTGGTTATCGTGTGTTTGGTGATGAATCCTATGCACAACATGCTGTTTTTCTCCTGAACGAATTCTTTGTAAATCCAAACACTCGTATGAATCCTAACGTAAATTATGGACAGGTTGTCCGAGGATCATCGAATAAGACTCGCATCGGTCGTTACACTGGTCTGATAAGCACTCGCAGGTACATGTGGAGTAAATTTCTACTCTTTATTGGTCAAAACAAACAATATATATATTTTGATATCTAATACTTGTAACACAATAAATAAAAACAATATATATATATTATAGTCTTGCTAGAGTAGCGAATGTACTCCCTTCACTAGATGATTACTCGGGATATAAACCAATTGAAGAATCCGTCAATCGATGGTTTTCCGTTTATCTAACCTGGATGAAGACCAGCCCGGTAGCACACGGAGCCACGACATCCAAGAACAACCACCACAGCTGGTACATTGCCCAGGTCGTCGCCATCCAGATTCTTCTGGACCGAGGACATTGTAAAGCCAAACGAACGCTCGAGACGTTTTTCAAGTCAATCGTGCCAAAGCAGATTAATGCCAGTAGTGGAGACCAGCCCTTGGAGAGCAACCGAGCCCTGCCTTTCCATTATCTGGTTTTCAACATCAAGGCCATCTTGTTCTTGGCCCAGGCAGGCCGGTCAATCGGACTAGATTTCTATCCTCAGAACAACCGCTTGATTGAACTGGCCATCAATTACATCGCCGGCTTTGGAGACAGCACGACCACAGCGGCCGACAATGCAAAGACCACGGACCTCACAGATGCTGTACGAGTAATGCAGATCGCGTCGAATGTCTGTGGAGATACCTATGGAGCCTACCATAACTTTGTTGAGACCGCAAAGTCTTGTCAGTTCAGTGAGAACATCAGTGGCCCCAAAAATGCAATTCATCCTTTGTGGTGTTATGTAAACACTGATCAATAGATATGATCAGTATTTGTATTTCTTTTTTTTTTAACATAAAAATATAATCCCTCCATAAGGTGTGTGTATAAGAGACAAAGATATTTAGTAACTATCATCAAAATTGTACAAAACATACTTGTGGTTTTGACCTTTACATTTATAATAATCAATCTTATTATTATTAAATGATCTGTATTAACTAGCCTAGTTTAGGTGTTATGTATCTGTTTCAAATATAAATTCAATAAAAAAAAATTACAAAAAAAAACTTATTTATTCTTATTCTATATATATATACTTCTTGGTGACTTGAGTATGTACTAATAAATGCGTTTAAAGAAGTATATTTGAAATATGTTTTTTTTTAAAGAAAACAAAAATTAATTAATTAGCTAATTAATAATCGCAAGAGAAAAAAAAGTGTGACGTGGCTTTAGAGACCAACACTTGTAACTTTTAACCACAAATCACTACAAAATATGTATAAAACTATATATATATATATAAAGCTTAACCATTTTTATTTTACATGTATATATAATTTATATTAATTTTATAAAACTGTATTTTCATTATCAAATTATTTATTTATTTATTTATTTTTCTTATATATACATATAAAGATACATCTACCTACCTACCTACCTACCTACCTACCTATATATCTATATATCTCTTCTGTTCCTTTTCATTATTTCTTTCATATTTGTGCTATGCCAAATGAGAATTCTTCCCGCGTTATATTCCTCATTGACACTCGTGATCCCTTGATCGATGCTTCGAAAATCAAACAGATCGCCTTGCAGATCCTCTTGTACTTTTACGATTGTGTAGACAAGGAAGTGACATGGGGATACCGTTTCTTCAATTCCGAATCTGCAGCTGTTGACGCTGCAAAATATCCTCTTTATTCATTCACGCCAGAACACATCAATGCCTTTAAAGCAAAGTGTTCTCAGAGACTACGCCAAGATTCCAAATCCCCAGTTTCTTCCACTTCCACTTCTTCTTTTCCTTTTTCCTCATTTTCTGCTGCCGCTAGTGCTAATAGTAGTGTCTTTTCTTTTATGACCAACACAAATATGAATATGAATACGAATATGAATACGAATTCTAGTAGCATTAATTTTGTTGGCAACAAACGTCAAACCACATCATACTCTGTTCTCAAAGAAACGATGATGCAAATCCTGGCAGAGTTTCAGTGGGCCGGCACTGACTCGTACCTGTCAACGATCAAGAGCCGCCAAAAGTCAAAAGCGGTCTGCTTCCGGTCCAATAAACCTGGGCAGGAGGGAGTTAATATCAAAAACCACGTGTACATGATCACCAATTGTCCAGATACCTATGACAGCATGCTTCGGTATGTTGGATACACCAACCTTGAAGACCCAGACGCCACAGACGATCAAAAGATAGAACATCTAGCACGGTCGATTCATTTTATGGCCCAGGATGTACAAAAGTCTCTGTTACAGACGTACATCAAACGGCAGATATCTTTCAACTGGATTAACACTTTAGAAAAGCCAAATGAAACAGAACAGGTAATGCATGTATCTATATATATTAAAGAAATTAAATAAAATGAAAAAGAAGAAGAGGTGTTAATAACTCAATCTTTTTTCATTTTGGGATTGTATATAAATAAATAAATATAAATCTTGCACTTCCTTTCAACAATATCAAAAACACCAACCAACCAACAAACAAACTAACTGATTAACTAAATAATATCAATAGAATAAAAGCTTTCAAAAGCTTATTTCTCATGGCCTAAGCAAATTTCTTAGTCTGTTTGGCGGACACATGATTCCTTATTACCTTCCACTCGTAAATCATACCAAATACGGCTGTTCGTTTACCACCATATTCTCTTCTTATTGCTCGTCTGAAATCGATACTGTTGTCAACAAGAACAGCGAGACCATGATCACAAACCCGGCCCATTCGGTCGAAGCATACCTAACCCACATCAAAATAGAACATCAAAAGGCCAACACATCCTTTTGGGAGGGTGAGTTTTATCTTGGCCATGATGCATACTTTTTGTCCGAGAGGCAAGGAGCACGTAAGGAGTATCAAGTAAGGCTGAAACCTTTCTTTCGGTGAGTGGCATCGTCCAACTCTCATATATTGTTAATACTATATAGACATAGACATAGACATAGATATAGATATAGATATAGATATATGTATATAATTGGAATTAACAAAGAAAAAAAAACAACCAAACCAAACATCTGCACCTACACCTACACTTCCATTTTAACAAATATTAATAATAATTAATAATAGTACGACTCGAGAACTGCCCTTGGAAGAACGCAACTTCTCTACGTCTATCAACGATCTATTTTCTCGAGTCAATGTGTTCCATACCGTTGCCCTGATCCACAATACCGAAGTTCGGGCAGAGTGGTTTGAGAACGACGAGTCCGAGTCCGAGTCCAAGTCCAAGTCCAAGTCCAAGTCCAATCCAGATTCCGAGTCCGATTCCGGCGGCCTTAGTCCGGGCCATAGTCCAGCCAAACGGGTTGAGTTTGTCATGACATCCAAAGAGCCTGTTCCGGAAACCTTTATGGACCTCATTGATTCTCTGATCGCTTCTCACCAGGTGATCCTTGTTGACCTGCAGGCCCGGCGTGCGTCCCGGAGCACCGGCCCACACCCTCACTCGCAGGCTCTTCTGCAGCCCCTGACGTCCGGGTTTATGAACGTGATTCTGTTGACAAAGCCGGTCGGAGCCGACGAGCTCCAGAGCCTCGAGTCCGGCGCACGGTTTCCCAAAACCCACCCGCCCGAGACAACTCAACTGGACATCCCGGCCCTACTAGAGACCGCGCCGTATTCCATCAGAGTCGTCAATCACTACAGGCGGTCCAAAGCACCTTTGGTGCCGATCGTCTTGAATGAATCACCAAATGTGCTGGAGCTTCTCAAGGCACACAAAGAAAAGTGGGTATGCTGCCGTTATGTAAACCTGGTTGCATTAATTTGCATTTTACTTGCCATTATTTGATTATTATTTAAAAAGAATCATTTATTTATCTATTTATTTATTTATTTATCCATTAATTTGTTTTGGTGGCTGTTATATTTATGTTTATAGGAAAAAGGCAGAAGAAGAAGCAAGATCACAACAAAAAGTAAAATCAAAACCAACAAATACAAACAAGAAAACGGTTGATACTCCAATTGCTAGTCTTCCAAGAGACGAAGATGAATTTATAATCACAGTCAAGAAACTATACCTAGAAGCTCTTTACACCGGAAAGGTATATAAATATTAAATATTAAATACAAAACTAACATATTTATGTAATATTTCCAATAGTGGACTCACCTTGGAATGATGAAGAATCTGGCTTCTTGTGTCAGTTCTGCTAGAAACTATTGTGTGGAAAGTATCTCTTTTATATATAAACATTAATATTAATATTAATATTAATATCTATTTATTATTATAGACTTTGGACATAATTACTTTACTTAGTATATGGACCAAGAGTTGGATAGATGTAGATAATCATCATCGAGAAATCGAGGACCAATTGAATGATGTTCAAGACTGTGTTGATTTGGAAGAATCTCGGTACATAAGCGTATGGGAAGAAGAACAATTGATGAATGCCAATAGTTCTAGAAGAGAAGTTTTGTTAAAGCTGTTGAAAATGAGAGAGTAAGTTTCCAAAAGAAGAAGAAAAATCAATTCTATCAACACTGATTAATTAATTTAATTGATTGAATTTTTTCATAGAACAAAATTACAAATCACTCTTTACCTTACAATTCTATCCTTAAAAAAAGAAATGCGATCAAATGAACATGGCAAGAGACAAAAGAGACATAATGAAGATGACGACGGTATCACGAACTGGAAACCGATGGATCGGTACAGCACACTTCCGGAAGAACTTGTAGATATATTCCTGGACAGAATCCAAATCTGGGAAGTGGCTTCGTCTATCCGCGACGAACTTGTAGAAATAAATGCAGAAAGAGAAGGGTCAAAGACACAGAGTCCTATTGATTCAGCAGATATCTCATTGCGAACATTTGTAAAGAACGTAGCGAAATGGTAAATAATGCTTTTCTTTTTATTTTATTTTTGGGAACTATACTCATATTTGTTGTATAGCTTTTCGGACGCACTTCCTGATGTTGTGAGATCGTACCGAGAAAAGATTGATGATGATGATGATCACGAAGTACATGTATGTAATAGTAATTATAACATGTGTACTTTGAAAATTCCAATGAAAAATAATTAATTGATTTTTTCTTTTAGAGCTCACAGACATCAGACACAAAATCATCAAAATCATCATGGTCATATTCGAATCCTAAAAAGATGAGAAAGACTTCAAGTATGAGCAAACCTTCTCGGACAAGAAGCTCTAATTCAGTCACTTCATCATCGTCTACCGCAACTGCTGGCGCAACCGCATCTACTTCTTCATCCATATCCACCTTAACTTCGACATCCACATCCACAAACACAACCTCAACCAATCGTGCGACTCGTGTACCGGACCTGTCATTCATGAGGCGTGAGGTTGATCTTGTACAAAAGCCACGAAAGGAAGTTGTGCGGCGTCCTGGTGAGGCATCAAGAGTAATTGATGCAAAGGTTGAACGGTCAAAGGTAGATGGGAAACCGACGATCAAGAGAGTCGGAAGTTTCACAACCAGTGCAAGATCAACCAAACGTAAGTAGAATAATCAATTATATAGACAAACAGATGATTGATTGATTGATTGATTTTTTTTTCTTATTCTGGTAGCTACAGCTCCTGATGATCTCACCCAGTATAGTCAAAAGGTTCAGTTGCGACGTCCTCTATCACCAACAACTCCTATAACACGCATGAGTCGCCAGTTTGGCTTTGATTTTAATATTGGAGATGAATAATATAAATATATAAATATAAATGCATATACATATATGTACATACAAATATACATACATAAATACATAAATACATAAATACATAAATACATAAATACATACTATATGAGTTGCTTCTTAATCTGCTAAATACATGTACAGGATTGAATTGTATTTGTAGGAATCACTTCTTTTGCACCAACCAAGGGTGCCTTCTGATGAGGACATGTCTTGGATATTAGAATAAATTAATAAAAATTGGGAGAAAACAGTCTTTATTTCTTTATATTTATATTTCTTCAACCGTGTTTTAAGGAGAGAAGAAAAAGAAAGCCTGTTTACATTATCAATTCACTCTCATGATAAAAATTAAAAGGATGGGTTTTACAATAATACATGGCTGACATTTTTTTGAGATCATATTGATCTTCATCCTTTTTGTCAATAAAATATTCTTCAACAGATTTGAATCGAAATATCAAGACACCATATTGAAGATCTCTTTTCCAGAATCTTTTGAGTTTATAACCCATTTTAGATCGTTTCATGTCCTTTCGCAGCGTTTCCTTTCCTCTTCTTCGTTTAAAGTCTTGAAGGTATCTGTGTGCAAATTCAATGTCACGTCTTCCAAGTTTCCATGCCAATAGTCTAGATTTTCTGTTTGTTTTGTCAACGCACAAATGGTGCCAGTTCAATTGAGGTGCTTGTCCTTGATCAATGCTATTATTCCCCATTTGTTCAATGACAATATGCTTAGGAAGAGTACTGCGATGACGAAACTTAGTAATTTGGGTACCGTATGTTATTAGCACTTTTAGTTGTGAAAAAGACATATCCAAAAGTACTTGTCCGGTTTCATTATTTTCCGGAATATGATAACGGACTTCCCTCAATTCCATATATTTCAGCTGTCCACAACGGAAAGATATGTAGTTAAAAACAGGAGTCAATAGATATGTATTGATTATTACTAGCTTTCGTAGCGGGTGTGGTAAGTGTATAGACTGTGGGTACTCGGGGTAAGAAATACATGAATCCTTTATGTACAATAATTGCAAGACGGGACAATGATCCAAAATCTTCTCTATGCATATATAACTACCGATTTTGATGGACAATTCAGTTAACTTGTTGCAATGTACGAGAAATCTTCTGTCTGGAGGTATAAAATTATTGACAATGCTTCCGTAGTTGATATGCAAAATCTCCACAGATTCAGAAAAATATTTGATCCACGTGTTTAAATCATTCATTTCTGGTTCCACAATATCAAAAATAATGTTAACCTGGTTGATCTTTACATTAAAGCGTTGCAGAGTGTCACACAATAAATGAAGTGCAAAGTATTTATTTTTTTGACTTCCATGTGTATTTTTTGTAGACAAGGAAAGAATTGCTTGGCGGATAACAGTAATTGAAGTTGACTCTGATATTTCTGCTGGTCATAGTAAGATGGTGGATTGACGTTGTATGGTTTACCATATGAGCTTAAATAGCAAGTGACTATATTGGGATACTTGTGTGCAGAGTAGAATATCCACAATGAGCTAATATGAGGAGAATTGAAATCGATCTTGGTAACATTGTGTGCTGGTTCAACGTTTCTTATTTTTTCGATTTCTTTTTCGGATATTGGTTTAAATTTAGCTTGTATCTTGATATATTGTAGGCGTGGAAAGTAGCAGTGAAGTGATTCAAAGTTGGCGAGGGAAAAATTGGGTTTTCGCATAATACTATGTAAGCTTTTGATCGTGAGGTGAATAAGACAAGGCAATACTGACAGTTCTTCGAGAAGTTCATCCATCACGTTTTCGCCATCCTTAACATCTAATTTCAGGTGTGATAATGTTTTCCAAAGACTCCAATTTATTATGTCAGTAAGCTCGTATGGTTCAGATACCGAACAAGAGAAATACTTTATTCTGGAATATGTTTGCTGCAATACTGGAATATATGCAAATATATTTTCATCTAAATGGATATCTAACGCCCACGTTCGATGTGCATTCTTTTGATAGTCTTGTCTAAGATACAATTTGTCGATGAAGTGTTTTGAATTCCAGAAGTAAATATTAACTCTAGCCCAATAAGCGTTTAGAAATGGTTCTGTCCACTGTTTGCAGACTAAGGCACAGCCAAGCTGGTCATCTTTATTGACATATGTCGCCAGATATGTGAGAACATTGGGTGGTAGTATTTTTGCCATTGTAGAATAGAGATAACGAGAGAAAGATGTATCATTAAATATCCATCAATCAAACCAATTGATGTCTAATTGATTGTTTGACATGAAACGATGAGATTTTAGTGTGACTTGTAGAACCCGAGTATTGGTCACCAAACCTTATTCTTTATTTGAAAGTCGGGACTTGTCTTCCGAAAGCAATTAATTGTTGCACATTGTTTTTGACTTCAAAAAAAAAGAACCTAGATGCGAATTGGTTTGAAAGCAGCCTTATTCCTATTGGACAATATTACACTCTCTGGAAAGATACTAAATAAAGCTTTTGATAACAAAGTGTTTCATTTTGAATACATAGAAAACTATTTTGCCGATTTTATTAAAAAGGAACTCCTTTGAATTGACTGGTGTACACCTATTGCTTGAGACTGTAAGCTACACACTAAAACGTAGCACTTTACAAATTTATATAGTGATTAACATGAAAGGCTTGACTTTGAACCTCATAATTATACCCACTAGCCCCCATACACAGACACACACAGAAATGTTAAATGTATCAATATAATACAAATATATATTTTAAATTTTTAAATTGTATTTTAGTAATCGTCTATAATTTATATACATACAGTCTAGACAAAAGGTTATAGTAATTGTTCAGGATCTAATATTTGTACAGTGTCGTGTAAGATAAATAAGTTTCCAACAAGTCTACGGTTACTTGATAAAGTAGAGGTTGTATCGTATATCAATGCCCCAATTGAGTTTTTACAGCACCTGGCTCCAAAAACTCTGTACACAAGTCTGTCGGCTTCATTTTCCTCCATAATGACAGGAGCCGATGGGTTAAAGACCGCAATCTGAATTTGTTCCATTGTCCAAGAAGTTGGATAGCAGACTTGTAGTACTTTGCAGCTCTTTTTCCGAGCCCTGTTCTTAACCGACAAGTCTAATTCTAATTCAAGAAAATAGTCGAGATCAGTTGATGTCTTTTGAACCAGAAATTCCTTTTTCATGTCAGAAAACATGTGTTCTCCATGCCATCTACACGCAACAATGCCGGTCTTTTGTTGTGGAGCTCTGACCAGTGGCGTACAATCGAGTACAGCTGGTTGGAGTTTATGTTCTGAGGTAGAAGTAGGACTGGGCTCAGGCTTAGATTGATCTGCGCAATTAGGCAAATTTTGTTCTTGTTCTTGTATCCTGATGTCTGTGGTCAGTTCATTAGTTTTAGTTATAGTAGTAGTGACAGTGGTTTTGGCGGCAAGGGTAGGTATGGTTTCAGCCGTTTTTGTTTCAATTAAGTATGTATCTTGTGGGTTGGATGTATTTTTTTGCACGTTATTTCGCAGCCTTTTGGTCGGGATTGTGATCTTGGCAAGTGGTTTATCTGTCAGGGCCAAACTATTAAGATTGCTAAGATTTTTGACAGATATGCCTTCATCCAAAGTGTTTTCTGTAGTAGTAATACTGCTATCTACAACTATTGGATTGCTTTGATCAAATCCAGAGTCTAAAATAGATTGGGCTTCTTGAATCAAAATAGGATCGTGTTTATACTCGCCAGATTTTGGTTCTCGATGGTCTACAGGATGCTTTTCTGTTTCATCCTTTGTTATTTTGGTTGTTGGTGGCGGTAATGGAAGTTCTTTTGTAACTACAGTATCAACCGTTGATGATGATGCCAATTCTTGTTCTTTTGTTTCTTTTGAAGAAAGAGCATTGTCAATCTCAATTCGGTTAATCATGAATTCGCTGAGACTGTTCATTGCTGCCTTGAATCCGTATGTTTCTACTTTACAAGATTTAGCAACCCATTTTGAAAGTCCAGCTTGATGCTCTTCTTCTCGAAAACGTTCTTGTAGTAGAATAATAGTACCTAAAATAGCACAAAAATTAATATTAGATACAATTTTTGCTCTTATAATTATGGTTAAATACAAAAACCAGAATAGTTCCCCCAATCGTGAAAAATCAATGGTAACTATTATACAATAAAGCAAGTCAGAGATTTATATACTTGAATATGGTGCCAGTACATGTATCTGATCCTAGCTTACTTTTTGGTGGCGAATACATCGACCTAGAGCCTGATTGATGGCTATTAATTTATTAAATAATTTATTAGCATCAAGAGTTATACACACATACAAATATATGTCTCACCTCTGTAAACCTGTGCTGCATGCCTGTAATTTACGAATGAAATCAATAAAAATAAAAATCAAAGGCTTAGCACTCACCACTGTGATCCATTGAAGGGATCAACTACAGGTTTCAATTTCAAGTCATTGCATGCTGGTTTTTTTTTTTGAAATTTACTTGAATAAAATTTAAAAGAAATTGAATAAAAACAACACAAAATAATATTTATATACATTCCCGTTAGATAAATTACAGTAGAATCTCTTAATTTCTAATTCCAAATAAACTATTAAAAATTGACTTTTTTACACTATATCTTGCAAGAAGCATCAGCCGGATAAGATTAGATTCTCATTTTATTATGAAGAATTATATACATATATGCATGTATATTAAAACCAAAATAAAGTCTAATACAGGTGTGGCAATTTTGAGGTTTAATCAAAACTTTGATTCTATTTGGCATAATTAGTACAAGAGTCTAAAAAGCTTTTGGATTTCCCAGCAATTTTTTATCAGGTCATGGAGGAACTCAGTATAACAGCTAGCACAATGTTCTTGGAATCTTAAGATTGTATCATGCCCAACATTCAACTTTATATACCAAGAGGCTATGCAAAAAAAAAGACGACAAAGAAAAAAAAGAAACAAAAATTGATTTCAGAGAAAAGTAACCCGTCTTCAACCTTTCCTTTTCTTCCGTTATCCCCTCCAATCCTCATTATTATCTTTGGCACTTTGATCGAGCTCAGTTAAAGTTTCTAAAACAAAAAAGCAAATAAAAAGATAGAGAAAGAGAGAAATTTAATCTTTATTGTTTGAGTTATAGACTTGTATTTAAAATTAAATATATATATATACAAAATATTTTTAATAGGCCAAAACAAAAAACAAAAAAAACCCCCAAAGAATAACAGTAAAGTATATCAATTTAATACCAAGTAATATTTTTTGTGCTTTTATTAAACTCTTGATTTTAATTTTTTTAATTTTTTTAATTGGGGGTACTCAACCAAAATCTTCAAAAATACCCGAATTTAGAGATCAGCCAATGATATTGCTTTATAGTTGAGTCCACTAATTGTCCTTCGTCGATATAAGAATTTTAGTCTAATAGTATTTTAGTCTGAGCCTAAAACTTCTTTAACGATTTTAGCTGAGTACCCCTATTTTTTAAGTTTTCAATTTTTTTTTAAATTTCTAGCTTTTTTTTATTAGGGGTACTCAGCTAGAATTTTCAAGTGAATTCTAAGTTCAGACTACAATACTATTGGACTGAAATTATTTTACCATTAAATAATAATTGGTGTGCTCAGCTATAAAGAAATATTATTGGCTGATCACCAAAACTTGAATTTCTTATAAGGTTCTGGCTGAGTACCCCTAATTTTTTCTAGTCTTTTTAGCTTTTTTTTTTTAATTTAAAGAAATTTTTCCAAATATATAAATAAAATAAAATAAAAATATACTTCCTTGGTGACTTGTGTAGGTCTCTAAATACATTTAAAGAAGCCCATTTTGAATAAGTTAAAATAAATATATATATATATAATATAATAAAATTAGAATAAAGTAAAAAAAAAAAATACGTGACGCGGCTTTAAGAACAAAACATTATAATAGCCATGGTTACTACAAAATGTATAGTAATAAATAAATAGAACAAATATAAATTATAAGTATCTATATCTATATAATATACACTCCACAGTATAGACTCTAAACTCTACATTCTATACACACAAACATACTTATAGTCAGATACATACAATATATATATATATTTATATTTGTTAACTAAAGAAGTAGAACAAAAAAAAACAAAGCCTAAAAAAAAAGAAAGTCAAAAAGCTCTGTCTTTTTTTTTTTTATTTTTTTACTTCTTCTTTCTAATATTATCTTTTAAGAAAAAGAAAAAGAAAAAGAAAATTAACACCTTGTAATTCCAAGCTAAATGTCGAATGAGAATTCTTCCCGCGTCGTATTTCTCATCGACACTCATGATCCCTTGATCGATGCTTACAAAATCAAGCAGATCGCACTGCAGATCCTATTGTACTTTTATGACCGTGTGGACAAGAAAGTAACCTGGGGATACCGCTTCTTCAGTTCTGAATCGGCGGCCACCGAACCCACCGAGTATTCTTTGTATTCATTTATGCCAGACAATATCAGAGCCTTTCAGGAAAAGTGTACTGAAGAACTACGACAAGAAACAAAACCCCCAGTGCCTTTCTCTCCTTCTTCGCCTTCTGCCTCTACTTCTACCGCTGCTGCTGCTACTGATGATATCAGTAACAACCGCCAAACAACGTCATATTCTGTACTCCAGCAAACAATGATACAAATCCTGAAAGAGTTTCAATGGGCAAGTGGCAGCACTGGCTCGCATCTGTCTACAATCAACGGATACCAAAAGGCTAACCCGACTTGCTTCCGGTCCAATAAACCCGGACAAAATGGAGGCTATATTAAAAACCATGTGTACATGATCACCAAATGTCCTGATACTTATGAAAGCATGCTTCGGTATGTTGGATATACCAACCTTGAGAACCTAGACACCACAGACGACCAGAAGATAAGACATCTAGCACACTCGATTCATTCTATGGCTCAAGATCTACAGAAATCCTTGTTGAGAAGCTACATCAAACGACAGATATCCTTCAACTGGATCAATACCTGTGAAGGAAATGTGAATGATCTAAAATACAAGGTATGATATATATATATATATATAGTTATGTAAAAACCAGAAAAGCATTCCATCCCTTGCCTACTCCTATCCCTCCCTCTATGTAACTGTTATACCTGTATCTGTATATAAATTTAAAATAAATCAATAAATATATGTATATAAAAGAAAAAATCCTTAATTCCTTGTTTTTTTTTAATAGAGCTTTCAAAAGCAGATTTCTAATGGCATGAACAAGTTTCTCAATCTGTTTGGTGGACACATGATTCCTTATTACATTGGACTCGCAAATCATGCGAAATACGGGTGTTCGTTTGCTACCCTATTTTCTTCCTACCACTCATCTTACTTCCAAACCAATGCCGCTGTCAAACAAAACGCAGTAAAGGCGACTACCGAGGGCCACACATTGGAAGCCTACACTGCTTGTATGCAAAACGGGATCAAACGAGAACGTGGGTTTTGGGAAGGCGGTCTTCGTCTTGGGTACCGATCTGAAAATTTTCCAGACCGAGACTTGAATGAGGTTTACAGAATAAAGCTAAAATCATTTTTCCGGTAAGTCTTACAATCCAATATTACATTGATCTTTTATATTTAATTTTTCTCTTTATGGTTTGAGTTTAGAACAACGCATGAATTATCTTTGGAGAAACGGACGATATCATCTTCTATCAAAGATATCTTTGCACGTGTGTCGACCTTGGATACAATAGCCATGATCCGTAACTCAGACATTCAGAAACACTGGTTCAGGGATAGGTTTGAAGAAGACAAGCGGCTAGAATTCACAGTGACCTCAACAGACCACGATCCAGCCGGGTTTATGGACCTTGTTGATTCATTGCTGTCCACTCATCAGGCACTTGTTGTCGATCTACAGACCCACAGAGCATTTCGAAATAATGGGAAAAACACACCGTCTTTGCAAGCACTTGTCAAGCCATTAGCTCTTGGGCACATGAATGTGGTACTCTTGACAAGGCCGATTAAAGAAGAAGAACTGTTGAGATTGGATTCAATATCGCGTTTATCTAATAATGATGACGATAATAACGGTGACGACAACGACAATGATGATGATGATGATGATAAAAGTTATAATACCCACAAACCAGGCTTGGTCCAACTTGATTTTGGATCACTTCTTGAGTTGGAACCTCTTTCCATGATATCAATAGACAAATACTGTCAAGGTGGATCGAATTTGCCGAGAATAATCTTACACCGGTCAGGAGAAGTGGACGAACTTTTGATGAGACATAAAGAAAGGCATGTATCTACATATATATGTGTATATGGTTGTATTGTAGAGAGGCAACATTATCTCTTCCTCTCTCTCTATATATATATATGTATCTCATTATATGTACATATATATATATATATATATATATATATATGTGTGTGTGTGTGTGTGTGTATGGGTGTATTGATATTTGTAGGAAAAGAACTCAAGAAGATCTAAAAACCGACAACACCTCCAAAAAGAAGGAAATCCGAATAATACCAGTAACCGATAAACCACTGGAATCGCTTCCAAAAAATAAGGGCGAATTGTTTAGTGTGGTGAGGACACTTTATCTTGAAGCTCTCTACCTTGGAAAGGTAAATGATTACTTGCTTGTTTTCTGGATAATTACTTTTTAGATCAAATGCACACATATATAACTATACATGTGCATGAGCCTAGATAATAATTTAATTGTTTTTTTTTTGGTAGTGGACTCATCGTGGACTAATGAAAAGTCTAATTGCATGTGTTAATGCGGCTACTGATTTTACTGATGTAAGTTTTTTTTTCTGTCTTGAATATATATCTAAATATAAAAGAATAATTGTACTTGTGAATTTATCTTTTTTCTTTATACTCTTTTCAGGTGTCGGATATTATTAATCTGCTCAGTTTGTGGACAAAGGGATGGGTGGACATTGACATTCACCACAAAGAGATTTCAAAGTACCTGAATCGCAAAAGAGTCAACATCAGTTACAATGAGACTCGATACATAAAGATCTGGAAACGAGCCCAGCTATCAAATACAACTTCTTCTCAAAAGGCAACACTATTAAAATGGTTAAAGATGAGAGAGTAAGTACTAGCAATAAGCACAAAGATATATAATTAATCACATTCTCTCTTGTGTTTTGTAGAACAAAATTGCAGATAATCCTTTACTTGACAATAATTTCTTTAAGAAAATTATCAAAATCAAAGGATCTTGTGAATACTGACAAGAAAGACCAATTTAAAAACCAAAACCAAAAAGAAGACGAAGAAGAAATAGACGGTGTACAGAACTGGAGACCGATGGATCGTTACAGCAAAATACCTGAAGAACTTGTAGATATATTTTTCGATAGAATCCAGATATGGGAGATAACATCTTCAATATGTAACGATTTGGAAGCTATCAATTCAGAAAGAGAAGGATGTACACCAATAATGCGAATAGATCCGGCTGATATACATCTAACCAAATTCGTAGAAGATGTTGCGGGTTGGTAAGTACCGATATTCTTTCTTTCTTTTTCTCTTTCTAACAAATAGTAAAAAAAAAAACACCAACCAAAAGGCTTGCTTTGGTGAACAAAATTATTTTCTTTTCTGCTCTAAAGACTATGTTTCTTACAAAACAAATTATGATTTTATAGTTTCTCGGCAACCTTGCCAAACATTGTAAAAAATTATCGAGAAAAAATCAGTGACAATGGAAAACAAAATGTAAGGAAAGCTTTTCCTATATTCTTCTTCAAAAAAAGTTCTTTATATGTTTTTTTTTTGATACTCACTATTTTCTTTCTTTCTTTTTTAATAGAAACGACTAGAAGCATCCCAGCAATTTTCTATATGTACAAAGATTACCAACCCATCGACAACTGTAAATACCAAAGGTGGATGGTTAAATTATGAAGGAAAACCATTTGATTATCATTCTGTATCAGTAAGTAAATTAACAATAATTATACTAGTCGTAGTAGTAAAATCAGTAGAAGTAGAAGTAGAAGTGGTGGTAAAAGTAAAAGTAGAAATAGCAATCAAAATAGTAATCGTAGTTATAATCATAAGAAATAATTATAATTACAATAATAATAATTATTATAATAACTATAATTATAATTATAATATTAATAATAAAAGATCAATTTTTCAATATATTCATATGTTCTCGTTTCTTTACTTGTTTGTTTCATTCATTCTCTGTTTCTTTCTCTTTTTGCTTTGATTGCTTGTGTATATATTTGTATATTGAAACAACTATTATCATCATTATCATTATTATTATTATTATCATTATTGTTTCTTTCTTTTTATTATGTAGAGCTTAGAAAGAAGATTGGAGAGAGCACGGATAGAAGACATGGAGGATAGGGCAGAATCTCCTAGGCTTCCAAAGATGGCAAGGGTCGATAGTGCTATCTTGGCAGATCGACTCTTTCAGGATGAAATGATAATCGACCGGAATTTTCCAAAGTTTGGTGAAAATTGTGAAATTTGATACAAACAAAGATAAATTGAAACAAAACCTTGGATAGAATTGAACAAAAAAAAATTAACTTTTCTTCTTCTTTTTCTTTATGTATATTTCTTTTATATTATTTATACCAGAGAGAGTGTTCAAGTATGGCAAATTCGACAAGTATAGTAGTGGGTAGTTAGCCATAACACTCTCTAATAAATGCATAATTGCTTTTTATATGTACTCCTTTCTTTTTGTATATATTTCTTTTCTGTTTGCTTTACTTTGTATATATATATATATTGGTCGCTTTTCTTGAGACTGAATAACAGCAACAGTCAAAGCTCGATATAGAGTTCTTTTTTTTAAAATTTTGGAACCATTTAATTTTTATTATTAAGCATGAAGTTTTTAGACAAAAAGTCAACATAAACAGGTTTTAATCGATAGAACGTTCAAGATCTGCAAGACGTCCAAAATTCTCCAGCCCAAAAACAGCTCCAAATCACCATTCTGCCTTTTCCTTACTTGGCGGTTCCTGGGGATACATGTCTTTTACATATATTTCGCCTGTTTGACAGCTTGGGTGCGCCCATAATTATCTTCCACTATCAACATCTTTGAACATAATCAAGAAAAGAGAAGAAGGTAAAAAAAAAAACAATTAACCAAACATATTATTAGTATTATTATTAATAATAATAGACATATGAAAAAGAACAAAAAAACTTATCGTAGACTTAAAGTCTAATAAAGGCATTTAATATTCCGAGATCACTGTTTTACATTTTCTGCTATGAGTTCTATTACGAAAAACGAGCCACACTCTAAGATTTTACATTTTTCCATGCTTAAATTGTTTACAAAGTCCTTCTTTCCTTGGGCTTTCTAACAGTAAACTCCATATAGGACATCAAAGAAAAAGAGACAGAAATATAAATATGATATCAAAGACATATGAGGGAAATTTTATTATTCGAGGATTTTTATAAAGGAAATATAAGTTAAATTAAATATAATATAATATAAGATGGACAAGTTCATGCTACTTCAGTCCAGTCCAGTCGGTTCCAGTCAAGTCCAGTCGGTTTTTTTTTGGTCCATTTGATATTTCTTTTGATCTTTTTTTTTGTCCGTTTTTTTTTTTCTTCTTTTTGTCCAGTCAATATAATCTAAGAGTGATAGGAGGAGGAGGATTTTGGTATTGAAAAATAATAAAGGGGATAATTTGGACTTTTTGTTTTTTTTCTTGTTTTTTTGATTCTTTTTTTGATTCTTTTTTTTTTGTCCAGTCAATTTCACGGAATAGTAATAAGAGGATGATTTTGATATTGAAGAGAATAAAAAAGATAATTTGGACTTTTTTTTTTTTTTTTTTGCTTTTTTTTTGTCCAAACACAGCACACATAATAAAGGGGATAATTTGGACTTTTTGATTTTTTTTTTTGATTTTTTTTTAATTTTTTTTTGTCCGAACACAGCACACATAGTAAAGGGGATAATTTGGACTTTTTGATTTTGATTTTTTTTTTATTTTTTTTTTATTCTTTTTTTTTGGTTTTTTTTGTCCAGTCAATTTCATGGAATAGTAATAAAAGGATGGGTTTTGATATTGAAAAGTATAAGAGAAGGGGGTTTTGGTATTGCTCTTTTTGCTCTTTCTGTTTTTTTGAGCTTCTTTTTTTGAGCATTTTTTTTTGTTTTTTGTTTTTGATCAAAGACTTCATTTGCTTTGTATGTATATGTGTAAAAAGGGATTTCATACCTTGTCCTAATCCAGAGTCTTGTTCCAGTTCGCAGTTTTGCTTCAATCCAGGTCCAGGTTCCAATGCAGAGTTCTTCCGGTTTGTTCATCTTTTTGCTTTTTTTTTTTTTTGTTTTTTTTTGTTTTTTTTTTTTGCTTTTTTTTTTTGCTTTTTTTTTGCTTTTTTTTTGCTTTTTTTTTGAGAGAGAGAGAGGAGGGCTTAGTATAGGCCTCAGGGTCGGATTTCTTTTGATCCTTTTGGAGTGGAGGACTTAATGTGCCTGATCATTTCTGATAGGTTTTGGTCTACGCCTCGGTTTTTGGATTTGATCCTTTTGGATTGGAGGACTTAGTATATGCCTCGAGTTCGGATTTCTTTTGATCCTTTTGGAGAGGAGGACTTAGTATAGGCCTCGGATTTGGTTTTTGGTTTTTCTTTTGGAACTTGCTTTTGGAATTTTGCATTGGACCCCTTCTTGGAAATCGACTTGGCCTTGAGACTTGGAGGTACAGCCCAGATTTTGGACTTTGATAGAAATGCGCCTTTACTTTTGTATGTATATATGTATGTATATAAGTGTGTATGTGTATGTGTATGTGTATGTGTATGTGTATGTGTATGTGTATGTGTATGTGTATGTGTATGTGTATGTGTATGTGTATGTGTATGTGTATGTGTATGTGTATGTGTATGTGTGTGTATGTGTGTGTGTGTGTATGTATGTATACTTCTCTACTTGTGTACTTCTCTACTTGTGTACTTCTCTACTTGTTTATATATATTTATGTGCTAGGACTAGTACTAGAACAGTGCTTGGACAGTGCTTGGACATTTGGACTTGGACTTGGACTTGGACTTGGACTTGGACTTGGACTTGGACTTGGACTTGGACAAGACTTGGAATTGGACTTGAACATATAAGCAAACCGTGGCTTGACCATTTCAGGGATTCTGCTAGTCTATGAGTTTTTACTTGAGATAGAGAGATAATTGTGAATATATTTTTTTCTTTTTTTTTGTATTCTTTTTTGTATCTTTTTTTTGTATCTTTTTTTTTGTATTCCTCTTGATTGACTTGGTTCTTGCTGCTGTCATTCTTGCACAGGATTCAGGCTTCGGAATTTGCCGCATTATTGGAGTTGATAAGGCTGAATATGGCTTAAAAAGATAAAGAAAAAAATGAGTGAGAAAGCGAAAAACGTATTTACATATGAGGCAGGTTTGAATGACCAAAATAACATACCTTAATTGATAGAATTTGTTTTGTAAGTAAAGGAACTTGTCTTGGAATAGGTAACATCATCTGAAGAGACGGGCTCGGGACTGCAAAATGTTCTTTGATGACCGGGCGGAATGGACCTTGATCACCAGTAGGAGGTATGCGAGACCACCGACAGTAAACAACCAAGCTTCTAGCAGAAACAATGTGCCAACTTGCAGCGATGGGGTCAACCGCAAAAGGGTTTGACCACCGAATGGCAGAGGAGCTACCAGATCCTGGCTTACCACACCAAGAACCCTAAATATATACAGGCATACAATGCAATGTACAATATTTTGAGGGGAGAAAAGGTACTACTAGCGTACCGAGCAGCTTTACCTTTTGGTAAAGTCCAACGCTCACAAGCTATCTCTGGTATCCTCTAAAGGGTTGTAGTATTGCGAGCCCTGTCACAGGGCGGCCCTGAGAAGATGAAAAAATATCATATAATTAGTACCGAGACATATTGTGTATAAATAGTACTTATCTTCTGGATAAACGGACTAATGGTTGATATTATCTCTGACAAAGAAATCCAGAGACAAAAACAACCCTCGAAAAATTGCCTTATTGCTTGCTTTGTGGTTCACATTGCTTTTGCCTTGAGCTCTGTTGTTTACTACTGACGGCCTCTACTTGTTCCTGCTGGTGTTCTCGGTCCATAATATAAATCTGGTCATCCCAAATACCTTTTTGCAGTTCTGAGCCAATAGTCTTGAATGATGATGATGAATTTATTCTTGTTGTGCCCATATCCTAGTCGAGACTCTTTGTGTGCGTTTCGGCCAACCCAGCGAGATGGCGAGACTCTAGGTTAGCCTACTTGATTTTAACCTTTTGTACTTGAAGGCTTGAAGACTTGAAGACTTGATTCCATTCTTTTAATGTTTCTCTGTGCTGTTTGTTTTGACTTCCATGTTCAGCTTTGCTTTTCTGATTTTGTTTCGAGAATATTGTTTTGGTACTGGACTGAACTCTCTATGAGTTTCCATGAATACGGCTTGTAAGCACTTGTCTCGACTTGGTTTGGATAGGTTTGTCGAATGTAACCTTGCTTCTCCTTCACAACTGAAAGTGTGCGTAAATGCCCTTCGACTCGGGTCTTATTTTCTTGAGTGTACGCATTTCCAGTTGCTAACTGTAATCTGCTTTTTTTTGGTGATAATTTCTAGCTCACCCTGCTTGGTCTGGTTCATTTACCAGACCATATTAATCAGAGTCCTCCTCAAATGAGGGTGGCTAGGACTCTGACCACAGGTTTTGCGTGATGCTTGAGATCATCGGCGAATTCCACGCTATCTCTTCAGTGACATTTTTTTGTATGGTCAGTTTATCTTGATTCGACTGACAACGTCACTGATACCTAATCGATCAGTCTTAAAAACGCATCCTTTTGCGCAGATTAATTTTGGTTTTGCCATCTCAAAATAGCTGCGACTGTCTGGACATGCATTTGTACGCATCATTTGAGTCCAGACATAAGGACTAGTAGCAATCATAATGACTGATATACCGTCATGTCTGTGAGGGAAACCCTCGCCAATCTTGGTAGGAACCCGATGTTCTTGGCTCGTTTTCCCGAAACCTCTTGGGATTGTCTACCCCCCAGCAATAGATTTTCCACAATCTATGGTGTAGCAAACTCAAAGTCCAAAAAGACTTGTCCGAGCCTACCAGTGAATCTTCGAGAACTCACCAGAAAAAAGGAGGGGACTGACGATAGCCTTCCAAGGACCCCAAGAAAGAATCCGGCAAGGAAGCAAAACCCATTCGGCCAGACATGACTACATAATGAACACCGTGCCCCACAGTATTCATTCTCCCTGGCTTAAGCACAAAACTCAAGCTACAAAGACCCAGAACCCAGGTACAGAACAGGCCAGCAACCTAGCCAACCGCGATTTCCAGAATGAGATCAGAACGATACCAGAACGATACCAGAAATCTAGTCAACCAGACCAGACCAGCCAACAGGACCACCGTGGCCCAAAAACAACCCAGAATCAAGGACTCTGGAAGCCCTACTCGTACAGAAACCACCACTCACAGATCTCGGCCTCAGACCTGAGAGGAAGTCAACAAGAACCCTACGAACAAAAGGTTCAAGCCAACCCTACAGCAGTGCAAGCACCACCCTCGAATGTATACGAACGGCAAATACCAGAGGCAAACAGGATTGAAAACCAGTCTAGTACCACCACAAGTTACACTCATATGTAGACCTCCACAATCCACCTTCTCTTTCTACTGTCTATGCCAAGCCAAGACTCAGAACCAAGCTAACAGGCGGAGCATGGTGTCGGTCCCAGAGGGAAACGATAATCCAGTCCTTTGAATTTGAAAGCAGTAGGAACCGAACGTAAAAGAGGCTACCCTTACAGTTTAACCAAGAGACCCAACGTGAATCACCACGCAGATAGTCCCAAGGAAAAGTACTGTGAAAGGTCCGGGAACTCCAGTATCACCATAAAGCTTACCAGAAGCTTCAGGATCAACCTTTCGTTCCGACCGCGTCGGCTTGGCTCCAGGGCCAACCGACCGACAAGATGTCCGCTTGGTGAAGCGTACAGGGCAGCAAAAATTTGTCCAAGTTTTCGGAATCATCAGCTTCGCAGGTTCTTTCACTACACCTCAGACCCAATGGTCAAGGTGAGCTCGGGCACCGCTAACAAACAATCTTACTCCTTGTTGACTGTTGGGGCGCCTTTGAATCGGAGCGCATACTTCAATAGGTTCATTGGAACCTCTTTTCCTCCCTTGCTCGAAGACTTTGCCGGCTTTGACGCAGGATTGCGAGCTGGGAATGGCTGGATCTGAGGTTCTCCGATCTCTTTACCGATGGGTTCGATAACTAGATCGGCCTTCTCATCACCGCCGGAAGTCTTCACTTTCTTGCCGCGAGATGCAGAAGGAAGATCTGACTTGAATTCCTTGATACTCTCCTCCTTTTTGCTGCTGGGTGCAGCAACAGGAACAGAGACCTGGGCAGCTGGGGTAGCAGTTGACCCCTGTGTCTTGGCCTTTTTCTTTGGGGCCTTTCCCTTGTCACAACTGGCTGTTGTAACTGGTTCAGGCACTTCGGAAGCAAGGCTTGACACAAGCTTTGCCCGCTCGGTGCGAAGGCCAAAAAGTGACTTGGGCAGCTGTGAAGGGAGATCACAAGAGGCCGAAGCCACCTTGCTTTCTGGCCCTTCGATTGCGGCCTTTGCTTCCTCAATGGCCTTTTGACTGGCAGGTCGAGGAAGTTTCGAGCTCTTCTCTTTTGGTCGGGGGACCGCCATTGAAGGCTCTTTGCTACCTTTGACCTCGTCGGCACCTACCTTTTGTCTAGGCTTTGGTGCATCGTACTTCTTCAGAGAGGATGGTCCAGATAGCACTATTTTTTCTGTGTCGTCTTCCATCTTGTCGTCTGCAGCCTGCTGCGGTACGCAGGCTGGAAGATCGTTCGTATCACAATCCATGTTTGCAGACTGGGAGACGTACTGCAAATCGGTAACCGTTGGATTGTAGGTGTGGGCCATGAGCTTTTCGCCACAATTAGCATCAAGCACCATCACCTCAGCAACATCATCAATCTCCATGGGAATTTCAACTTCCATGACTTCACTCCAAGCCAGGTCGTCGTCAATCTCCATCGGTGTGGGAAGTCCTGTGGAGAGACATTCACCAAAAAATCCATTGGCCGATTGCCAAGACGATAGAGCGAACGCCTCATTGAGGCCTTCCACTGTCCCAAACTTTGGCTTTGGAACCACGAAGTCAGCATTATCCAAACCCGATGGGGTCTGAACGGACTCTTGTCTTTGGACAGGAGTCTCTTCAGCTGACTTGGGAACCAAGCCGCACTCTGGTTCAGCGACTTCAGTCAATGAATCGCGATGAGCTTTGTTGGCAGAGTCGTTGAGCTCCTCTTCCAACATCGCGTCAATAAATCTAGCAGAGAGTCTTGGCTTTGCAAAACCCTCTGAGAAAAATCTGTCACAGATGAATCTGAGTCGTACGCTGACCTCAGATTCATCGCATTCGTCTACAAGCTCACTCGACACACCCCCGTCGAGGTCTGCGTGGGTTTCCCCACAGGTACCAGCCACGCCGTTAACTGGGAACACCATTGTAGCGATGCCACGTCCCAACTTGTGCAAAGGAAGGAGGTGAGGGACATATCCCCGAAGCCCTGCTCCAAAGAACACGCTCGACTTTCCTACACAAACAACGTCTTCCGCCTCCGAAGAGGAATCATCGACGAACATATGCTCTGGGATACCTCCGTGGCGCTTACTCAACAAGCTACCTGAGGGTTCTCCCGTTGTTTGCGAACCAGTAGACCACAAAGAGCCTAGCCAGTTTGACAGCATGCCAAGGATTGTCTGAGGCATCACATTTTTGTGAGCTTCGACTTGATTTTCGCCGTCTGGTCTTACAACAACAAATGGGGTTGCACCCACTCCCGCCATGGAGGGGCGTCTTCTCTTAGCAGATTTGGCCATGCAGAATGCAGAGGGCATAGGAGAAGCCTCCCATAGCATCACAGGGATGAATAGGAGCGCTGGGGCAATCAGGTAAGCGAGCGCAAAGGCTGCGTAGATAGCGTTATATACTTTGGAATTCATTGAGAGTAATGATGTATAAACAAAGTGCGAAAGAAAAAAAAACAGGGGAGGTGGGAATAACTGAGGTACATATATGTTTTTTGTTTTTTGATGGTAGTCGCGCTGACATCACACTCCAAGCTATCAATATATTTGTTTATACGCCTTTATCAAATTGACACACATAGGTATGGGTAGATAAGAATTGTCTCCCCCCAAACAACTACCAGGCAGCCTGTATATTTTCACATGATGATTAATACAGGTACCGCACGTCCTCTGAGGATTACCACACACACAAAAAGAACAACCAACCGGTTCATGTATATTTAACGCTTCTTCACTGTGATAAGTTTCTATAGATTCGTATCAGCACCAAGTCCAAGTACCAAGAGGTCTGTACTTTACTGTTGTAAAAGGGCTTCACTATATGTTTAATACGTTCTTCTTGAATATGTTATTTTATTCTATTTTATTCTATTCCATTTTACTTTATTTTATTTATATTGTGTTGATTAAACTCCCGAAATAAAATAAAATGAAATGAAATGAAAATTTTCTTCTGTTGGAACAAGAAGTGCACAGACCAGCTTAGAGTAACCTGAAAATTGCCGTTATTGAAGCTTGTACTCTGTCTTTAGAGTTGTTACTACAACCGATCAAAACCAAAGTCTTTCTTTACTTCTTTACTTCTTTACTTCTTTACTTCTTTACTTTGATTTATTCTCTTTTGATTTACTTTACAAGAAAGTTGGTTTTTGTTATCTAATGACTGTTTCTTATTGGCTGTCCCTTCCGTTGTATAACAGTTACACGATTACAGGTTAATATAAATTATAACCAATAGAAAGAGAAAACATGTACCAAAGTAGTAAAAAGTCATATTGACTATCGGATGCTTTCCCTCTTCCTTGTTATATTCAATACACATATAAATATTAACAGCTCTTATGAGACCGTTTTTTGTCACCAAAATGACAGACCACTTATAAAACACCCCAAACTGTAACTGCAGTTTAATATTAAACCAAGGCAATTTTTTTGTTGTTGGACGGACTGCTGTATAAAGTGTATCAGCCAATCGTAACATAGTGATGTTATAGGAGATAGAGGAACTAAACTGTAATAAATTCTACTGACTATTTATTGCTAACATGTATAGAGATTTTGATGACTGGCAGTGGACGCTTTCGTAGTCGAGTAAGCTGACCCTTGCTACTTTATAGTAAATTCTCGTTGGCAAGATTGGAACCTCCGTTATTCACGAATGAGATTTAGGGGCGAGGGAAATATAACGGGTGTCATATATCTTACCACCATTTTCACACTTCATTTGTATCAAGTCAGGTTTAGATCCTGAAGAAGATCGAGCCATGTAATACAGGTACAAAGAACCCGGTGCTATCATTCTTTTAAAAAATAAATATAAAACAAAATATCTAATCTGCTCAGAGATATTACAAAGCTGTTTTGAACATAGATGATAATGACAGTACCTCGGAATATATACTGCTTACAAGGAGTATCCAATATTTTTCTTTTTATTTTTCTGAAAAAGGGATTCACGGAAGAGTCTCTTGATCATTCAAGCTAAGCATGTTAAGGATTTCGTAATATAGGCCTGGAGCAATAAAATAATATAGCTCGAAATTTTTAAATTAACAATATTGCATTAAATGGATTTGCCCTTTTTATCAATGTTTAAAGTCATATCAGATACAAATTATTGTTTTCTTGAATCTCTTGTATGTCTCTTTAGAGAAAGCTACTATTTCATTAGCAGTGTCTTAATACCTATGTCCTAGCTGTATAAAGTTGTTGTGCCGAGATATAAATTATAAAAATCTTAATTGCCAACAATGAAAATGATCATTTTGATCAAATTGGCAAATTCTACACCGAAAATCAGCTGTAAATCACTACTCATAAAGCTAATAGGCTCTATAACTATAAGCAATCTGGTTAGACACATTAAGATCCACCTTATCAACATTTTCTGATATCGATTGCTCAAATATCGACCAAAACATCCCACATTTTCACTTTATAAAATCTTGATCCACTGTAAATTGGGCTATTTGCACCAAAAAAGTCCATTTTCGATACCCACTTTTACTCACAGGACAACTGAAAAAAAGTTTGGAAAATTTTCTTTTTTTACTATTAAGTAAAGTTGTGTAAAACGTAAATACAGGTCTGCTAATACTTGTCTGAACAGAAGCACGCGCGAACTCGGGGAGATATCAACTACTCTAAAAATGACTAAATTTGTTAAGGAAGTATAAAAAAGGCAAATAATCTATCTACACCGCAGGGCTAAATAAATCACTGAGTTGGTATCTTTGTAATACATATATAAATCACCAGAGTAGCATACATATACTAAATTGTCTTGTATAAGACCAAGCATTAGGTCTTCTTAAGCCTTAATATTATTCTAGCTACGTAAAGAGCTCCTTATAAAAAATTAGAGATGTATGCCCTAAAGAAATATTGATATGAAACATGCCCGCATGATAAAAATAACCCGAATGTTAATATTAATGGGGTTTCTTTTCGATTGAAACGTCTTGACGTTTTGATCAATATTTGAGTAATCAATGTCAGAAAATCTTTAGATAGTGGGTCCTAATGTGCCTCATCAGATTACGTACAAACTTGAAGAGCCTTTGGTTAAACGATTTGGATATATAGCTGATTTTCTTTATTTAATTTCGCATTTTGATCAAAATGATCCTTTTTATTTAGCAATTTTTTTCTTTCATTTCAACTATAAATTCAACAACCTTCAAACTAAATAATAGTTATCTGTTTAAATCAAGTATGTTCTTTTAGTAATGATTTCGTCAAGTGAAGGTAGGTAGATAAGCTAGGATGCGGAGAGTTGGTGAAACTTTTAGTCTTGATCGATTTGGTGGGATGTATAGAGTCTATGATGATTATTCAAAGCAATATTACTCATCAGTAATAATCCTTGGGGCTTGAATATACTAAATAATAATAATAATAATAATAAAACATTACAGCAGATATGACCATCTTTGTGGTATATTATTGTCAAGCTGTATGTATAAAAGTATATAATCGATATGGTACTTTCTATACTTATTTAAAGCTATTATTCTGCCTTGTATTAGAAAGGACATTCATTTGTAGTAGTGTGATAAGAAATTGCTACAAGTACACACCCCCTCTATCACATTGAAACTTGGCCGTAATATATCGGGTAACTGGTTCTGGGTATAAGCGTGTTAATGAACCGGGTTGTTAATAGGCTTTATTTCCTTTCGTGAACCTGGTTCGCACCACAATTCATTATTACCATAGTAAAATTCATTTCAGAACAGCCGTCATATAAGCAAATTATTCTTTTTTTTTGCTTAAAGAATTTAGCAATTTTAGCTTTAAATACATAACCGTTACAAAACGTACCTTTATCAATAATGTCAGACAAAAAATTAATTTTATTGGCTGATTTCATTTAATTTTTTGTTTCAATCGTTTCGATATCTTTAGACCAGCCATCACCTTAGAGTTTAAACAACACGTGATTGCTTACATCATTCCTGCTTGCATCATTCTTGCTTGCGTCAGCCAACAGATGTTTTGCTAATATAATTGTGAGGTGTTGATTGTAATGGCCCTGCAATAGCTTCAAATACACATTTACATTGCACGATGGTATGTATAAAAAAGAAAGTCTGTAATTTGTTTAATTAATCAAAACTAACGTTCATGTTCTGAATGTATATAAAAGAAACGCGTTGTGTCATAGCTAAGAGGCATTAAGACCTCTAAGAGGCAATCTAGGCTAATAGACCCACGTCAAGATTCCGTGAAGTACAGTTGACCTTGCTATGATACGACGCGATAAATATTCAAGTCCATCATCTGAAGTAAGTTTTATTTTTGTACAGGCTTTTTGAAATGCACCGCCTAATTCTAATTGCTTTATTTCTTTGAATCTGATTTTTTCTGTATGATACGCTTAGGTTCCGTAATGTACAGCTGTCATTACTGGGGCGGAAGGTATGGCGAGTATTGTGTCATAGGACGCGGGCGTCACTTCCTCTAATGGCAGTCTAGGCTAGTATGTCTACGTCAAGGTCCCGTGGTATACTAGCAGCTCTTGTCTGTATTGCACGTCAAGATTCCGTGCAATACAGTTGACCTTTCTATGGCACAATACACCAAATGGGCAAATGCCCTCATATAAAGTAAGTTTTATCTTTATACAAGCTTTTTTAAATGCACAAAGGTCTAATTTTCATTTTCATTTTTTAGAATCTGTTGTTAATAAAAGTAACTCTTTTGAGAATAAACTCTTTGTTCCAATAACCACTTATTAAATATCTTATTATCATTTTTTTGAGTAATTATAATATAGCAGCTTATATTTATTGTAAAGGGTTTAAGCCCACCAAATACATTATAAGAATAGTTATTTTATTATTATTAATAAATGAGATGTAAAAGAGAAGAATATGAGACCAAGCTAGTGTAGGAAACAAGGAAACATTTAAACAAAAATGAGTGTCAAATTGGGATATACGAATAATTTGAAAAGAAACAATAAGCTCTATGAGTGTTATCTGTTAAATGGAGTCAATATTTTATTGTTTATACCTATTCATATTAAAGCTTCTTTTAATCAGAATCCCTGTTGTTTAATGGCTGGTTTATATTGTGTAAGTGTGCCGTGTACGTTTACCTGGTGTATGACAGTACCAAAGGCCGTTAACTTGCCGTGTCTATTAGCAATAAGGAATCGGTGTCTGGTTGTGGAGTCTGTACCCCACTCAATTGTGGTGTTCATACCACATAGTGCACTCTATGACAAAAAATATGCCTATTTAAGAAAGTCGTTTGCGAAGATACAGAAATCGCTTTGGTACGTAATTATGTGATATTGTTCTTTTAGGCAAGAACTTCTTTAAGGTATTGTCGATCAATGAGCATACCGACTGTTCAGCTGTGGGGGTATCAAGAGACTCATGTTTAATGTCTTCTAAATATACAGACGTCACATTGCTAAAAACCAAGTGTTTGATTATGGACTTTACTGAATTCAACCTCCTTTCCGGAACATCATCATCCAAAGTCCCCTCTTCCAAAAAATCTTGCTGTCCTTCCGTGCTGTTCAGATCCTGGACAATGAACTTGTGTTCTGCGGAAGCTTCCTGGTTATTATTAAGCGCTTGGCTTATTCCTTATAGTAAAATGAAGCATTAGTTGGCGATTTCAAATCAATAAATGATGTTTCCAGTTTACCTTTTAAAAAAATTGTTTTAAATTCACTAAACACTGCTTCACTCTGCTTATATTAGTGATCCACTTTTCTCCTTCTGATCCGTCTGCTTTTTCCTTTTTTTTGTATCAAATTTTTCAGCCTTTTATCCTTTTGCACGGCAAACATAACGCGCGTGGTGTCTGATATCCTTCTTTCCAGGTGGTTTTCTTGTTGTTGTGGTCGAGATACATTTTGATTCTCTATTGCGGGCAATATGGTGACGAAGTAGCTTTAATACCACTTTGTCCAAAAGTTTGTAGCTTCTCTTTTTGTCGTCCCACATATTCTCGAAGTTCACCATGTACGTTTAAAGAGCCCTTTCTATTGTTGGCTATAATACTTTTTTTTTAAGAAAAAAGCTCTGTTTATCAAAACCGGGTCCTTTGAAAGACCAAAACAGACTGTTCTGCACAGAGTGGGTGCTTAAATTGTCTTCTTTAGCACCACAGGCACCAAAAAAATAGCTATGCACAAATTGCAAATTTTGGCTTGCGAAGAGACACATGAAGTCAGCGTCAAGCCGATTAGAGTCAATTAAGTTCTTGCCCAATTGCTGGATAGTGTGTTTTGACTCAGTAGTTGCAACAAAAGGCAGTAATTCGGTGAGGTTTAAGCCAGGAACTTTTTTCATCTTGATATCATTGTTGCTAAAGAAGAATTTGCTAGCCCTCAGCTCGCATCATTATATTCACAAGTGCTGAAAAGCAAATGGTATAGTTTGTCGAGATAACCATCGTTTCTTGTAATCTAGTACATACGAATGCTTTTGCATTAGGAGGGAGATATGCTCTAAAGGGGGCGTTCATTTGGACCGTGCCCGTTCTAATTTCGTTATACGACTGTTTGTTTGGTGGAGTGATAGAAGAGCATTCTTTAGCTGTGTCTTTTACCATCGAGCTTACCGCAGACTCAGCTATTTTGTCGAGGTTTTAAGGTATAATATTCTTCCATTCTTCAACATTTCTTAGCCCAGGGCGGTGCTCCTTATGTAAACTCATTGCATTTCTGTCACATCTAGTAGGTTGTGTTGCGTTCCCTATTATTGCCGCTGGTAAAGTCTTTACGTTTAGACGTTTGTTTTTCAGTTCATTTGTTTTATCTTCAGTTGTAATTTTATTGACAAGTTCTTCTACGCGGTCTCTCATCGTATTAAAAAAACATTCCTCCAAGTCTTTCGAAGGTCCTTCTACACGATTTCTTTTGTTGACAATTTCTGCGGAAAGGCTCTCAAACAAGGTTCGATTGGTATTAATTTGTAGAAAGGATGGTGACGAGGTGTTCACACCTTGTTAAAAAGTTTCTTGTGGCGTTTTTTTTACGCATTCAATTATTCTTTCCCAAATTTGCAAATATGGCCTTTATTTGTATTATTCATTTCAATTATCATATACCAACTTAATGGATATTTGGGCTGCAAAAATACTTTAGGACAAAAAATATATATACAAGACGTAGTACTCACAGGGTTGACGTAATCAAAAGGTTCGATCAATCGATAAATTCTTCCTCAAGCCGAATTTTCATCTTTGGCTGAAAGAAGCTGAATATTGGATGAATATGAACCTGAGTATAAATGACATTTGGCTTATGGAAGAAGTCTTAAATTAGGAAATACTTGTATAATAGGTGTCGAGTTGTGATAATTTCAAGTTTGCTAAAAAAAATGGTGTGGACCGACTAAAAGTTTAAGAAAAGGGTAAAAAAGGACAAAATGTAATTCGTATTATTGGATGAAAGTTTCAAAATATTTTGCCCTTTTTTTAAACGATTCTGATTGACTAGACTTCTTCCATTGCCACTAGAATTAAGAAGAAGAGTATTTTTTTTCTATTGAGACAATGTGTCATAGAACATGAGGTCTAGAAAAAAGAGTTCTTTAGGAATATCCTTTACCTATGAGACTTTGACAGAAAGTTTATATAGATATATGTATAAAACATATTGGTATATTTATTCTTTCTTTCTTGAGACTTTAATGCCAATTTCTCAAGTACTCACAATTACTCATGTATACACATCGTCTCTTCTTCTTTTTTCTTTTGCTTCTATAGAGATTGTTTTTGTTAGTATTATAAGATCTTAGTATCTTTATCGCAAGGTCTTACAAACTACGCACTTTTGGTGAGTATAGGCGTATAAGAGCTCTTTAAAATTCCGTTTAAAATCTTGTGTATCCCATAATCAAAAGATATACGATATATAAATATTTATTCGCCTTACAGTCAATCAACCGAATACCTTTATTTATATATAAATATATGTTTGTTTCATACAATTAATACATTTTTTTTTGCTTATTTTTCTTATTTTTCTTTAGGAAAATAAAAAGTAAAAAGAAGAGGTACCAATAAGGACACAAAAATAAATGATAGAAAGTTTTGAATACAAGAGTTTATTTTATTTTCGGAAAAGCTATCAATAGATGTGTTTTATATAGAATTTATAGAGTTAATAGACCATGTTAGAGAAATACAGCGAGATTTGATTGCCCTTTCTATCACCATCTATATCTTCATCTCTATCTCTATCTCTAAACAAATGTATAATTAGGTTTTCTTTCTTAATAATAGAGACATTAAGGTTATTTGTGTACCAAACACAAACACACTCGCTAATATATATATATTAGGATAGATAGATAGTTATCTAGATAAAATTGGTATCAGAGATTGACAACTATACAGGTCTATGAAAAAACAATCGAATCAAGTATATTCATGACAAAAGCTGTATACAAGTTGAGTAATATATGTATAGCCTTTTGGTTAGAATCGTATCAATTGTGGCTAACAATTACTGGCATAATCTAACATACAAAAAAACATCAGGCCCAGTTCAAGTTTATATATATGTGTGTGTATTTTCTTCTTTGTAGCCAATAATTAAAATAGATCTTTAAATGAATCTTATTGATTTGACTTCTTTCTTTTTTTGGTCGATGTACAAGGTTGATCAGATAAAATTATATACATTTATTTACATATGTGTATATAATCGGTTTATTACAAAAAAAAATTGGGTTTTTTTTTCGGGTACCAATGGTAATTTGTACAGCCATTCTAGCTTGTTAACATATATATATGTACATATGAATATTTAAAAAAGAAGTAATATTTTTCGTTTAATCTATTAACGAATATACTCTGTACATAGACTTTTATCTTTATTTCAAGAATATATCTATATATCTATATAATAAGGCAAGGGTGGAGTGAGGGATAAAGGTTTATACATACATATCTGTTTTGTAGTTGTGTAGCAAATGTCAAAATAAACCACCACTAATGTCATCGATAATAATAACAATAATAATCAGAGTACTAATACTTGTAACTTGACATTGTTATATGTAAATTGGTAGATTATGAAGATATTATATCTATCAAGGCCTTGCTTTGTTGGTAATCCTCTTTTTTTTTGGTCTTCTTTACTTCAATATTGTGAGTAGAAAAAAATCTTAAAATAAAATAAAATAAAAAGATGTGTATATAGTATTTGTATTCTTGGATTAAACTTAAATAATATTTCACAAGCACACCAGCACACCAGCACACCAGCACACCAGCACACCAGCATACGCACACACAAAATAACAAGAAGAAGAAAAAGAAAAAGAATAGGAAGAATATGAAACCAAAGAAAAAGTCAAAAAAAAGGGGGAGCGTGAAGTCAATGTAAATTTCGTATTTTGCACTGTTATTATTGATGTTCAAAGTATTCATACTGAATTCCATAGAGTACATAATGTATATATTCGTAGTGAATTTTTTTAAAGAGAAAACTTTGATATCTTTGTATTAAATGTATATATAAAAAGATAGATAGATACATAGATGTTTTTTGTTGTTGTTGTTACTGTTGTTGTTTTGGTTACTGGTTTTGTTAGTCTTTTCTTGTATGTATATATATATATATATCCTATAATTATAGACCCTTTATAATGTGCGCCTGTGTGTCTTTATTTTCTGCTGGTTTATAAAAAGTAACAAAATAAGGTACAAAATCATAAAATTATTTGTGGACACGATTATCTCAAAATGTAGTTTTCCGAAATATTTATAATTTCTTATGTATTTGTATGTATCTGCTGTAGTTCTCTATTTATTCAAACGTAATCTTTGCAAACTCTTACTTTATTCTTAGTATTATTATTAATAATAATAGCAATATACCCCTTCTCCTTTCTCTCTTTTCTTTTTTCTTTTTTAATTTTGGTCGATTTTACTGCGCTTCAATGGCATATCAATTAAGAAATGAACCTCGAGTACATTGTGGTGAACAATACAGAAAACTACATAATTCAGAAAATGTATAATGTACAGATATACAGGTATAAGAAAAGTCAGTTCAAAGATGAGAAAGAAAAATAAATAAAAAAGAAAAATAGGTTCCTTATTCTTTGTAGGACAATAGAATTCCAACCACACTAGGATCTTGTATGTATGTATATATATGTCTATACATCTATATATATTCAGCCACTGAGTGTAGAATCTCAAGAATCAAAGAAGGAAAATAATAATAACAAAGAAGAAGAAGAAGAAGAAGAATAAGAAGAAAAATATATCAAGGCAAAAACTCTGGTTTTGGGTTTGGTTTTGGTGCGTGTTTATTTGTATATCTTATGAACACTGTCAAATATTCATTTTTTTGTGTTCTTTTTTTTAAAAAAAAAATATTGCTTAAATTTCCTATCTTTTATTTTTTTATTGGATTCACTATCTTGTTGCTCTGTTAAGCAAGAAACTTCGGTTGCTATGACTATTATTGCTTCTTACTCTCATTAAAAACCAAAAACCAAAACTGAGTCTATACAAAATAAAATATGCATATATATATATTAGAATAGTAAAAGGTTTATTCCTTTTTGGTAGGAAAAAAATTATAATACTCATCATCTTGCTGCTAGTACAAGAAAGGAACCTCACGTTTCTATCCAAAAACAATCATATATATCATTTTCGGTAGAGCACCTTGAAAATTGTATTATTTTATACATGTATACATACATATATTAAACAATTACCATGGTAACTAACTAAATCAATCATCCCAGAAAATGGGAAATAACGGACATTTAAAATAAAATAAAAACAGGCACTGAAAATTCCAACGTCATGATAAAAAAATAATAATAATCCAATCCATTTATCCAGTTTATCCATCCATCCATCCAAATCCAACCTCATACTACATTTTCACCCAAATAAAAAAAAATTAACCACAATGTCTGCAAAGCAATCCACAAAGTCCAACAAGCGTTCAACTCTCTCAGACGTCGTCACCCGTGAATACACTGTCCATTTGCACAAACACGTCCACAGCAGATCCTTCAAGCGCCGCACCCCCTGTGCAATCAAGGCACTAAAGGAATTCGCAAAGAAGCAGATGGGAACAGATGACGTCCGCCTCGATCCCTCTCTCAACAAGCAGCTCTGGTCTCGTGGTATTCGCAGTGTCCCTCACCGTGTCCGCGTCCGGATCTCCCGCAAGCGCAATGACGATGAAGATGCCAAATTCAAGCTCTACTCTCAAATCAGTTTTGTCTCGGTCCCTAGTTTCAAGGGTAAGTTTATTTTTAATAAATATGCATATATCTCTTTGTTTTTCTCTCTGTATTTTTTCGTTTGCTCTGTATGAATGTGACTGAGTGAGTAGAGTGTGGTTCACAAACATACAGAGAGAAAGAGAAATAAAGGAGGGAAGAGAAGGAGATATTAGTGTACGCTGTCCGGTAGAAAGCATAAAAGTCATTATGTACAAAGAATGAGAGTAAGAAGAAGAACAGACACAATTACAACATTTAAAGAAGTGTGATGATACATTTCTGTTACTGTTGATGTTCTTTCTTATTATGATTGTTCTTTTGTTAATTATTGATGTAATAAAAGCTGACTTCCGGCAGTATGAATGCGCAAGAGGTTGGAAGAACAAAACGAGAGTATACTATGATTATGAATATTATTTTTCTCGGATTGTTCTTCCTATCTATGAAGCGATCAAGATTAACTCATCATTTCCCCCACCACCATACTACAATACACTACATATCATTACATATCATATATCACATCACAACAATATGTATCTGTCTTTACTTTTACCCTATCCACTCTGTGTGCTATGGGTATTGTTGTGTGATTTATGTATATGTATATATTTGTATATGTTTCTGTGTGTGCGTGTTTATTGTCTATCTATTATCATGTACTCCTTACCTATCTACATATCTTCTGGCTTCTCCATCTCCGTCTTTGCCTCCGTCTTTGTCTCCGTCTTTGTCTTTTGGCTATCCCCCTACTTAGGCCTGGAGACAACTGTTGTGGACGATGAATAAGCTTTTTTTTTTGTTTTTTTGTTTGTTTCCTTTTAATTTAATTTAATTCAACTCAATTCAATTCAATTCAATACAATACAATTATAAAATAATAAAAATAAAAAAGTATAAACATATAAAATACACGTATACGATTTTTCTTTCATTCATCTTTACGCGTTATTCAATTCTGTAGTTTTATAATACATTTTATACATATTTCTGTAGTGCAGTGTCTATCATATATATTGTTATGTTACATTGAACCGACCCTGCCACTGAGCTTGTGTTCATTTTATTCCTTTATTTCAATTTTATTTTTTCCATTTTTTATTTTTATTTTTGGGTGGCTGAGTTTGGTCGCTATCGTATGTTGGCATATGCCTTGTACCACTTTGTTGGTTAATACGTTTAACCATGGGAAGTAACCCTGGTAAATAGTATGAGCTGCGGTATGTGGTACAATAGACTGCACCCAATAAAACCCAGAGTACAAACGTACCCTTTTTATATATGTATATTTTTTTTCTTTCATAACCCAAGCCTCCTTTCAAAAAGATTCTGTTTCTTATATTGTCTATAGGGTGTAATATATATGTAAATATATGTAGAATAGCTTACGAAGATAGACGAGTATTAGATATCTATATATTTTATTACATCTTTATTACTGTCAAAGAAGTATAGATGTAAAGGTAATACATGTCTTTCTCATAACCCTTTTTCATCTTCATTTCACCTTCTTACATTCTGTAAAAAAATAAAATGCTTAAAAAAGAGATAGAGATAGAGATTTTGTGCTTTTGTGCTCTTGTGTGCCTAGGTGTGTTACAGTCTAATAGGTTTTGTGTATTTAAACATGGGGCTTATAAGATGTTGGTGTTCATGATTTTCCTTTTCTTTCCACCCTTCTCTTCTCTTCTCTTCTCTCATTTCAAATAGTATTATATATTACAAGGCTCTGTATAAGTAATACAGTAAATATTATAAAAATAGAGTGTAAAATGTATCAAATAAATATTTTATTGATTTGATTTGTGAGACCCTTTTTTATTATTATTATTACTGGATTGAATTATATATACATACATTAAAATACCATATTTGATTCAGTAACTCATATCACATCTACTTATCACCCTTTTATTCACCCCAAGCCTCTTTTGTATAAATATATACATATATGTATCTATACGTGTATTTGACGTGTTGTCTACAAGAAGTATACTTTAACGAAATTGAGGCTTACTTCTTTCTTTATAATGATAATTATCAAAGGGTAAATAGTAATTATAGTATTAATAAGTGAAATATATGTGTATATACTTTATTAAGCAAAAAGTTCCTTAATACTTATGTGTGTGTCGAGTATTATAATAGCGGTTAAAATAGACTTTTATTATTAGTATTATTATTATAATATCTATATATACAAGTATATTTATATATATCTGTCCATTGGTTTGTCTGTCTTTCTATATATCTATATGTGTCTTATCTGTCAGTAGATATCCTTTATATTTGTAATTAGGATCAGTTTGATCGGCTGAAAGACAAAGGTGCGCTTGAATGTATGAATGGTTATAAGAAAGAGAGAGAGAGGGAGAGGGAGAGGGAGAAAGTCGGGTTTGAATCATAGTAGTACTTTAAATGTACTTGCCCGGTAAAAGGAAATGAAGAGAAAAAAAAATATTATGTGTGTATAGACATATATATGTTCTTGTGTGAGATATAAACGCGTCCAAAAATGGGATACTAGCATGCACTTAATATTTTTTGCACTCACAGCATACACACACACACAACATACACAACACACTTGCACCCATACTCTCACACACAAAATACAAAATACAATGTGCAGTGTGTGCAGTGTGTGCGTTTGTACATATGCACATGTATTAGAATCTACATACATATTAGAATACATATACATATATATGTTTGAATATTTGTAGTATGCATAACGCCATGGTAGACTTTTATCTCATTTTGAACCAAAGAAGCAAAGATTAACCAGCCATGAGACTGAATAAGAAAAAAAAAACATTGATTTGGCCTTGCTGCTGCTGCTGCTGCTGTTGTTGTTGTTGTTGCTGTTATTACCTTTTTGTTTTCAACTACGCAACTCTTTGATCTTCATTTTGCCACACATCTTAATCACCCAAACAAATGGCTGCGATCAACCAGCCTAAAGAAATCAAATAAATAATATCCATGTACTTATGAATGTATGCATATTATGTACGTATCTACCTATTTATCTATCTATATATGTATCTATTCCCACGCCAATTGGAAACTAAACAGCATTTTTTTTTGGATGATTGGCTGTTGTATGTAAGCAAGCGCAGCCTAATATACATATACATATACATATACATAATATATATATAATTTATCTTGCTCAGTTCATTTCGGTTCATTTCAGTTAAGTTGAATTGAATTGAATTCATTTCGGTTCAATTCGGTTCAATTGATTTAAATCTAATTCTATTCTGTCCGATTCTATTCGATTCAAATCCATAAAGTATATATAGATGGTGCCCGCTAAAGCATTTTGGCGGCGTAATGATGGATCTCACTGCGCTTCTTGCTCAGCAATGATTATTTATTTATTTATTTTAGTAATAATAATAGCCATCTTTTTATTATTATTATTATTACAAAATATTATAAATCATATATAATATATATATGTAAAATAGTAAAAGCTATTACTACTATTACTGCTACTATTACTACTACTAATAGCAGTAGTCATAGTAATATATATATATTTATATATTTATAATATAAAATATAAAGTACAAATTTATACATAAGCCTCAGCATCGACACCAGCGCCTATCATGATCATGATCATGATCATGATCATTATTATCATTATCATTATCATTAATAATAATATATTTAATAACGTTTTTTTTACTAGTAGTAATAGTAATGATAATGATAATTTTGTATTCAGTTTAGCCATCTTGTCATCTTGTCACCTTGCCATTTATCCTATTCAGCCATTTCTTCAGCCTATTCAGCCATCTTGTCAAGAATAAGAATATTCAATTGAAAAAAAAATGAAAAAAGTTTAAGCCAACTTTGGTTGCTTAGAAACCACATTTAAAGTAATTTGAGCAAATACCCTCTCTTTTTTTTTAAAAAAAAAAGTATAGATATTATTCTATTTAGTATTTGAAAAATATGAGAATGACACAGACAAAATAACCAAAGAGAGAAAGATAGATATTTACAAAAAAAAGAATGGGGATTTGATAAATATTGCCATTACTACTATTGACTATTGTGATGCTGTAGAGGATACACAAAGATCGAAATCAAGTTCAAGTTTGATATCTACTCTTTATATATATATTCTGTTCACGATTGTGATGTATTAAACAAGCATCAATTGTGGCTACATAACTGCACACATCTTTACTCTCTATCTTTGTGTGTGGGTGTACGGACATTTACTTGTGTGTATCTGTGTATAGATGTAAATGTTAAATGTTAATGTAAACGTATATAAATTTAAAAGTATGTATATAAAAGAAAAGACAGAAATAAAATATAGGCATTGACAGAATTAGAATTACCTAAAATATAACCATCAGAAAGCTCAGTTTTGCCACCATAGCCAATCGATGGACTATCCGTCCCACCTACGCTTGAGTATAATATAGATCAAAATTGGACATTTTTATATTTATTTCTATATTTATATATATTCTTATATTTATACACAGCCTTTCTTTCTTTTTTTATGTAGGTTATTTTATTTTATTTTATTTTGGTTGTTCCTGGAATTCATCTCGTCTTACCAACCAAATAACCAAAACCAGCCATCACAAATACAAAATCATACAAACTAACCAGCTAGCTAAATAATACAATAATAGATCTCATATTTATATATATCATACGTATAAATAAAAAAATGTTAATATTTTGTACAAGCATTCAACCTGACGGGAATAAAATCAAAAATAAAAATAAATTTCTAAACTTTATATGGATATAAAAGATATGTATATAAAGGGACCCAAAAAAATCAATATCTTTTACTTCTCTTTCAACCCATCTTCTTCTTCTTCTTCTCTCTCCAATAAAAGTAGAAATCAATAATCAACATGTTGTCAAAATTGTTCACCATCGCTGCTATTGCATTGACTGCCGTCCACGCCCAGACTGCCTCAACATTTGCTTTTACCGAGACATATCCTACCTCTGGATCCAAGCCTACCCCCAAGGCCGAGTGGGTTACTGAGATGAATGCTGGAAGCATTGCCGCCGCACCAGTTCTCAAGGAGAGCGGTAGCAATGGTAAACAAAAAAAATAAACAAAAAACTATAATTATAATTATAATTTATTAATTTATTTTTATTATTGATTTACATGTAATGCATGCAGGTCCCAAACAGACTGGAAGCGGTGATACCTACTGCGATTGGACATTCACTGGCTGCACTCGCGCAACCGATATTGTTGCATGCCCCAAGGGACAATGGGGTATCACTTACGACGATGGACCAACCCAGTTCAGCAGCAAGCTCTACGATTTCCTCGACACAACCAAGCAAAAGGCAACTCTTTTCATGATCGGTGGACAGGTCGTCCAGTACCCCGAACTTGTCAAGCGTGCCTTCGACAGTGGCCACGAATTGGCTATCCACACCTGGTATGTAATAACAGCAACAACAACAATAATCTTCTGTATACAAATTTGCTTATCTCATTTTTTATTTTTATTTTTAGGTCTCACTCTTACCTCACCACCCTCAGCAATGAGCAGATCGCTGCTGAGCTCAAGTGGACCGAATTGGCTATCAAGGAAGTTACTGGTGTATCCCCACGCTTCTTCAGACCTGTAAGTTTCTTTTTTGTTAAAAATATATACATTAAAGTTCTCTTATTTTCTAACTCACCAATTTTATTTTGTATTGTCTATAATTAGCCTTATGGTGATATCGATGATCGCGTTCGTGATATTGCAAAGAACTTGGGTTTCACTCGTAAGTCAGAAAGACGTAGATTTATATATATAAATCAATCTTCATTCAAACATTATAACTAACAATCTTATTATTATAGCCGTCATCTGGAACCACGATACCGATGACTGGATGCTTGCCGAGAGCACCTCATTCAAGGAAAGCTGGGTCGACGGTAACGCCACCCAGTGGGCCAACAATGCTGCCACCTCTACTGTCGGTGGTGTGTCTCTCGAGCACGATCTCTACGAAAAGACTGTTGACGCTGCCATTCGTATCTTGCCTATTCTCCAAAAGGCCTACAGTGTCACCACCGTCGGTGCTTGTTCTGGTCAAGCCTCGTACAAGGAAGGTAGCGTTCCCGTCAAGAACGCCACTTCTTCTGCCGTGCCCTCTGCTGCTTCTTCTGCCGGTATTTCTTCAGGCATTGCTGGTCCTTCCTCGGCTGGTCCCAACTCTTCCTCGGCTGCCTCTTCCAGCGGTGTCATTGCTGCCGGAAGTGCCAGCCAGGCTGCACTGGATTCTGGTGCTGCTGGTGTTGCCAAGCCTGTATTTGCTACCCTTGCATTGGTTGCCGTCGCTGCAAGCTACCTTGCCTAATTCCTGTTATATTATATTTTCTTTAATTTTCTATACTTTTTGTTTTATTTTCTTAAACAAAAACAAACTTTCCCCCTTCCACGCACTATATACACTCTCACATACACACTCTCACATTAGCACACATACTTTTATTACAAAGTTAATATCTATCTACCTATCTTCCTCTATATATATATAATCTCTCATTTTCCTCTTTTTTTAAAGAAAAAATTGTTTAAATAAATGTTCTATTTTTTTGTATAAATGACAGTGTTTCCATTAAGTAATGTGGTAGCCAATTAAAATATTGATGTCATTGGTTAACATGTAATGTCGGACGAGAATAAATGTGTGTGTGCGTGTGTGTGAAATAGAGAGGAGGGTGGATGGTGATAGTGGTAGTGGTAGTGGTAGTGTGTGCGGGTTAGATGATAGTGTTTGATGTAAATAACACAGTCACGATCAGTATGATTTTCACACACCTGACAGAAAAGAAAAAGGGATTGATGAAATGAAAAATCTTTAATTTTTTTTTCTCTGCCTCTCCATCAATCAGTACAACAACCTTTCTTTTTGTCTTAAATATGAATATACATATATCTTATTATTATTATTCTTCTTAAATAAGACAGGGACCAATTGAATTCCACTCGATTTTAGGTGCATTGATATTGGTTGATTGTATAGTCTTGGTCTTATATGCAAACAACCGAGCAACCACGTAACCAAGCAACTGAGCAACCAAGTAACCAGGCAACCGAGCAACCACGTAACCAAGTAACCAAGCAACCAAGTAACCAAGTAACCAAGCAACAAGCAGCCAAATAATATGTACTTATATAAAAAAAATATACAAAATATCTCACATACATTACATAACATAGAATATTGAAACAAGCCAATATATATATGAGAGAATCAACTTTAATATGAATATATTTCTGCATTGTATGGTCTATAAACCACTTTTAGCTATCTCTGCCAAGAAAATTCGATGTGTACTCTTTTTTATTAGTATTTATATTATCATTGCTACATTTACTACCTTTGTTTTATCAAAAGAAAGATTTCTTTAGACCATCAAGACTTTCTTTCTTTCTTTTATTGGTAAGCTAAGAAACGGGATTACTGAATAAAAGGAACATCATATATATATACGTTGTAATAATAGCAAGCAAACAAACAAGTAGAAAGAAAAACTCGAGTCTAATCTGGTTAATAGCTATATTTATCAAAGCTATCAACTTTGTAAATGGCATCCGATACTTTTTCTATTTCATTCTCATTCTCATTTCGGTTTTCAAAAAACCAAAAGGATAAAAGGAAAACAAAGAAAAGTTAATCAAGAATGTTATGCTCAGCGAAAAAAAAAGAAACCTTGAGAGTTTCTATAAAGATATCTGATAAGAGCATTCGGATATACATATACACTCTAATAAAAGGTTTGCTGGAAAAGCTGAGCTTTTTCTTTGACTTTGCGACTTGGGGGTTTTTTTTTTGAAAAGCGCTCTATGATTGGATTGCGAAACAAGCGAAGCAAAGTATAAAGAAAGGAATAAAGAAAAATAATAACAACATTATTAAAGCATACGTATTGGATTCTTAAGTGAATAGATGGCTAACCAAGCTTTGTGAGTGTATATCTTATCTGTCCATGTTTGATTATGTATATATTAACAGTACATATTTTACCTTTTTCTGTCTGTATTTATCATCCTATTGTATCTAATCAAAGTTTGTGTTGAAGACCACATATTAACCTACAATAATGTAGTTGACCTTTTTGTTGTTGTTGTATAAAAAAACCACTTTTATTAAATACTGCTCTTTATGTAATTCTCTTCAAATCCTTTCTCTGGTTTCTTCTTCTACTGTTAAGAGAATTTGTTTTTTTTTAAGTAAATGCAACTCTTGTACCAGTATGCTTATATAAACCACTATAATTCAAGTTATGTTCTCGCATCTCAAGGATCCCATATACATACACAAACTCACATACTGATTTTCTTGTGGAGCAATTATTTCTGTATCTGAACCAAGAGTATGCCGTACAACATTTATCCAAAAAAAATAAATAAAAAATAAATTAATTTTCGGATGAACTTAGAATGTTCATCATATAAACCTTCTTGGGTTTCTTTTTTTCACACGATCCATTTCACGATTTAGGCTCAACTTTACTGTCCTTTGTGTATATATATATACATATTATTAAAATAAGTAATAAGAATAAGAATAATACTTTCTGCAACTTTCAAAGGTCTCATCAAATATATATATATATATATTGGCAACCGTGGTTCTGTCTATTTATATATATATTTATATATTTGGATAATACTTGTTCACAATAAGATTATTGAGATAACTTGTCAGACATTTCTAAGGTCAGTTTCTCTTTCTCTCTCTTTTATTTTGACAATATTTTCTGTATTGGTAGAATTGTCTTCATGTCTTAGTGTTACACCATAATATACTTGTCATTGTTGTTACAGTTGTATATCAATTTTTTTTATGAGTATCAGGGCATACACAGCGGTTTGCGTAAACTCGCAAACATGTAAATTTAAATAGAAAATTTAGATTTTCTCATCCCCAGTGGTTCGTCTAAATAAATAATTTAGCCAATTTTTTTAGACAATTTTTTAATAGATATCTAAATTTGGCGCTTCACTAAAACATTCGAGCAATAAAAAATATGCGACTTCAGGTTTAGATAAACCGCTGTGGATGGTCTAAATTATCCCATTTAAATGTGTGTTTTTGGTTTGACTTTAATATTTTAATTGCACAAACCGCAGTGGATGCTCTTAGGGATCAATTTCTTATATATGAATAAATGAGAGAAAATAATCAATAAAAGTCTTATTTGGAGTATTAAGAAGCATATAACATAGCAATATATATATATAGCCAATAATTAGTAACTTCTTTTATAGATTGCCCAAAATTATGCTACTTTCTCACTTTACTTCTAAACTCCAACCAAACTACGATATCGGATCCCATTAGAAAATCTTTGACCATTTGTATCATAGCAACCCAATAAAATAGTTAAAGGTTGATCAGCATCCATTAAAATCGTTGAAGATTTCAGAAATAAAATCATAAAATTTAATTATGTTTATTTCTTTTTATTTTCATATATATGTATATGTCTGATATTTCCAATCATTTTATTTGTTATTATTCCAGACATACATATATACATAAATGAATGCATATGTCATTTATCAATAGGGTTATTGCACACAAGTTTTCTTTTATTTTCTTTCATAAGTATGTATGTATAGGTCTGTATAGTTCTAGAAGCTAAATAAAGTGTCAAGAAGGTATATAAAGGGAAATTGAGGTGTTTTAATGTTAAAAAAACACATAAATTCTTCGTATAGGTGAGTAGGTAGTCAGGTAGACATTGTAGACAGGAAATTAATGATGCTACATAGCAGAATGACTTGAGCAAGGCAAGAAATAATTTTATTATATGGTATCATATGTTGGATACATCAGTATTTGTTGGAGCCATATTACAAATTTTCTTGTGTCTTGCGACATTAAATCTATTTCTAAACCTTCTTTCACAAAAAAAGCATTTTGGTTGTCGATAGCTTTCCCTATGTGAGGACATGTGCCTTCTTAAATTTGATTGAAGATTGCTCTGGTAATCGCAAAAGTTACAGAAAATAGTTCTAGTATTAAGATCAGTACTATTCTGCATATTCCGACCGACAGTATTCGTATATATGCCGTGCGAAGCTCTTGTTTCGTAAGTCCAATGAAACCAAAAATATCTATCAGGAAATTCATTTATATATACAAACAAGCGCATATTATGAGTATTTATGCTTACGTTTTCATGCTAGCAAGAAACATCATAATGAAAAGAAATGATGTATATGTATAAGATGGTTGGTCAAACTTACATTCGATTGGTCATTCTGTGGTTAATTAAACAAGTAAAAGAAGAGGATGAAGAGATAGAAACCAAGCTTTTACGAAATTCTTATAATCACAGTTTAAATACAAAATTGAGTGTACACATGACTTCCAATCATGCTTCAAAGTATGCTCTTATTAGAAAAGACTAATAATAGAGTGGATGAGCAGACTTTTTGATCGAGTGACGATTCAATCATATAAAGATAGAAGTATATATATATAAAGAGGAACCAGTGGACAAATTCGGAAATGCTACCAAAAAGGAGGTACAAATCTAGGTAAGGATGTATATATTATAATATAGAGGGTATCCAGTTTGAAGGGTTTATAGTGAATACCTGATACTTTGTTTGTTTGAAAAGAAGTCAAAGCAAAATAGCTCTTAAAACAGTTAGTGTTATATAGATAGATATATAAAAATGTAATATGATAATACTATTGCATTTTTATTAAAACAGATGTCACTGGTTAATATATAAAAGAAAAGAAAAAAAAGAAAAACAAGGCTTGAGGTTGATTTGAGTTTGGCTTGAAAAAATATATGAAATGTTTGGATTTGGCAATGCAATTCTTCAAGGTAATTGACCAAATTAATAATAGTAATGGGGGCTCTCAACCGAAATCGTAGGTAGAAGATGGAATTTGGTCGTTAGCTGGAGAAAGTTCTTCGTAGTTGAGTTCACCAAAAGTGCAAAAGTTTAAATTTTGTAGATTTCTTTAAAGTATTAATGTGCTAACATTTCAAGCCGATTAATGAATGTAAAAAAATCATTAATAAATTAGAGCTTGTAGGGTCCCTACAAGCCAAAATTTGTATAACAAATACTACCATTTAGATATGGTATATCAAAAACTAAATCTCTGAGCGATATATGCTTCAATATTTGAAAGTTCTACATTGCTATAGGGATTTTCGTTCAATAATATTAGGGGTACTCAGTCAGAAGCTTTGAAGAAATTCAAAATTTGGAGATCAGCTAATAATATTCACTGTAGAAAAAAATCTACGAGTATTTGAAACAAGCAAGATGTTTTTGACCATTTTTTTTCTTTTTAATTCTGAAAGAAGATAAATGGTATACTGCATTCACTAAAACTTTTCAGAAGAAGAAAATACCTTTTAACATTTGATAAGTGTTTAATAAAAGGAGATGATAATAATATAGTTTTTCAATATGACATATTTGAAGTGCTTATTTACCTCGATACAATTATTTAGCTTCAACCAATAACGACACAAACAAATTTATTTTTAAAAAAAAGAAAAAACATTTTGTTGATCTCAATTTACGAAAAAAATTCTGTCTAAAATAAAGTAAAGTTTCTTTAAGATTTTCTTCAAAGTATGTCTAAATTTTATAGCTAATTTCTCTCAACCTCAAGTAGAAACACACACACACAAACATATTGTATAATAATTTAGTTACTTTTGCTTGTTGTAGTCGAGCTAATAAAATATATCACCATGGGAAACGAGCGACAACATTGACAGTGGTTCTGGGAGACTCCTATAGTATTTTCCACAATCACTGTCAGGATCATCATTTATTTTTTATAGTGTAATACATACACATATGTCTTTAACGCAAAAAGAGAAAATGAAAAAGTATTTGAGCTGAACTTCTATTACACATATACATCAACACTGGATTAATTTAGCATTTGTGTATACCCGAGGTTTCCTTTCTTACTTCTATTTTCTTTTAGTGAGAATAAGGAGATACTATCAAGTAAAAAAATAGTACGAATTTATTGATAAAAAATGAAAGCACCAAAAGAATTGTTCTTGATACGTTCTTCATCTCTATCACCAGTGTCATTGTTGCTAGTAAAATCTCTTGAACCGCCAAAGAATGAAAAACGGAACTTTTTTTCACTTTTTCCTTGAAGGAAGGCTGCGATTCCACATCCTGGTCTTTCACGTTGTCCATTTTCGTTGAGCCAAGAGCCACCATCCATAACATACTGTAATGCTGCTTGTTTTGCCAATTTGAGACAGACATCTCTCGAGGTATTCTTATGGTTTGTGTGAAAGAGATGTTCGCGAATATGCTTATTAAATTGTTCACCTTTTTCGGTTTCAAATTGAAGAGCAGTACCGAATCTTCGAATGTCATATTTCAGGTGGGTCAAGTTGTGAATTTTACGCTTCGTGCAGAATGCAGTGTACTTCTTCTTTATTTTTGCGGTTTTGTTATTTTCTTTGACTTCGGCTCTCTTAAAAGTATCATAGTTGTGTAATTGCCCAAGCAAACGTCTTACAGATAGGTCCACTTCAACAAGATAGTCATCAAAACCTGAGGTTACCTCTCGAACAAATACTAGGGAACATAGGCGGCCAAGTTCAACAAAGCAAGGTTTGATACGGTCTAGTATGGGCTCATTCGAAAAATCAGTGACGAGGATGACAGGGAGAATTTGCAAGAGCACCTTAAAATCTCTACCAACATAGGATCCCGAGTGATTGATATTTCTTGTGAATTTGCGCGATAATCCAGTTGAGCATTTGTAGCCATCCAAACATGTTTTAAGTCTTTGAATTATATCTTTTTTGCTTTTAAGAATACCGTTCATAAGGTGGATAACCATATACTTTCCAATTCCAAGAAGAATAGTGTGAATAACCTCTACAGGCGTACCACTTGACGGGTCAAAAGCATCTAGTTCCAAAAGAGATCCAGTCGAGCGATCCTGGAAGCTTAAGTCTTCGACAGACAAGTTACATCCGTCTGTTGGGGCATCGGGTATGATGGTTGTTCTGTCTGACATGGAATTAGCAAGCACATAATGTTTCCGGGTTCTTCTCTTATGGGGATCGGTACAGTATTCTTTATCTGGAAGAGAATCCTTTAGTCTGTGTATGCATACATAACATTTTCTGCAAGGATACAAAGACGTTGGGCCAGATAGTCCACAAATTTCAGAATGGCAGGGTGTATCGGCTCCAATCCAGAGAACAGGGGCAATTACAAGGACACACTGCTTATCTTTTTCACAGAACATAAGCACACCCTTCTCAAGGGCCTTGAGATCACGGACCAATATAGGTAAGATAGACACACCTTTTGCACCGTTTTTCTTGGGAACTGTAGCAATAAATCGAATGTTTTCTATGGACAGCCTATCTTTGGCAGCCTCGCACATTTCATTAACCGGCTTTCATAAGGATTGTATTGCTTAGACAAATTGCCAGAGGTATCACCAATAAAAAGAATTAGTGGTGTTATCGTGACTTTGTAAAAGGCATTGGCCGGTGCATTGGGAGCATGTTTTTTTTTATAGGGTGTTGCATAAAAAGGAGAGTGTGATGAGTAGGACATAATCTTGTGGTAGACTGCAGTAATATGCTCAAGTAACATGCTTCTTCAAGGCAATCGTTGTACACACAGCCAATACGCTCCATATCAATAGCAGTAGAAGGACTCTCTAGGCCATGAAACTCATCCGAAAGCATTCTAATCATATAACCTTCTGGATAAGCACAGTTTTTTGATGCATGGAATGATTCAACCAAAAATCGGAGTGAGGGATTATCAACCATTAAATAAATAATATCACCAGACCAAATATCGACACCATTCACATTGAAAATTGGCTGTTGGAATAACGGGCGTGCTATCCAATTTTCACCTTGTTGCAAAGAACCAGCTTGTCCGGGCGTACGATCAGGTAAAAAAGATATTAGATTATACTTCTTTAAATTGGACATGATGAATTTCAGCTGGGGCGATGGGAGGTCAAGATATACATGTTCAGTGTTATTGGGTACTTGGATTTCCTTATGTAAAGAGAGAAGCGCGTGGATCGTGTTTCCTTTCCTAGTCTGGTAATTCAGGATGCTATCCAAGCGAGGTAGCTTAAATACTTTTTCAGTTTGTGTTTCGGCATGTATTTTAACAATCAAGCTCATAGCAGCAAGAGTCTTCTTCAACATCCTCTGAGAAATCATATCATTATCACCGTTAATGAGTGGAAACAGGCCCATAAATTGAAGATCAGGAGATGGATGGAATCCAGAGTTAATTTGATTGGTAGCTGTACCGGTGTTTTGCATAATCTCTTGCAGATTTTCCAAGTTATCCACGTTCATTTTGCCGCTTCTTATAGACTTTAGGTACTTAATAGCAGATGATAGAATAGAATAGTCTGCTGTATAAGCATCACTATCCCCCTCTTCAGTTGTCATTATTTACTGTTTAGTGATTGTTTCTTCATCATCAGGGTACTCCAAAACGTTCTCCAAGCCTGCATCCGAAATCTTGTGAACATTAAGATGGCGTCGAATTTTCCATGAACAAGTGTAGATGGTTTGGAATCCCGGGCAGTTGAACTATCTCATGTTGTCACTGAGATAATATTCGGCTTGCCTTTGAGGAACAGGGCAATTAAGTATAGTACTTTTATGTCTCGCGTGTTTTTTTGGCTTAATAAAAGTAAAAGTAAAAGTAAAATAAATGTATAGAAATTGTTTGGCCCATTCACGAGTAACGCTTAAATACCGTTAATTCCCCAATCAAAACAACAAGTCACAACTTAGAGATTGATTTGATTTCGATAAGACCAGGTGCTATCTCACAAAAAGTTCATTTCCCATAACATAACCCTTACTAGGCACTTTGATTTTCATATATTTGTTTTATATTTTAATAAAGTGGTAACTGCGGCATACGCTTCACAATTGAGTAAAGTACAAATTCCACAATCCAGTACATATACTATAAATGTCAATGAACCTGACTTGGTCGCATCCTAAGACAATAACACACATTAGACAATCGTACTATTTGAGCTGGTTCAGTGACAACTCGCCATTAACCAATATATATATAGACAACTATCATATTTTCTCTTAAGTAAATCATACTATCATAGTACCTATTTTTCTCTTTCAAGTTTATTCATGTATCTTTCGCCTATTCTTCCTTTATCTTGTGCTGATGGAACAAAGAAATCCATCCGTGGCAACCAAAAGAGTACATATATATATAATTCATTGGCTACATTACCACATCCCTAAATTGACAGCACAGATTTATCTCTCTCTTTCTTTTAATTTGACAATAATGATTGTATTGGTATACTGGTCATTATGTCTTCTTAATGCTACATCAGAAGATACTTTTCATTGTTGTTTCTGCGAGTATTTGGGTTATTTTATTAAATGTGATAGATGAATATATATATGTTTATTCTTTGCTTAATGACTTTGTATCAATAAATACAAAATGTAAAATTAGATTAATTTGATTTTTGTCATAGATCTAATATTGAAAATGAACCATCTCAGGCTTTCGCAGGAATATTAGGGATGATGTCTTTCTTAAAAAGCAAACATAGTTCACTTTATATATATATAGCCATTAACGAGAAATTTTCTGAATAGCTTCCATAGAACTATTCCCAACTTTCTCGTTTCATTTCTGAGCTCTAGCTAGGCTGCAATATCCAATCGCACTAAAACATTATTAACTATTTGTATCATAGCAACCCGATAAATATAAATACCGGTTGACCAACTTCCATTAAAATATTGGAGTCTTCAAAAACATCATAAAATTTTATTATGTCAATTTTTCTTATTCAATTTATTACCAATACATACATATAGATATATTATTGATTAATAAAATTATTTCATAAAAATTATATATTACAAGGATATTTATATACATGTTGAGGTGAGAAAGAGAGAGTATATCTGTGCGTATCTTTAAGTAGAAATAAATTATATAATGTGTCTGCCATATGCGTAGAGAGAAATACAAGCGTTTTAAGACTGGAAAATGGGAATTTTTTTTCATATGAATAGGTGGTATATAAATTAAAGTCATGAAAATAAATAGTAAAAGTAGTAGAAATTGTAAAAATGGAAAACATAGTGAATGCGGTAAAGTGATAGAAAGTGCAGAAACAATGAAATGGTAAGAAACTAAATAAAGAATGAATTAATGAGGAAATGAAAATGAAAATGAAAACGAAAATGAAAATGAAAATGAATTGTATGGTATCATATATTGGATACCACATCACTTTTTAGGCCATTTTACAAATTTTCCTGTGTCTTTTGACATTAAAGTTGCTTACGAACTTCTTTTTACACAAGGAACATCTTGATTTTTTCCGGTCTTTAATATGTCTTTCGAGATGCCTGGTAAAATTCGATTTACGATTGAACTGATGCTCGCAAGTTTGGCAAGAAAACATCTCAGTAGTAGAAGGACCATCATTCTGGATTTGATTACCGCAAATATCCACGTTGTATGGACTACAGAAATTGCAAGCTAAAAAGGTACGAGAAAGACTTCTATGATCTATACAAGGAAGAAAACAAATTATTTTAACCAGTTAATATATCAATTACTCGAAAATTGCGTGTAATTTTTTGGAGAATTATATTTAATGCTAATAATGAAATTCCAACAGAAACTTACAGGTTTTTGGGAAGCAGTTTGAACATTTGTTAATAAAGCCAAAATCTTTATTAATGGAGGGGACAATAGCCGCTGTCTGACCAATTGGTTGCATAGACGGATCTGGTTTGGATACTTGTGTGCCTCGATATGAATCCGGAGTTGTATATTCATACTGACTGAGTCGATAAGGTTGATCCATATTTGAAGAAATTGCCAGTGAGTTGAGATCATGCCCTCTTTCGATGTTAGGATTGTAGGAAGGAAGAAGCCAGTCACCCATTCCTGTAAATCCATTTGACAAGTTGTCTTGGGTAAACCAAAAATTGAGTTCATAATAATCCTCTTCAAGGATGCTCGGAGGCTCAATACTATCTGGAGTACTAAGCTGTGTCTGTGTAACTTCTGGCATGACGGCCATAGGTAGCCCATCCACATAGTATACGTCTTGCTCTTGGACATAAAAATTCTGGTCTTGCTGGTTTGAATACAATGCTTCATCGCTGTATGCGTTGGATCGTGGCACTGCGGAACCATCGTTTAAAAGGTTAAGTAGCATTTCTGTCAGAATATTCCCATTTGATACTCCTTGATTCTGGATATAAAGTTGATCTTCTACTGGATCCATTAGGCGTAATTGATATATAAGAAACCAAATAATCGGTAAATAAACCAAATAAAGAGGTATATTATAAAGAAGTAAATAATGTGAAAAAAATTCCAATAAAAAGAGAGTTTATATAAAGATCAAAGGCATTTTATATAAGGATATTCTGGTTTCTTGGGGTTTTTTTTTGTATTAGAAACTTTTTTCTCTTTTTTCTCTTTTATCTAATTTTCCCCAATTAATTATTGGACTTGTATGTAATTAGGGCTTGAAAAGAATCGTGTAGTCCAATGTTATGGGGTTATCAGTTAAGTCTGTTTTGCTTGGAATCAAAACAAAACAGAGATGATAATAAAGATTATTTTTATTTTTGTTTTTAAAGTTTTGTTTTAGTATTTGATTATTTATATAGTGCGGCTGGTGGGTGGCGCAGATCTTTAAAGAGTAATAATACATTAATTATATTCATTAGTTTTGAGCGTAATATATATATATATATTCTTTTTACAGTAAATGCATTTTGAATTGACAATCGGCAACATCACACCGATCAACCGATTCAAAATTTGTAAAGATATATCAAGGCATTGGTTATACCATAGAATAAAGAAGTACTTTTTTATTTACCTTTTGAAGCTCTATACTCAATACACTTGTATCCCTTTAAAGACATTGTAAGTGCAATATCTTGATTTATTATTATTACTCTTAAGAATAAATACATAGCATATTAGCTTATAAGATAAATAAAAAACAGAACAATAGAATGAAAATACTTCTATGGTTGACACTGATAGCAACCAAAGTCAAGTACTGTTCATGATTATCAAAAATATTTCGAGCCTTTTTTTTTGCATGTCTAAAGAATCTGTTATACAAGAAATATCTGATAAGTGGCTTGAATAAATATACATAGTACAAACATTAAACAAATATACGAATATATTATAGTAAAGTATATTCATTTCCTTATATATCTATTATTACAAGAGACCTTTTATACAACACAAATTAACCAATTAGAGCACTAAGATAGTCTGTAAAAACTTTGAAAAAAAAAACAAGCAAGCAAGAAAAAGGAAAGAAGCACGGAAACAAAGACAGCGATATGTTTAGAGTGATATTTTTAGCAATGACTTTGTAAGAGGCGAGAGGAATTGGCTTTTAACCTATTTGTTAACCATGATACCAAAGAACAATAGGCTATCTTAAGATAAAGCAAATATACATATCAGACAGACTTATAATATGCTACACAAATTTATTGCAGGGTGAGGAGCAGTTACTAAGAATGAAAAAAAATAGTTGCTTTATTTTTCTTTTGCAATTTTGGTTGTGTTTTTTTCCCTGTACCATTCCCTATATACTTCTATACACGTATGTGTGTGTGTGTTGCTTAACTACTTTTCCCATACTTCTTTCCATATTTTACTTTATATCTGGTGATAGTTTGCTGGAAAACACTACAGTCAATGTATAAAATGATTTTCACTTTAATACATGGCTTGGATTATTTAAAAGAAAAGAGAATTTCGACAGCTACCTGATGCTTGAGCATTTTTCGTCATATCTTTGGATGCTTTAATAACCACCCAATGATAATATCTATTATAATATTTTTTTTTACTATGGTAAAGTTCGTATTCATTTTTGTCTACACCCAATATTCATCTTGGCTCAGCCAAAGATTGAAATTAAGGCTTGTCCAAAATGCATAAAAAATTATAATGGTTTATGTTTCACACAAGTATGAAGACAAAGAGCTGATCTACGTTATGTATATGAACAAATCTATACATTTGCTTGGTTTGTATTTACACTTATATATATTGGGTGTTATCCACAAAGCCATAAATTACTTTTAGAAAATTAAAAGAGAGCATAGAAATTGTATCAAGCTGCATTATAGTTCGAATCTTTTACAGTGAGAGACAGAAAGAGCAAGAGGAGAATGAGGAGAAGGAGGAGTGGAATTGAGCTGGGTATGAAGTACAGAGTTTCACAGAAAATGGGTGGGAATGGAGAAGAGATATTAAAGGTAATATTAGTATCTTTCTCTCAGATCTTATATTATCCAAAATATTTTTTTATTACTTGATATCTATTTGTATGTCTTGTAATAAGTGTCCATTATTCAAACATATAAGCCTTTCTTGTTAAATGCTTAGATGCTTGGTTGCTTAGATGCTGCGGTTTATTTTATTTTATTCTTCAGTATAAGTTCATATCAGCCAATCAAATTGATGAACTAAACCACCGCCATATCGAAAGTTGATGAAAAACATCCCCCGATATCTCTCTCTCTCTTTTTCTCTACGTCTTCTATTTTATTGCTAGATTTTTTAACTTTTATAACCCTCAATGTATTTCTATTTAATTCCTACTATTAGAATATAGTAGAGACAAGTACTTGCCGCTTTTCTAAATTACACAAAAAAGAAGTTCTTGTTGATATTAATTCTCTCCTATTCCTTTTTCTTTTATTTTATTTTTTATATAAACGGCTCAAAAAAATGAGCATTTTTACAAAAAAAGAAAAAGATACGTATCAAATCACATGTTTTTATATACATAATAGTTTAAATGGAAGGTTAGGATAAACAAAATTGAGTAGAAAAAAAATGAGAAACTCAAAGTAATAGGAATCACCTTTATTACTGTCATTCTTATTATCATTTACATTTGTAATTTGTTTCTTTCAAAAAATTTAAAATCGAATCAAGTAATGTTTTCAGATACAATAAATTATTGCCATCTTTTTTTATTGAACAAAGATTGATTTTTATGACAGAATATATTAAAGAATAATAATGATAATACAAGCCAACTGTTTACTAAACTGTCATAAATAGTACAATTATTATGCACAAAGTGTATATACCTTTGAAATGTTATTTCGATGATTGATACCATATCTAGTATAATATTTTCGTCTATAATATGTTCGAGATTCAAAGATTCTCTTGACAGTTAGATGCTTACTTATTCCTATTGTTCATCTCAATTAGACACATAATTAATATCATATGCAGCATGCTCGAGAACCGTTCATTGTTAGAATTTATATTTATAAATATATATTATAAGCCCTTTGACCTCTATATATTACTCTTTATGAATCCGAGAGTGTATTTCTTCTGCAACCAGAATGAAGGTATGACCAATGGAAATATTCTGGTAGTCATTTAAATTATTAGCCAAGACAATTGTTACACGAGCCCATGATTCAACACATGCAGCTGTCAAGCATTGTATTCAAACCAGCAGGAACAGATCGTGTATAGCCACGCATTCAGCTCATTCTATGAGAATTCGTTACTTATTCTAGCCAGACAAGAAGCCACCAAAATACATCTTTGATCTCTAAATAAGACCGTGTCCAAAACTATACGCAAATTGGGTGGTGAAACCCTCAATACCATGGTTATCTCAGACAGTATTTCAGTAAGTTGCTTTATTAACACTGTCGATTGTTCTATTTCTTTCTGTGATATTAACATGGAAAAAAAATATGCTCAAATACAGCCTACCATTTCTACAGATATGGATCTCGTAAACCATATCTCGGATCAACTCGATCAGCATGAGTGTCTAGCTCAAGCTCCACACCAAGGCACCTATTTCCCTCAGATAAAATGCCATGTATTTCATCTCATAAAAAGTCTACTTTTTTTAAAGACATTTTCCAAAAGGTTTGGAGAAAGAGAATGTAAGCCTGACCAAGTAAAATATAATATTATATTAATTACAGCCAACTCACTCGGATCACATTTAATGATTTGTTCGTTTGTATATATCCTAAAGGTCTTTCTCGTGCTTGTTTAACTTCCAAGGTCATTAGTCCATACAACCTAAATGTTTGCGGCAAAGGGATACAGAAAAACGAACGTTGTACTGAAATGTTTTATTATCTCTATTGCAGACTTATACTCAATCGTAAATCGAATCATACAAGGCATCTCGAGAAATATTGACAGTAAAAATTCAAAGTTCCTTTTGTGAGAGGAAGTTCGGAAGCAATTATGATGTCAAAAAACATATGAATATTTTCAAGACGTCCCCAAGAGACTCTGCTGTAGCCAATAGGTAATACAAAGTCAATCATTTTTTCTTTACTTATTTTCTCTTGCTTTTTACATTCTTTTTTTTTGCTATTTATTATTATAGCTTTAATTTATACTTTATCTGTCCATATGAATCTCTTTTTATTTACTAACATTCAACTCATTCGATTATTTGATTTCTCTTTACATAATGTGGTATATACCTCACAATTAAGTTAAATACAAGCCATAACAAAATACTGGTTCCTTCTTACCAATGAACCTGGCAATTTAACAATCCCTCGGAATAGTTTTACAACAGGAACACATACACTGCAGACTTGTACAGTATAAACCAACTATTACACAGCAGAAGTCTGAATTGCAAGGGACTTTAATAGTAAGATATAAATAGTGCTATTTTATCTCTTTAATAAATAACTCTATCAAAGTATGTACTTTTCCTAATATTGGGATACTAACTCAAAATTAATCCCGATTTCCTCAGGGTCCATTGGCAGGGATAATGTTATCTATACAGAGGTTTAAAGACCGTCCAGTGTTCACTCACAATCGTTCAGAGAGGACCGTGTATTAAAATAACCTTTACTGTACCATAACCAAAATAAAAAAAAGTCCATTTTAACAATGGCTTGAATCCTCTTTCTACATTCCCCCCATCCCTGCATCAATTTCGAGAATCTTCATTTCTTTTGAGAATCGTCATTCATATAATATTGCAACCCAAAGTAGGCAGAAATCGATACAATATAAAAAGAAGGCGCACTCTTTTTTTTTAAAGAAACAAAATACTCTTTATTGTATCTTTTTGACGGCTGTTCACTGTATATATACAGTCGAACAAAAAAATAAACCTTCAGTCAAATCCCCATGTCTCTATCGACTACAAAACTACCAGAATCGATACTGATTGTTGTGAATGAGTATTGATTACTGCTGAATCTGAGAGTAAGACTGAAGGATAAAATAATATCCTCAGCTATTCCAGTCAAACGGATCTCCCTTTATGATATTATCTAATACACAGATCATCATACACATAATTGATTATTTTTTATTATCACCATGACATGGGATATACAAATACATATACATTATATATATGGCATCATTATATTTCATCTACATATTTCTTTTATTATACAAATACTTAATTGAGAGACTACAACTACAACTATCTAATATTATGAAACATTACCCGAGTATCTGGGTCGGAATACTAAAATATTACCAATAGCATAAATGCTCTTCTTTACCAAAACTCTTGGACTGATCTGACTGGAGAAGTATCATATCAATTGGTCTTTCCGGATCTTTCCAGAAGAACAATACTCCTGGAATATGACTCATCGTGATAAAGATTACTTAAGCACACACTGAATTACAAATTAGAAAAACATATAAATATCAGTAGATAGTTCCGTGTAGAAAGACAATCGAATTTTATATTTCTTTACTTTTCTTTTGAAATAAACAACCTACACAAGTTCTCACGAATTCTTTCGTCTATATTATATTTTGCTTTATTTTCTCCCCACAACACTGATAACTACAATATTCTCTTTTTTTTTATTACGCCTAGCAACACCAGCTTCACAACGCTATCCAAATTATCACTAACAACAATATTATTTCTTTACTTTATTACTACAGTAAAATCCAAATCAGAATAGTAGCCATACAATAAAACTTCAGTACTCGAAAGCAATAAACTATATTATTTTATACCTGGAGTGGGATACACCACCATTCCCAGAACTGGCTTTCAACTCTTATACACATAATATTTATATGCTTATACTTCCAAGACCTTCTTCAATGACAATTGACCCCATACCATTAGACATAATCTTCAAAGCTTCCAACTTTTGGTATATTTCTAAATAACCTGTTCTAGAGCATACAGGCATCGCACAATACAAAGTCTCACCATGGTAATCTTCATCGTGTCACATCGTGATGCTCAAAGCTATAATAATAATAATGATAGAAAATATTCAGTAAGTAAACTCCATAATTTTAAAGCTTATAGTATACAAAGAAAGCTATTTCTTATACACGGCTTCCGTCTATCTCACTATCTTGCACTCTTTACACAACACAAATACTCTACTGTCAAAACTTTTTTAGTCTTTTTAAATAAAATCACTATTACATTATACTCTCATTCTTTTTATAGCTTTCACTTCAATCAAATCGACTCAGTATTCCTCTGCCCATATATCTTATTTATCTTAATATATTTATAGAAACAAAAAAGAACTATTGTAGTCTGTATACGTACTGCTTTTAATTACAAAAAAATATTTTTTATTTTTTGTTACTTATTATTTATTTAGATCTAGAATTAATTTTAAGTGAAGTATGTATGTGTGTGCCCAAATAAATTTATGTGTGTCCAAGTAGATTTGTGTAAGCAAATTTTGCCATATGCATAGATTCTGTCTAGTAGGTAGATTTTGTGTGGCCCTAGGTAGATTTTGTGTGTCCTTATGTAGATTTTTGAATACCAGTCGTAGCACATCGGAGGTGAAATTACTAAAAGAAGGTAATTTGAATAGTTAAAAAAAAATAAAGGTCTTTATTTATTGATATCTGTATTGTATTCATACTATTTTTTTGTATGGAGCCAGGAAAAAGCTCAGAATTTTATTAAAGGTCTCTGATTGAATAGGAAAAGAGAAAATTAAAGTATTTGTTTGTAAGGTTTTGTAAGTTATATGATGTTTTTGGCTTTTAAATTTTATGGTTGTTTTTGTTTTTGTTTTGTTTTTTATACTATTTGTTAATTGTTAATGAATATATAAGTATTAAATTTTAATGTTAAGAATAACTTTTATTGTTCAATACTAAAAATTATAAAATAGCAAACTTTTAAAGAACAGACTCAATAACTAAGCATTAGTTCTTTCTTGCTAATTAATTTAATAAATTAATAATTCTCAAAACTATTACACATCAGGCACATGTATACTACAGACTTATATAAAATAAGCTACTCATTATATAGCATGAATTTGAATTAAAATAGATTTTAATAGTATCAGATTAAATATTAGTATTTTATCTTTTTAAAAAAATAACACTCTTAAAGTATAAACTTTTTTTTTAATATTGAGATACCAGCCCAAAATCAATTACATATATCTTAATTCCAATGTAGTATAATATTTAAATAAAGTTATAGTTAGAATAAGAGGGTCGATTATTTATTATCAAATAATAATAAAAAATTAAAGATTAATTGAAAAGTTGTAAAAAAAAGCAAAAACAAAATAAAATAAAATAAAATAATTAATTTAAATTTCAAATGCCCAATCTTTTTTGTAGATTGCAGGGCATTTTTGGATCTCAGCTGTTTTAAGAATTTTTTAGTGCTCAAAAACACCTAGGAGCGTAGCAATTTTGTGAGGCTAGAAAAATCCCTCCACAAAAAAAAATGCGGCGGTGTTTCAATATATTGTTTCTCCTAATGTCGTATAATCAAAAAAACAAATTTTTCTCACTGCGTAATTAGAATCTTACTTTAGAAAAAAATCGTACTAAACTGTCTACTTTTTAAATGCTACAAATAAAGTAGCAAAAGTAGCAAAAAAAATGTCGGCAAGTGAAAATTAAATAATTGGATTTCATATATAATATTGCACTTTGATATATGAATATATATGTTTTTTTTTTCTTAAAAATAAATAAAAAATAAATAAATAAATAACTATATAAATTTAATTTTTTTGTCTTGTATATAATGTAAAAGGTTAGTTAATAGTTTAATAAGAGCAAAAAATATAATAATATGATTTTCACTGCTTTGTTTTTATTTATTATAATCAGTAGTAATAAAGTAATATTTAATAAATCTTTTGAGCATATTTTTTTTTGCCAAAGTAGCCTACTCAATTGAATAAAAGAAATATTTAAAATTAATGTCTGTTCAACTATTTAATAATAAGTCTTAAATTGCTCTAATAATCTAGTGCATTCAATGTTTTTAGCTCTAGCAAATAAAAAAGAACAAGAAATTAAAGAAAAGCGACAACTTGCTTTATTTATTTTTTGAATACAATGATCGATCCTAAATCACTTGTAAAGATAACACAAATATCTTCTTTACACAAACTATATAATGATGTGCACCTTAATATATATATATATATATATCACTATTCAGATCACACAAGTAATAAATTATATTTAATTGAATACTGAAAATCCAGTAAGCTACTTTTATCAGTACCCATAAAAGATAATAGTGGTTTATAAACTCAAATAATAATAAATATTTAATAAAACTTAATAATTATCAAGAGAAGTAACAAAAAAATTATTTTTGAATTTATTTATTATTTGTTTGTTAGTTGATTAATTCGAAGCCTTACTATTATTTTCTTTTTGAAAATAGATTCAAAAAAACTAGCACTGTTCTGTGAAAAATCCAGTAGAATTTGGGAATAGCAACATATTAAATATACCTAGTAGAAGCAATGGGACCTAACACCTTTCTCTTCTCATACCTATTTTACATTAAACCAGTACTTGAACAATAAAATAAAATGTATGATTCACCTCTAATAGAGTCGGAAAATAACTTGCAAACAAGCTTTTACAATTCAAGGAGATCAAATACTGTCAATATCAAAAGATCGTCTTTAAAAATCGTCTTTTATCTTGGGGTAGAATCTCTCAATTAAGTTAAAAAAAGACAAATAAGAAAGAAAGAAAAAACTCATCCATAGCCTTTTTATTGATGTATTAGATTGTTATTGAAACTATGTAAATTTGTTTTACTGCCTGTAACAATATAATTAGTATTTCTTTTTAAAATAATATCTTGGAAAGAATAAATGCAGTATACACAGCATAATTGAGTGGAAAACAAGCTCCATAATCCAGAACGGATACTACAGTTGCTAATGAATCTGGCAGGGTCACATCTCAGGAACGTAACACATGCCAGACACTCGTACACTTCACACTGCTTCAGTGATAACCAACCATTAACCAATGGAGATATTAAATTAGGGAACCAAATGTCTATATAAACAGCTATGATCTTCTTTCTTGAATAAACAACCCTCTCACATTACCTATTGTTCCCTTTTAAAATATTATTTGTATACCTCAGTTATAACTCTTAATAGCTTTAACATTATATTCTAAAAATTATAAGCTCTACAATCTCTAAGTTTATATATAGCATAATAGGTACACTACTTACAATTCAGAGCAAGGTTTTCGCACTTTTTTGGCAAGTATCAAACCTTTAAGGTGACTAGGCCACAAAATTTATTATTTTTATTTTTTAGTTTTTAGTTTTCATGCTATCGACATCACTTTGTATTTTTTTTTGGTTTTTTCACCATGAACTTCTGATGAATTAGTTGATAACAGTAAAAATATAAGTCTCAATGCCGAGTGAACGTTTATCTTAATAAATATCGGCTTGTAATTTGCTCATCAATTTTTTGTTACTGTGTTTTTGTATTAATAATCAACAGTACGTACTGATTGTGATATACACACCACAATTGAGTGAAAGATAGACCCCACAACCAAACACTGGTTCCTTCTTGCTAATGAACCTGGCAACTTAACAATCTCCGGAACTGTTACACACCAGACACACGTACACTACACACTCATACAGTGTAAACCAACCATTACACAACAGGGATTTTAATTACAGGGATTTTAATAGTAGCAGATATAAACAATATTATTTTGTCTCTTTAATAAATAACACTCTCACAGTATCTACTTTTCCCATTATTGAGATACTAACCCATAAACAATCCCGAATACCTCATTGTTTACTGTGAATTGTATTTTCCTCAAGAAAATAACCAATACATCGACCAACACACCTATCGCACATGGTTCCAGCTCAAAAGCTTCCCTCGTTAATACCACCCCGGTGAAAATCATCATCTCTGCTACTTCCAACTACAAAGATTCAATTGTCAAAGCCGACATCACAAAGGCATTCGCCTACACTTCCATCAACAATGTTTCTATCAACAACGTTTCCAGCAACGTTTCCAGCAACGACGCTTCCAGCAACAATATCTTCCTTAATACTATTTCCATCAACAACGTTTCTATGAGCTACGCTCGCATTAAAAACGTTTCTATTGAAAACACCTGCGAGACTGAAGATACCATTGTCAACATCTCCATCATCAGGGAATCGCTCATCAAAACTCCCACGGACGACACCCACTTTGATAACTCAGAAGTCTCCCTCAAGAACATGGGCACTACCCAGGACAACAAAATTCTAGAGAAACAGGTTATGTATAAGTTGTGTGAAGACAGAAACGGCACCAAATCTATTCACGATTCGTTTAGTTCCAGCAACAAAACAGACTTGCTTCTCAAAAACATTCATGGTAACTCCTGTGCACCTTGCCACAAGGAACACACCAACTCAGAATATCAGTCTACAAAGGCTAAAAAGTTGGTATTTGCAAACCGCAACACAAGAATAGTCAACAGTGAGGAGGTATGGAACAATGAGAATGCAGGTAACAGTGGGATTGAGGTGGAATGCGCACACCTCAATATACAGGAACAGGGTAGTCACCCTCACCTACACCACTATAATACACAGGCACAAGGTAAACACCTTCCCCTGCGCAGCCTCACTGCAACATCACAGGCACAAGGTCATCACCTTCCCCTTCTCAACCTCACTGCACCGCCACATGACGACAGCTCACTCTATGTTCCTATAATTGTTCAGAGTAGCCGGGTGTGGGCACTGGTGGACTCCGGAGCAAACGCTTCTTTCATTTCTCCAGACCTTGTCTCCTCTCTCTCTCTACCTATTACTAAATGTAGTTCAAAAAAGCAGCGCATTTATTTAGCGTCAGAGAATAGCTCAGTGGAACATTTAGGCACTGTTGAGAACCTTTCATTATCTTATATGAGTCGTAAACTGAATCACAACTTCGTAGTAATGAGTTTAGCCTTAGGCACACAGATGAGCATTGGCACAGACTTAATGCCCAGACTGGGCATGGCAATTACAAACTTAGCAACTACTTGGGACGATCAAAAAAGCGATTCATTGAGAGAAAACACTCCAGATGATGTGCCAGAACCTAATAAATCTCCTGCTGGCACATCTGAGGAGCAAAAACAGTTTACGGAAGCTATAGAACAATCTATCAGATCCAACAAACTTATTCCTAAAACATCATTTTGCACTATACCAGAATCTATCATCCATATCGACACACCAGAAGGCGTAACTTCCTACAGAAGACAATACCCTTTACCGGTAGTATATGAGCCTAGAATCCAAGAGACTGTAAACACTTGGCTAGCAGATGGTACGATAGAGGTGGCATCCAATGATACGGAATGGAATAGTCCTATTACACTAGCACCGAAAAAAGACATGTTTGGTAATTACACAGACAGAAGACCCTGTCTAGACCCCAGACATATCAACAAACTTTTAAAAGACGACAGATATCCTTTACCTCTTATAAGAGACGTATTTCACACACTTAAAGATGCGGTTGTTTTCACTACCCTAGACCTTACAAGTGCTTTCCATCGATTTGAGGTATACAAGCCAGACAGACCTAAAACAACATTCACCTTCAAAGGAAGGCAGTACATGTTCCGCGGCTGCCCTTTTGGACTTAAACCCATCTCATCTAAATTCCAGCGGGTTATGAACATTGCTTTCAAAGATATGCCTTTTGTAACCACATTCGTAGACGATATTGTGGTATTCTCTCGTAACATGGAGGAACACACAAAACATGTTAAAACAGCAATAGAACAACTTACTAGTGTTAATCTCATCTTAAATCCAAAGAAATGTCATTTCTCACAAAGAGCAGTCTTCTTACTAGGCTTTTGTGTGTCAGATAAAGGCATCTCACTGGATACAAGAAAGGCCAGTAACATGCAAGCATGGCCTACGCCTAACACCGGAAAAGATATACAACGGTTCCTTGGTGTTATAAATTACTTCAGGGAACATATACCTAATGTCTCCCAGCTCACCGCACCTCTTGATCGACTTCGTAACGAGGGTGATTTTACACCTCTCTGGACCAACGAGCATTATAACAGCTTCACAAATCTAAAAGACATCCTACTCAAACTGCCTATCCTGTGCTACCCAAACCTAAAGTACCCTTTTAGTGTGGCCACAGATGCGTCAAACGTAAGAATAGGTGCTGTCCTATATCAAGTCATCAATGGAGAAACGCGACACATCGGTTTCATGGCTCGCGCATTGTCTAAAAGCGAACGAAACTATTCCACTATAAAACGTGAGCTACTCGCGGTAATATATGCATTGAATAAGTTCCACAAATATCTTTGGGGAAATCCGTTCACTCTATACACCGATCACAAAGCCCTCACATATACAGTCACAATCAAAAACGTTTCGACCTCTGAGCCCAAAAAATGCATGAGAGAAATCATGGCATGTATTCAACATGCAACTGCTCCTCAGTAATAAAAGCTAAAGCATTCAAACTTCAAATAAAAGATTATATATATGTTTATTATTGAAATATAGAAAAAAATAAAAGATCAATATTTTGTATGACCTCCTTTGGCCTCAATTACAGCCTGGCATCGATGCTGCATGCTTCCGGCCAAAGTTGACGAAAGTTCGAGACCTATCCTTCGCCACTCTCGTTGCATTACAACCTTCAGATCTTCAACATTGTTAATACTGGCCCTCTCGTCACTCATGCGCCTCTGGAGAGCCCACCAGAGATGCTCGATGGGGTTGAGATCCGGGCTTTGAGCGGGCCAGTAGTCAAAACCTCGGATCTCATGGCTATCTTTCCACCACCTCGAGTACGACCTAGTATGACAGCTGGCGTTGTTCTCTTGGAACACGAAGCTCCTGTTTTGTTCCCGCGAAAGATTTTGGAACCAAGGGAGGAAGTTCTGAGCCAAAGTGTTCACGTATTGGTCTTGGTTTACGTTACCATCTAGGAACACCAAAGGGCCAAAACCACCGGCCCAGAAACAGCTCCAGATCATCACACTACCCTTCCCCCACTTGGTTCCTTCGATGATATTTTCTTCCTTGAACCTTTCACCGACTTTCCTGATAGCTCTAGCTCCTCCATCATTACCCTCAACTGTGAACCGTGATTCATCTGACCACACTACACCTCTCCACTGGTCATCTGTCCAATTCACATGCTCATGGGCCCATTCCAGCCTTCTTTTCTTGTGGCTTTCGGTTAAAGTTGGCTTGTGAGCTGCGATATATGATCCGAAGCCCAAACGCTTCAGACAACTGATTATTGTCTTTCTGCAGACAAATACCTCCATGTTCTTTAAGGAAGCCCTTAGCCTAGAAAATGAGGCAAAGGGGTCCTTACGAACTATTTGAACAAGGTGTCTTTCTGTCCTCTCGTCAATCTTTCTAGGTCGTCCGGACCCTTTTCTTGGCTCGGGCGATCCTGTCTCGTCCACTCTCTTAATGATGTACTTGACAGTTGACAGACTCATGCCAACCACCAATGAAATCTGGGTCGCCCCGTAATTTGCTAAATGCATGTACATGATGCATCCGTATTTATAGGGATCGGCCTTTTCATATGATCCGTGGGTGTTTTCTGATGAATTTGCGTCTTGCATGTTGGATTTGATTAATAATATTGGGAGAAAACAATGTTTTTATTTTTATTTTTTCGATTTTTTTAGGCATTTTTTGCGGGGGTCGAAGCGTTTTTGATTGTGAGTGTATACATACACAAAAGATTACCAACACTATGATGATAAACTGGCTGGATACCATACTCGAATATTCATTCGAGGTACTCCACCTGCCCAGTCTAAGCAACATCTTACCTGACCAGCTACCACGCCTTTTCCCTACGGAAAAAGAGCTGGAAGGGGGTAATGACTCCGCAGTTAATTTCACAGGCCAAAAAACGGTCATTAATAGACAACAAACTGTAGTCAACACCAATTACGACGAGATGCTAACACCACCAGACAGTGACGGAGAAGAACTTCTCGCCAAAGCTCACGCTTTCGGACACTTTGGAGCAGATGCCATGACAAACGCACTTCATAACGAAGGGATACACTGGACAAACATACATAGAGACGCCGTCAAGGTTGTACAAGACTGTATAGAATGCCAAAAGTATAACATAGCAAAGAAAGGTTATCACCCTCTACGACCAATTCACGCATATTTACCATGCGATCATTGGGCTATTGATTTAGCAGGTCCTTTCACGACCTCACATAACAGTAATAACTACTTACTAGTAATGGTAGACATTTGCACAAGATTTTGTGTACTACGTGCAATACCTGATAAAGCACAGGACACTGTTGTCAACACTGTAATAGACGTCTTCTGTAATTTCGGATTCCCTAGATACTTACAATCGGACAATGGCAAAGAGTTCGTCAACTCACTTATGAAAAAACTAGCTGAAACATCTGGTTTTGATCACAGATTAGCTACGCCCTATCACCCAAGAGCTAACGGTGTAGCCGAACGCTGGGTTCAAACCTCAACCAACGCGATTAAGAAATGTATAAAAGGAGCGACCCGAGATTGGGACCTCTATGTACCTAGCATACAGCTAGCAATGAATTCCAAAGTAACAAAGCGTAATGGAACGGCTCCTTACAACCTTATGTTCGCCAGAACAATGAACGGATTTAAAAGCTACGCCGATGATCCAGCAATACCATCACTCACAGAGGATGAGCTACAAAAGCGTATAAAAACAATGGCAGACGTTGTGTTTCCCGCAATCGCTGAAAGAGCAAAAACAGTAACAAATGCACAAAAGGGCAAGTTTGATAAGAAATACAGGATGATACAATTCCCTCCTAATAGCCAAGTCATGATTAAAGAACTCCAACACGGTAAACTAGAACCTGCATACCAAGGTCCTTACACCGTAGTCAAAGAGAAGCAGGGAGGTTCTTACGTCCTCATGGATGAACAAGGACTACTGATGCCCAGAGAATATACACCCTCACAACTCAAGCTAATCTCACAGGACAAACTCGTCTCACTAGATGAAGTCCAGAAAATTGGCAAAGAATACTTTACAGTCAGAGCAGTAGTAGCTCATAGAGAACTGGCTAAAGGAAAATACGAGTACAGAGTAAGATGGGAAGGCTACGAAGAAAAAGACGATACATGGCAAACGCCCGAGCCCTTTAACAGCCCTAAACCTATTGCAAATTATTGGGATCGACTTGGTACAACACCAATTGACAAGACACAAACCCCACATCAGACACGCACCGTCACTGCAACGTACATTAGCAAACGCCGCACTACGCAGCCCACACCTACACGCCGAAGCAAATGCTCAAGATGCTAACGCTCAATACGCTTACGTACAACACGATAAAGTTCACGATGTTAACGCCCGATGCTATGCCCAAGAAGCTAACATGGTCCCTTCAGTCTAAAGTAACTCAACTCTCAACACGGTTATTCAGCCTGGAAGGGGGTAATGTGGTATACACACCACAATTGAGTGAAGAACAGACCCCACAACCAAACACTGGTTCCTTCTTGCTAATGAACCTGGCAAGTTAACAATCTCCAGAACTGTTACACACCAGGCACACGTACACTACGCACTCATACAGTGTAAACCAACCATTACACAACAGGGATTTGAATAGTAGCAGATATAAAAACAATATTATTTTGTCTCTTTAATAAATAACACTCTCACAGTATCTACTTTTCCCATTATTGAGATACTAACCCATAAACAATCCCGAATACCCCAGTAACAATGTTTGCAGCTACCGAGGTACTTCAAAAAATACCGCCCTCTTTGTTCACCTCGGGTGTCTATGATTTCTAGTATTTGTTCGATCCATTGATAGTCAATACGAGACATACATCAGTGAAGTGGACTGTCCCATTAAAAGCCTCATCGGAGTCCAGCATCTATACAACACCAACTATAGTTTTTTTCTTAAAAAACATATATTTTACAAGTCCAAGCCAAAAGTCTATCTGTTGACCCTCCTCCCTGAAGATCTCGGAAGATTTGGTCCTGCACTTAACTACGAGACTGAAAAGGGAGAGCAATTTAACAAGCATATCCGTGAACACTTGTTTCATGCAAACCGTATGAACACATCAAAAGATATTTGTCTCAAATTTGGAAAACAATATATGAAAAGACATATCATTGATGATGGCTCATGGATAAACTAGAATGGTCTAAGGGAAACCCGTGGAAAAGCTATTGCAGATTATATGCAACAAAAATCTGGTGGGAAATTCTATAAGACTTTGTTTGGTGGGTCGAGAGAATTTGCTGACAACAGTGGTACAGGTTTGATCTCTGGAAGACGATTAAAGACAATACCCTTGCTGTATTTAAACAAAAAGACGACATAACTCAAGATGGACATATAATAATTGGAATGGCACCCTCTTCTAAAGTATATCATATGTATATTGAATATCCATCTGCACATACCATTGACAACAACTATCGTCTAGCCCTCAAATACGCAGATGATATGTATACACCACTTGATGAACTGAATGTTATTTGTCTAATTGATGTGCATCTAAAAGTTGGTGGTAAACATGTTAATCTCAACAAATTCGGCTCCTACTGGTCCTTCTTTTCTTTTTTCTATATCAATAAAACATCTAAAATTTTAAAATCAATTGTTTTTTAGCTATATACTATTACATTCGAAATAAATTTGTAGATTCCTGTACTTCACATCTTGCTTTATAAAAAAGACCAATTTTAAGAGATTGGTATAAAGAAATTACACAAAAAATATTTAGCAATCCAATGAAATGGCAGATCCGTTTTCAATTTTCTAATTTAATATCGAGTTTCATCAGTGGGGATGACATATATTCAACATGTAACTACTTGTCAGTAGTGATAACTAGAATAGTCAAATGTCAGATACAAGATGATATACTTGTTTATTATTGAGATACAAAAGAAACCCCCAAGACTTGACTCGGCCTCCTTTGACATCAATTACAGCCTGGTATTAATATTGCATGATACCTGCCAAAGTTGATCCAAGCTTGACACCTATTCTTTTCTATACTCTTTGAATTGCAACCCTCAAATCATAAATGTTATTGATACCGTCCCTCTCATCAATCGTTCACTCGTTGAGAGCACTACTAGAGATGCTTAATATGGTTGCCGTCTGTTTTTTCTTTTAGCTAGACAGTAGTTAAAACCCCGGAACTTATGGTTATCTTTTCATCGATCTTTTAAGATCTTTAGAACCAGATTATTGAGCTCTGGTAACCTTATTTTATTCGCTCTCTTAATGATGTACTTGACTGTCAATAGATTTTATGTGAACTATCAATGAAACCTGGGTTGGTCCAAATTCTGTTCAACACATGTTCATAATGCATCCTTATTTGTACAAGTAACTTTTGTAACATAAACCGTGCGTGTTTTCTCATAAAAATATGTATTGAATATTGTATTAGATTAATAAAATTGAAAAAAAAACAGTAATTTTAACTTTCATTTTTTCTTGATCATTTTTTGTGGGGTTGAATATATATTTTTTGACCATGCATATATGAAATATATGGCTTGAGCTCTTCAAACTGAATGCAAGCATTTGTCCAACTTTATGACCAATTGTTTTTGGGATGTATGCTGGAACCACATCTAATCTCCTCTTGTACCCCTCCCTTGGCAATCAAAACAATGATATTCATTTTGGGCCTTTCTAATAGCTCACACCCGTCACAATATAAGTATTATGCTATAACTAACTTCTTGTTGTGTCATTACACTCTAAACAACTGTGCTCTAGCCATCTTTGTCACTCCAAGCAGCCAAATTCACTTTTCTGAAGTAGAAACTCTCTCTCTCTCACTTATTTTCTCTACCAGTACCCAAATAAATGAACAGTATTGGAAAATACATGAAAGAAATAGTACTTTGAGCTGTTCCAGTCGACATTTGATATAAACCACGCACTCTTTTCTCTGGAAATCCCTGACCAACCGCTACCTGTCTTCCGCATTTGACTACTTCAAATTACCAACAGCATAATATTGGCCCTGTGACGTGCTCACTGAAACTTTATCTTCGATATCCAGCCTTTTCAAACTTCTTTGATTGACTCTAAAATAGGCACCACTGTTTCGAATTCTTCATCTGGCCTAGATTTAACTTAAAATCCCCTCGGACTTGTATTTCTATTTCTTCAAAACTCTCAAAAGATTCATAAAACAATCGTTTTCCTTTTTTAATACACGATTCATACTAGGAATAGCTTCTCCATACATGAAGAATATTATAAATTCCTCTCTTTTTTGTATTCTTTTGTAAAATAAAAATAGATATCAGATAATAAGCCCGTTGAATTTGGTAATATATAATTACGAAAAATAAAAATTAAAGCTAAGGGTAATGTCGTTTTTAACGTCTCTTCCCAATTCCCAGTCATTTTCTATAAAACTCTACTTCATAACTATCTCATTCTCACTCTTCCTCCTCTTGCTCTTTTTTTATTTTTCACTGCAGATTATTGGAGCAGAAATGCACCAAGATACAATTTTTCCCTCCTTTTTACCTTTAAAAAAAGTTAATTATGACTTCCTGAAGAACAATCAATAAAAAATATCATATCTTTATCTTTGGTCATGGGTTAAATAATATAATTGTCTAGCGTTGTGGGTAGCATAGAATATAGGTTTTAATTTATATTTTTAGCTAAAGATAAAAAATTGGCTGTATACAATAATATATTGCTTAACATATCTTTCTATTACTCGCTCCCTTACAAAATACCTCTTTATTTTATTATATTTACTAATCTTTTGATTCCATGTATAAATTACACTTAATGAGTTCAGCAGGAAATTAATCTCATACTCAGAATTATGGTGTCTCAATTTTCAATGTACTGGTACAAGCGCCACATATCATTTCAGACAATGGTTACGCAGCTCTACAATCCAACGTATACAACAATGAAGAATTATACTCAAACCAGCAAGAGGAGGTTCTTTATGACCAAGAACACAGACTATAATATGTGGGTGGGTTACCTCTGGTCGTCATGCAAGAAGTTATACATGCACAGCTTAGTACTCCAGATAATATTGAGTGTCCAAGCATCCTTGAAGAGGATTATTATAAACTCAATTTTTGGTCATCCAAGACAGTTTATCAATTGGACCTACAGAAATTGATGAGTGCTTTCTTTGTTTTTACAATGCCAACATCGAAATATGACATGATCTCAACTTACCGACAATTTCTTCAAATATTGATAAACTTTATCAACTCAACCGGTATGAATCCAAAGCTCTAGATCCATATCAAGACACACAAGCATCTAAACCAGAGCTGTCTGTGCAACCAATTGGTCAGACAACGGCTATTGTACCCTACATTAATAAAGAATTTGGCATTATTAACAAATGTTTAAAGTGTTTACCAAAAAGCCGTAATTTTTTGTTAGAAATTTATTATTAGGATTAAATATAATTCTCCAAATAACTTACATGCGATTGTCGAGTAATTTATATATTAATTAATAAAATAATTTGTTAGTTTGCTTGTATAGATCATTAAAGACTTTGTCATACCTGATTAACTTGCAATGTCTGTAGTTTATACAATGTGGATATTTGTGGCAATGAAATTCAGAATGTCGATATCTCTACTACTTAAATATTTTCTTGTCAAGTTTGCGGGAACCAGTTCAATTTTAAATCAAATTTTACAAGGTATCCTAAAAAATATGAAATATATATTGTAAAAAAACCAGCATGCTCCTTTTGCTAGAAAAGCCGTAGTAAGGTATACAAATAATATTTTAAAAGGGAACAATAGGTAATGTGAGAGGGTTGTTTATTCAAGAAAGAAGATCATAGCTGTTTATATAGACATTTGGTTCCCTAATTTAATATCTCCATTGGTTAATGGTTGGTTATCACTGAAGCAGTGTGAAGTGTACGAGTGTCTGGCATGTGTTACGTTTCTGAGATGTGACCCTGCCAGATTCATTAGCAACTGTAGTATCCGTTCTGGATTATGGAGCTTGTTTTCCACTCAATTATGCTGTGTATACTGCATTTATTCTTTCCAAGATATTATTTTAAAAAGAAATACTAATTATATTGTTACAGGCAGTAAAACAAATTTACAGAGTTTCAATAACAATCTAATACATCAATAAAAAGGCTATGGATGAGTTTTTTCTTTCTTTCTTGTTTGTCTTTTTTTAACTTAATTGAGAGATTCTACCCAAAGATAAAAGACGATTTTTAAAGACGATCTTTTGATATTGACAGTATTTGATCTCCTTGAATTGTAAAAGCTTGTTTGCAAGTTATTTTCCGACTCTATTAGAGGTGAATCATACATTTTATTTTATTGTTCAAGTACTGGTTTAATGTAAAATAGGTATGAGAAGAGAAAGGTGTTAGGTCCCATTGCTTCTACTAGGTATATTTAATATGTTGCTATTCCCAAATTCTACTGGATTTTTCACAGAACAGTGCTAGTTTTTTTGAATCTATTTTCAAAAAGAAAATAATAGTAAGGCTTCGAATTAATCAACCAACAAACAAATAATAAATAAATTCAAAAATAATTTTTTTGTTACTTCTCTTGATAATTATTAAGTTTTATTAAATATTTATTATTATTTGAGTTTATAAACCACTATTATCTTTTATGGGTACTGATAAAAGTAGCTTACTGGATTTTCAGTATTCAATTAAATATAATTTATTACTTGTGTGATCTGAATAGTGATATATATATATATATATATTAAGGTGCACATCATTATATAGTTTGTGTAAAGAAGATATTTGTGTTATCTTTACAAGTGATTTAGGATCGATCATTGTATTCAAAAAATAAATAAAGCAAGTTGTTGCTTTTCTTTAATTTCTTGTTCTTTTTTATTTGCTAGAGCTAAAAACATTGAATGCACTAGATTATTAGAGCAATTTAAGACTTATTATTAAATAGTTGAACAGACATTAATTTTAAATATTTCTTTTATTCAATTGAGTAGGCTACTTTGGCAAAAAAAAATATGCTCAAAAGATTTATTAAATATTACTTTATTACTACTGATTATAATAAATAAAAACAAAGCAGTGAAAATCATATTATTATATTTTTTGCTCTTATTAAACTATTAACTAACCTTTTACATTATATACAAGACAAAAAAATTAAATTGATATAATTATTTATTTATTTATTTTTTATTTATTTTTAAGAAAAAAAAAAACATATATATTCATATATCAAAGTGCAATATTATATATGAAATCCAATTATTTAATTTTCACTTGCCGACATTTTTTTTGCTACTTTTGCTACTTTATTTGTAGCATTTAAAAAATAGACAGTTTAGTACGATTTTTTTCTAAAGTAAGATTCTAATTACGCAGTGAGAAAAATTTGTTTTTTTGATTATACGACATTAGGAGAAACAATATATTGAAACACCGCCGCATTTTTTTTTGTGGAGGGATTTTTCTAGCCTCACAAAATTGCTACGCTCCTAGGTGTTTTTGAGCACTAAAAAATTCTTAAAACAGCTGAGATCCAAAAATGCCCTGCAATCTACAAAAAAGATTGGGTATTTGAAATTTAAATTAATTATTTTATTTTATTTTATTTTGTTTTTGCTTTTTTTTACAACTTTTCAATTAATCTTTAATTTTTTATTATTATTTGATAATAAATAATCGACCCTCTTATTCTAACTATAACTTTATTTAAATATTATACTACATTGGAATTAAGATATATGTAATTGATTTTGGGCTGGTATCTCAATATTAAAAAAAAAGTTTATACTTTAAGAGTGTTATTTTTTTAAAAAGATAAAATACTAATATTTAATCTGGTACTATTAAAATCTATTTTAATTCAAATTCATGCTATATAATGAGTAGCTTATATTATATAAGTCTGTAGTATACATGTGCCTGATGTGTAATAGTTTTGAGAATTATTAATTTATTAAATTAATTAGCAAGAAAGAACTAATGCTTAGCTGTTGAGTCTGTTCTTTAAAAGTTTGCTATTTTATAATTTTTAGTATTGAACAATAAAAGTTATTCTTAACATTAAAATTTAATACTTATATATTCATTAACAATTAACAAATAGTATAAAAAACAAAACAAAAACAAAAACAACCATAAAATTTAAAAGCCAAAAACATCATATAACTTACAAAACCTTACAAACAAATACTTTAATTTTCTCTTTTCCTATTCAATCAGAGACCTTTAATAAAATTCTGAGCTTTTTCCTGGCTCCATACAAAAAAATAGTATGAATACAATACAGATATCAATAAATAAAGACCTTTATTTTTTTTTAACTATTCAAATTACCTTCTTTTAGTAATTTCACCTCCGATGTGCTACGGCTGGTATTCAAAAATCTACATAAGGACACACAAAATCTACCTAGGGCCACACAAAATCTACCTACTAGACAGAATCTATGCATATGGCAAAATTTGCTTACACAAATCTACTTGGACACACATAAATTTATTTGGGCACACACATACATACTTCACTTAAAATTAATTCTAGATCTAAATAAATAATAAGTAACAAAAAATAAAAAATATTTTTTTGTAATTAAAAGCAGTACGTATACAGACTACAATAGTTCTTTTTTGTTTCTATAAATATATTAAGATAAATAAGATATATGGGCAGAGGAATACTGAGTCGATTTGATTGAAGTGAAAGCTATAAAAAGAATGAGAGTATAATATAATAGTGATTTTATTTAAAAAGACTAAAAAAGTTTTGAAAGTAGAGTATTTGTGTTGTGTAAAGAGTGTAAGATAGTGAGATAGACGGAAGCCGTGTATAAGAAATAGCTTTCTTTGTATACTATAAGCTTTAAAATTATGGAGTTTACTTAATATTTTCTATCATTATTATTATTATAGCTTTGAGCATCACGATGTGACACGATGAAGATTACCATGGTGAGACTTTGTATTGTGCGATGCCTGTATGCTCTAGAACAGGTTATTTAGAAATATACCAAAAGTTCGAAGCTTTGAAGATTATGTCTAATGGTATGGGGTCAATTGTCATTGAAGAAGGTCTTGGAAGTATAAGCATATAAATATTATGTGTATAAGAGTTGAAAGCCAGTTCTGGGAATGGTGGTGTATCCCACTCCAGGTATAAAATAATATAGTTTATTGCTTTCGAGTACTGAAGTTTTATTGTATGGCTACTATTCTGATTTGGATTTTACTGTAGTAATAAAGTAAAGAAATAATATTGTTGTTAGTGATAATTTGGATAGCGTTGTGAAGCTGGTGTTGCTAGGTGTAATAAAAAAAAAAGAGAATATTGTAGTTATCAGTATCGATTCTGGTAGTTTTGTAAAGTCGATAGAGACATGGGGATTTGACTGAAGGTTTTTTTTTTTGTTCGACTGTATATATACAGTGAACAGCCGTCAAAAAGATACAATAAAGAGTATTTTGTTTCTTTAAAAAAAAAAGAGTGCGCCTTCTTTTTATATTGTATCGATTTCTGCCTACTTTGGGTTGCAATATTATATGAATGACGATTCTCAAAAGAAATGAAGATTCTCGAAATTGATGTAGGGATGGGGGGAATGTAGAAAGAGGATTCAAGCCATTGTTAAAATGGACTTTTTTTTATTTTGGTTATGGTACAGTAAAGGTTATTTTAATACATGGTCCTCTCTGAACGATTGTGAGTGAACACTGGACGGTCTTTAAACCTCTGTATAGATAACATTATCCCTGCCAATGGACCCTGAGGAAATCGGGATTAATTTTGAGTTAGTATCCCAATATTAGGAAAAGTACATACTTTGATAGAGTTATTTATTAAAGAGATAAAATAGCACTATTTATATCTTACTATTAAAGTCTCTTGCAATTCAGACTTCTGCTGTGTAATAGTTGGTTTATACTGTACAAGTCTGCAGTGTATGTGTTCCTGTTGTAAAACTATTCCGAGGGATTGTTAAATTGCCAGGTTCATTGGTAAGAAGGAACCAGTGTTTTATTATGGCTTGTATTTAACTTAATTGTGAGGTATATACCACATTATGTAAAGAGAAATCAAATAATCGAATGAGTTGAATGTTAGTAAATAAAAAGAGATTCATATGGACAGATAAAGTATAAATTAAAGCTATAATAATAAATAGCAAAAAAAAAAGAATGTAAAAAGCAAGAGAAAATAAGTAAAGAAAAAATGATTGACTTTGTATTACCTATTGGCTACAGCAGAGTCTCTTGGGGACGTCTTGAAAATATTCATATGTTTTTTGACATCATAATTGCTTCCGAACTTCCTTTCACAAAAGGAACTTTGAATTTTTACTGTCAATATTTCTCGAGATGCCTTGTATGATTCGATTTACGATTGAGTATAAGTCTGCAATAGAGATAATAAAACATTTCAGTACAACGTTCGTTTTTCTGTATCCCTTTGCCGCAAACATTTAGGTTGTATGGACTAATGACCTTGGAAGTTAAACAAGCACGAGAAAGACCTTTAGGATATATACAAACGAACAAATCATTAAATGTGATCCGAGTGAGTTGGCTGTAATTAATATAATATTATATTTTACTTGGTCAGGCTTACATTCTCTTTCTCCAAACCTTTTGGAAAATGTCTTTAAAAAAAGTAGACTTTTTATGAGATGAAATACATGGCATTTTATCTGAGGGAAATAGGTGCCTTGGTGTGGAGCTTGAGCTAGACACTCATGCTGATCGAGTTGATCCGAGATATGGTTTACGAGATCCATATCTGTAGAAATGGTAGGCTGTATTTGAGCATATTTTTTTTCCATGTTAATATCACAGAAAGAAATAGAACAATTGACAGTGTTAATAAAGCAACTTACTGAAATACTGTCTGAGATAACCATGGTATTGAGGGTTTCACCACCCAATTTGCGTATAGTTTTGGACACGGTCTTATTTAGAGATCAAAGATGTATTTTGGTGGCTTCTTGTCTGGCTAGAATAAGTAACGAATTCTCATAGAATGAGCTGAATGCGTGGCTATACACGATCTGTTCCTGCTGGTTCAGGTACCATTCATGACGTCTGTGTGTGTTTAATTGTGAGATAGGATAACTATTGGCTTGAAAAACAGGATTTAAAGCCCTAGCCTTACAACTTTCTTCTTCTTTTTCTTACAATGATGTTAAAACCAACTTATTAACAAGGGCTGAGATTGATAATTGAGACAAATACATGTTTTAGAGGTAATTTATTTATAAGCCAAAGTGGGAAAGCTAAGTTTTTGTTTCAAAAACAAAATCAAATTGAAGAACACATCAAGAAAGTGTAAGGTGATTTACTTTGGATCGTTTCTATATTTTTCTTTTCATTACTAAAAGTTCACTGCGGTAAAACGACACAAGAAACAACCAGTGGGTAAGATCAAGTGTGTTAAAAAGTATACCATTAATTTACTAGAATTTTTCTATTGTTAATATTCATTAATAGGTATATCCCGATTCTTCTTTCTTACTTCAGCTTCTACCATTTCCTTTACACACAGCCACAGCCACAGCCACACACACAGATAGATATTCATAAGTAATATTTGGTTTTTTGTTTTGTAGCTTATAGTGTAGGATGAGTATATAAATGTATTTATTATTATTATTATAATTGTGTATTTTGTGTATAGATGAATATGGATATAAATATATGTATGTATACTATATCGATATTGGCTTTTTGGTTGTTTGGTTGTTTGATCTTCTCCTTCTCAATGTCCTTATTCTATTTAAGCAGGGACGTAATCTAAGACACAATATAGATAGATAATTAATATCATGTATATATATATATATAGCAAACGACAATCTCTTAAAAACATTTAAAAGGTTCTTACCGGGGAAACAATCCTTCATGGTCTTGCCGTGCTTGTTCTCAGCATGCTCAGTAAGACTGAATGTATATATAAAAATATTGAACCAATTAGATATCAAAGATAATCATATATATATAAATAAGTAGGTAACATACGCTTTTTCACGACTGGTGCAGAGGAAGGTCTGGAAACACTGCTTGCAGATAATGTTCTTTGCAGCCTCATTCTTTTTTTTTATATATTTATTTAAATTGAAAAGTGAAATTAATACGCAGTAATAGACAATATGTATGTATGTATATTACTAACCACTTTGAGCTGAGAGTTTGCAGCCTTGCCAGCCGACTTTGCGTTGCGTTCACGCTTCATCTGAGCCTTTTGTCCCTGAGATCCCCAAAGAAAATAAAAAAGAGATTAGTTGCTTGTTAATTAGACATCAAGACAGACAATTGTGTTTATTCCTTTAAACATTCAAAGCATTTGTTTTATTATTATTATTAAAAGTGCTTTGGGTTTGTCTAGGTAGGTCATTGATTGATTGTAGTTGATTAACAAAAACGAAACACAAAAATATTTAAAATAAATCGACATACGTTTCCCATAATGACAGTAAAGAGTTTTTTTAAAAAAAAGAAAAGTAAATAAAAAAGGTTCCTTTTTTTTCGCTTTTGTTTTACTTTTTTTCCCTCCTCTTTTTTTTTTCTTTTTTTTTCAGTTGGATCGGTAATTCAAATAACCAATACGAGAAAGAAAGAAAAAAATGCTTATTTTTGCTTTTGTGTGTCTATTTTTGTTTCAATGTTTCAATATTTCTTTGTTATCTTTCTACTTCTTGTAAATATAATATTATTATTTTTGTTTATTATGTTTAGAAGAAGTATTTAGAAGAAGTGTTTATAGTTAAATTCCGAGATAATAAATAGAATTAAGCACAGTAACTTGTGTTATTAAACACACTTTTTATTTTATTTTTGCAACTAACAATAAACTATATATATATATGTTTTATTTTTCTTTTCTTCTATTAAACTCTTTATCATTTTGTAATTCTGTAATTTCAAGTGATTTTGTAACTTCTTGGAATTCACTGAGAGTACTAAATCGTAATTTATCGGGATGTAAAATATATACAGTACTGTATATACATTTTGGGCAGACAATGATTTCTATTTATTTGTTTATTTATTTATTTATATACTTTTTCTTGCTTGACTTTTAAAAATAAAGTCACACCACTTAATGAACCACACATACACACACGGACACACGGATAAAGCCTTTTTGTTGTCGTTGTCGTTGTCGTTGTGTGCAAGTGGTGTGAGGTGTATAAAAGACCCTTTTTTGTATTTTAAAATATACCAATATAAATAAATATTTCCTAATACGTTTTATAGTAATTCAAGAAATTAACGTCATGCAAAAAAATAAAAAAAAAGAAGAGGTGGGTCTATCAATGCATTTCTTATTTATTTAGCCTGTGACGGTAGAAAGATTTATTATACAGCTTGCATATAAAATATTCAAACAAATCATTTTCTTTCCTTCTCTCTTTCATAAAGATTATTTACATACACTAAATAAATATATATAAAATATAAAATATGCAATTAGGTGAACCAATGGCCAGTCCACGTCAATCCAATACTGACGACCTTCCTGACCACATCCCAATCGATGCGGCCATGGTCCCTCAAACCGACCCTTACAAACAATCCCATAGGATCAAGTCTCCCACTGCTGCTGCTGTCCTGGAGCAAAACGCCCATTCTTCTTCCCACGACCTCTCTCAACATAGTCTATCACCAGAGAAATTAGGTGTGACCGGTTATGTTAGGGATGTGGCCGGATTTGTCAAGGATGCTGCCTACCAAGTAATTGACCATGTTGAACACTCCAAGAAAACCCCAATCCATGGTTCAGAAAAGCCATTATCACCATCAACAGGAGCAATAGAGCATGATAACAACTATTCTTCTCAAAATATTCCAATTCCTGATTCACACAAAAAAGATCACCAACACACTACTTCTCTTTCACCTTTGCACACCCAGCCAAGATCCCCTCTGGCCGATGCTGTCACTGGTCTGTTCCCTGGCATAGATGAACACGGTCACGGCTGTCAACACGCAGACACTCTCCGTCGAGAAATGCGCACTCAACATAATGGAACCATTCAACCAAGAATGGGTGGACTCTCTCCATAATTTTCTATTTTTTCTTTAAAAAAAATAAAACTTTTTATATGTATCTATATGCAATAGTACTAGTAGTAACTGGAAGATGTGTGTAATATATTATGTATATAAATATATAGTAATAAAATATATTATTGGTTGTACGCCCATAAACCAACATTAGCCTTTTCCCTTTCTCACACACTAACGAACCTACAAACTAACTAAACTATTCTTTTTATTGTTGTATATATTTCTACTTTATATTATAAAAATTATTAAAATATAATTATAATATAATTTTTTGAATTGAATTCAATTCAATTGATTTTTAATTTTTTAATTTATTTTATATTCTTTCTTGTTCAAAGTAATGCAATCTATCAAATGTGTTGTTGTTGGTGATGGGTAAAGTAACAGGCTCATAATATAAGCATTAAAAAAAAACACATAAACACAATTTTTTTTTAAAAAATAAGAAAATTTGGTTATCATCTTCTAGTGCTGTTGGAAAGACATGTCTGTTGATCTCATACACCACCAATGCATTTCCAGGAGAATACATCCCCACAGTGTAAGCTAATAACAATAGCTAATATTCAATAGCATACCATATATTTATCAGTTTAGCTAACCAACTAAAATGGTTGTTTAGTTTTGACAACTATTCAGCTAATGTGATGGTCGATGGTAAACCCATCAACCTTGGATTATGGGATACAGCAGGACAAGAAGATTATGATCGCCTACGCCCTCTATCTTACCCTCAGACAGACGTATTCCTTTGCTGTTTTTCTCTTGTCAGTCCACCTTCATTCGAAAATATCAAGACAAAGGTATGAAATTGTTTATTTATTATATTGTTTTATATATACCATTTGAGAGTGGGCCCAGGTATTGATAAGATAGAGTAAGATATATAGTAGTTGTAGTGAATGAAATTAAATAAAGTGAGAGAGAGAGAGTATGTGTGTGTGTATGGTATCATATATAAATAAATCTATTTTCTTATACAATCACACATGTGGTGTGGTCTATGTTTGATTGATTGTGTGTGTGTATATATATAGTGGTTCCCTGAAATCAGCCACCACGCACCTAGAATACCAAAGATCCTTGTTGGCACCAAGCTTGATTTACGTGAGGATCAGGATACCATTGGACGCTTAAAGGAAAAGAGAATGTCACCAATCAGCTACACCCAGGGATTGCAGATGGCAAAGGAAATCGGGGCAGTCAAATACCTCGAGTGTTCAGCACTCACCCAGACTGGTCTCAAGAACGTATTCGATGAAGCAATTCGGGCCGTACTCTCACCTACTGTCCATCGAAAGAGAAAGAACAACTGTCTCATCTTGTAAATAATCTAATCTAACCTACCTTAACCCTATCCAATTCAATTCAATTCAATTCAATTCAATTCTAACCTTTATCCTTTTTTACCCTTCAACCCTTCAACCCTTCAACCCTTCAACTTCTTCTTATTCCTCTTTTCCTCCCTTCCTTCCTCTCTTTGACATCTTTATTTTATCCACTCTATATATATATATTTATATCTATATAATAATAATGAATAATAATTTATACAAAATATTCTTATACTGTTATCTATTAACAGACAAACAAAGATGAGAGCCTGTGTAGCTGTCTATTAACCCATTAGTTAATTCATTCCTATAAATAAGCCTCATAATCACCTTCAGTTTGAATACAAGGATAATAGGTATGCGTATGATATTGAAATTTATAGATTTGCTTCTATATTACAATATATCAAAATCCACCATACATTTTCTCTGTACCACATGCGTTTATATATATATAAAGGTCTATAAAATAATGTTCTATTCAACCAAAGACTCAATGATAGACTGAATGGGTAACATGTTTGCATCACCCACAATCACGATATCAAACATTTCCTTGTACTTTGGCTCAAGTGCCTCGATGTCGTGGTTGAGGAATCCGATATTGAGACACATCTCGTGGCGCACGCCTTTGCTCATCTGGAGATCGCCAAGAGAATCACCGACCAGGATCACATTCTGCCGATTCTCGATCTGAGAATAGTAGTCTGTGGTCTCGAGTTGGAACTCGCTCTTGTTGAACACATGGATCAAAGGCTCCCTAAAGCCCACACACACTCCGCCGCCCTTGCCGACATCCGAGTTGAATTCCATCATGTTGGATACAATGTGCATGTTCTTGAAGTATAGTCCGGCATGCACCAGAACGTCTTCGATGATGTTTCCGATCCCGGCCGAAAAGACAAGAAACGGAATCTTGCTTGCCGCACACCGGTCAAGGACTTCTTTAAGTACAGGGCGTAATTCAAGGCGGGCTTCTTGTACCATGTCCGTAATGTCTATAAGCATAATTTATTTTAGAAAGAAAGAAAGAAAGAAAGAAATAGTGTGAGTAAGTAGGTAAAGTGGTGTCTTTTGGTTTAGATTGAAAAAGAAGAAGAAGAAGAAGAAAAGGAACATCGAAATTGCATGTGTGTACATGTAAATTTAAATATATGTGCTTGTAAAAGACAGGTACAGATAGATAGATAGATAGATAGATAGACAGATATATAGGTTTTATTTATAATGACAATCAAACATTTTGTTTCACTTTTCCTTTCAGTCTTACTCTTATTCTCACTATCATTTTCCCTTTTTTATATTTATCTTTATCATTACCATATTTTGTGATCTTTTGGTCGATGATCAACTTGTGGGCAGTTTCCCACCACTCAATCATGAACGGTACCTTTTCTTCATGAGTCATGGACCGGTTGATTTCAATAGGATAATAGGTATTGTAGATCTTCTTGGTCGCCGCCTTGAACTAAAAAATCACACAAGTTAAAAAATAAGCAAAATCAAAAATGCGACAATATATATATATATTAGAACACGCATGCATATGTGGGTGTGCGAGTGTGCGAGTGTGCGAGTGCGTGAGTGCGTGGGTGCGTGGGTGCGTGGGTGTACTGTACTGTACTGTACTGTACTGTACTGATAGCTTGGTTTGCAATATACATTTATTTTAAAGCACTTTACTTACTTCTGGGCTTATCTTGGAATACTTTCCGGGAATACCATGAGAAGAAGCATTACGCTCCAAAGCATCTGTCTCATGATTCCTTACCCAATGACGAGACATTGTCATGTCAAAATCTATAAATGAAACAAAAAAGTACAATGTTTGTGTGAGTACGGATAGATATGTAAAATACTTGCCCTGTCTATTTTTTTGTTTCGCTTTTTCTATATATATATATTTCTTTTGGTGGATTAGATTTGTGTTTTACTTACCACAGATGAAATGAAGATTACTAGGTCCATCGTTAAGAATCTTGGTCAACTTGTTCTTTGTGACAATTTGGTTTTGAATCCGAACAGTAGGGTTCTGTAATAAACGAGTAACTATAAACATTATGTGTATACGTAGTATGTCAAGAATAAAGAAGAAGAAGAAGAAGAAGACAAAAAAGACAAATAAAAAAGATAGATAGAGAGAGAGAAAATGATAGGTTATTACACATACAACCAGACAGACAGACAGAGATAAAGAGAAGAAGAAAAGAAACAAAACAAAAAAAAGATATATAGATATGTATGTATATTTTGTACGTGTATAAGTGTGAGGTTGTACACTACACCTATATGTCTATCTATCTATACGTCTACATTTAATTAATTCATTCATATAATATATATATATATAAGTATAAATATATAAGGTGGGTTATAAGTCTGTAGATATAGTTGTCTAATTTTTCGATAAAGAAGTACCTCAAATGTATATATACATTTTACATGAAAATATAATAGAAAGAAAGAAATATGTATTGTGTATCTTTGGCTTACCTAACAGATTTGCTTTTTCGGTTACTGTAATTGCACTTTGTCGCATATTTAGACTAGATTTTTTTAAGGAAGAAAAGGAAGCCAGAAAGTAAAATTAAAATAGATCGATTTTAAGAAAAAGCTACTATTCAGGAGGGAGAATTTATTTTAAATTTTATATATAAAAGATTGATGTATACGGACAATCACACAAAATAAATAACCAAAGATCATTTACACAAACCTTAGCACAATCATTGTGACTACCAAAAAAACAGCGGAGTGAGCCAAGTAAAGCACCATTATCTTCTTTTTGTCTTTCTTTATCTTTAACAGAACAATACCTAATCGTTTGCAAAGTATGCCATAGTATATCCTATATATATATATATATATATATGTATATATAATTTTGTTTTACTTTAGACCCTTGAAAAATGATCTATACTTTATACTATGGAACGATTTTCTAATATTAAGATGAATATTAGTGTGTGTGTGTGTGCGCACAATACGATAAAGTAAATAAAACATACACCAAATATGAAGAAGAAGATTAAATACTTGATTGTTATGTGGAGCTTACCAGCACAATTATCACTGTTCAATCCAAGCTAGCCGACTCATCTTTATTTGATTTTCTTTTATAGGAAAATATATATAATAAGAAAAAAAGAGACAAAAAGTGGAATACAAGTGATAGGCGCCAGGTTATTAATTTAGATCCAGGCCAGAAAGGAATTACATTCTTGCTTACTGAACAACGTTCACATTATTTTGTAATTTCTTCAAGGTAGTTGTGAATTCCATTAATTAAACTTGTGTATATATCAATTGAAACAAAAAACAACAAAATGTCTCAAACGTACAATCAAATAAATACTCGCAAACATTAACAACTAAAGAAGAAGAACAAGACATAATATTTTGGTTTGGTTTGGTTTGGCTTGGTTTTTATTTTTGTACAAGAGAGAATAAAGAAAATCATATTTATATTTATATACAGGCATAGATACACACTCACAGAAACATATTACTATTATTATTATTATTATTATTTATATATCTAGTATTAATTATTTTAAAGAATAATAAAAAAAATTAAACAAGATAGAGAATATCATTTTCTTTAATCAAGCACCAAGTCTGCGACAACTGCAACAACCTTTTCAGGAAACTCGCGCTGGACCATCAGATCAAGTACTCGCTTGGCTTCGACAACCATATCATTGTCAAGATAAGCCCGTACCATGGCCTCAAATGTACTTGGCTCCCGAATCACAACAACCTTTTCGTTGTTGTTGTTGTTGTTGTTAGTGGTCTGGCGGTCATCGGTCATGGCCTCAAACATCTGCTCGGCTTTGTGGATCTGCTTCTTGGCACCATATCCACGGATAAACAGATTCTCGATGTACGGCGAACTGCTCTTGACGATTGAGCCCATCATGTCCTGGTCGTGGTACATGGCCTCGGCACGCTCCAGACAATCGTTGCTGATCAGGGTATCTAGCATGGCCTGGTAGACCGCCTCGTCGGCCTGGACCTTGGCCTTGTTCATCTCCTCAAACACTCGCTCGGCGCTCTTGAGATCGCGCTGCAGAGTACCGTAGGCATAGATCAAGGTGGCGTAGTGGGTGGCCTGAGGGCGGAGCCTGTCCTTGCGCTCCATGTCGTGCAGCATCCGGTGGGCCATTGGCATGTCATAAGGGGCCATGGATGCATAGGCTTCCATCAACAGCTTGTAGGTGTGCACAGACGGCTTGATGTGACGGCGGCGCATCTCGCCAAAGTACTCCAGGACCCGCTCGCGGTTGGGCTGCTGGCGTACATAGAACTGCATCATGTTGTTGAACGGACCGACCCGGGGCTGGTAGACCGATGAAGACAGCATCTCGCCAAAGAATCTGCGTGCATGTACCTCGGATCCGGCACGCACACAGGCCGAGATGATGGTACCATAGGTGATCGCATTGGGTGCCACCTTGAGCTGGCGCATCTCCTCAAACAGACCCAGGGCATGGTCGAGCTTGCGGGCCTTGGCAAGCTTGGAGATAATGACGTTGTAGAAAAAGGTAGTTGGCTTGACTCCATGGCGTCTGGCCTCGTCGTGGATAATCAACGCATCGGTAGCCTCGTCAGTGGCACACTGCGCACTGCCGAGCAACAAACTAGCATAGCCGTTACTGTCGGGGTAGTGGCCCATCTGCTTGAGTTTGTCGTAGTACTTCTTGGCCAGGACCATGTCGCCTTGCTGAGCACAGCCGATCAAAACACTGTTGGTCGCCATGTAGACAGCCCGGTCGCGGCACACGTGGCCAAGGTTCTTGTAGCAGTCCATCGAGAGGTGGTAGAGCATCAGGGCAGCATCGAGATGGCCTTGCTTGCCGGCAAGTGCAATTGCATCGCGCATGACTTCCGCCACTGGTACACGGTCCTTGGCAACAAACTCTCGTTTCAAGAGCTCAATAGCCTCGCCAACCTCGCTGCGCATGACAAGCTTCATCAGGTCCTCCGAGATTGTCTCCGACTCGGTCGACATGGGGTGCACAAGCTGGGACGGGCAGTATTCCAGGGCCGCCTTCCACTCGTCTGCAAGCTCGGTGTGGCCGGACGACCGCAGGTGTGCACTGACACTCGAGACACATGCCGATGGTAGGCCTGCAACATGCTGGCTGGCAAGGATCTGACGGACCACGTCCTCGAAACCGGCTGCAACTCCTTGGTGTTTCTTGTCACACATTGTCAACAGTGCAGCCTCGCACAGAACAGTGCAGTCAGACGCACTCAAGAGGCCGCGGTACTCGACCCGGCTAAAGGTGTCCATCAACAGACAGGCAAGCGAGTTTGGAATGCCATTGATGCTGCTGTTGTTCAGAACGGGGCCCATGACGTGGAGACAGTCGATTGACTGGCGCAGGCTGCTGGCTGTGCGCATGATCTCGGATGCAGCATTGACCAGATGGCCGGACCCCTTCAGGACAGCCCGAGGAGACATGGACTGGATCATGGTCAAGAGAGCACCGATAGCCTGGGCGGTCTCGCGCTTGGTCGAAAAGGAAACAACGATGCGCTCAGCCAGCATCGGATCGGGTTCTAGGCCGCTGGCACGCATCACATCAACCACCTCGAGGGCCTTGTGGCGGTGCTGGTGCGAGATGCAGAGCAGACAGTAGTTTGCCAGGTTACCATAGGACTTTGAGATGTCGGTCTGGATCAGATCGTCATAGACTTTGGTGGCCGACTCAAACACGTTTGTGGAACTGTGGATACTCTGGCAGTAAGCCGAAAGGATCGGACCATAGCTGCTTGCATCCGGACAGGGCATTTCCGGATCAGTCTTGAGACGCTCGATCAGCTCCTGGGCTTTGGCCATCTCGCCATGGGAGCAGTAGTGGCGAATGATAGAGTTGAACGGAATCATGGTCAGCTTGATGTTGTCCCGGACCATGTCGGTCTCGACCACCTTGAGTGCACCGTCCAAAAGTCCGCACTTGAGGTGAGAGTCTACCAAGGCATTGTAGACATATGAGGCATCGTGCACACCAAGCTGGGACTTGACGGAACAGTAGGTCTCAAAGAAGCGCAATGCAGATGACAGGTCCCCAGCACGGCCAAACAGATTGATCAGGGCTGCAAAGGTGGCCGAGGTTGGTGTGATGGACATCTTCTCGATCTGATCATAGACAAACATGGCATCGACGGTCGAGCCATAGTGAGACAGGACTCGGAGCAGCTGGTTGAAGAGATCGATGTCGAATGAACGAGCAGGGTGTGTGGCCATGGCAAGCTTGAAGATCTCGACTGCCTTGGCGATATTGTTTTCGGCCTCTAGGAGGGCAATGTCGTCTCTGCCCTGAGGACCTGTGCGAGCAGACTGGCGCTTGAGCATGGCTACAGTCTTTTGGACCTCCACATCACGTTTACAGAATGTGCGGATTAGAATTGCATGGAGCTGAGGGGAAGGGCGAGACTTTGAGGCACACATTTCGTCGTAGACTTTTTTTTTTAAAAAAAAACAGAAAGAAAGAATAGTAATTTAGTATTTATATATTTGTCAAGTTAAATTAAATCAAACTAATTGCTTAATTTGTATTTTTACCTTTGATAAGAACAGTCAATGGAGAACCTTCTCGACGTAGTGTGGCCTGTGCTTCGAGTACGATACTGTAGGTCTGGAGATTGATTGGAGTGTTATGTTTCTTCATCTGTGCAAATTCGGACATGAGAGCCTTGAGGTTTCCGTCTTGCTTGGCTGACATAAGACGACCATTTGTTTCAAAGACTACTTGGTTCGATGGACGGGCAGGAGATGTGGTTGGTGAGGAAGGTGGAGTGAGAGGAGATGTCTGGGAAGTTGTTGGTGTGGTGCTCTTTTCGTCGTCCCAGGATTGAATTGTTGGAGAGACTGGTCTGGTGACGGTTTGGAAGCAAGGTGAAGAGTATGCTTTTTTGTTGGTGCGAGAGTTGTAAGGGCGAGAGTTGATCTTTTGTGTGTGGGCAGCAGGTGATTTGATTGTAGTAGAAGATGTGTTGGATGCTTGTGCGGTTGTCGTTCTTGTTGTGGTTGTAGCATTAGTGGCAGATGTATATTTGGGAGTCAATGAAGACAATGTAGAGGTAGCAATTTGAGCAGTCATGATAATATCAGTAATAAGAGAGTGTGAGAGTAAAGGAAAAGATGTGTTATGTATGTAAAGATGTATGTATAGATGTGAATTAACGTAGAAAGATAATACGGATGAGTCAAAAGAAGTAGAAGATTTAGATACAATGAGAAGAAAGATAAAGAGAAGAGAAAGGCAATAGGTACCCTTTATATATACTTGTACCAATTTTTCTCTCTCTCTCTTTTTATGTCGTAATATAAATAGAGTTTTTTCTTTTATTGCCAATGAAAAATACTATAATTTCTTTATTGGCTTCTTGGAATTCGTTATCAGATCCTTTCACTCCGCCTTTTCTTTGTTTTTTTTATATAGTATATATATATTCTGATGCTGATGATTGGCGATCCTGTCCTGTCGTAGAATCTATTTATTTATATATTATACAATTGATATTTAACATAACTATACCACCAACTGGAAATATGGACCTGCCTGCATTGCCTATGTGTATAATAGGACTAGAACATGTGATCGGAAAAATGAACAAGACGGTTAATCTTATTTCTTACAATATATTTATAATATTTATGTTATATAAGCATCATAAATATACATATCAACTATATACAGATTTTCACATAATGTATATATTTCGATCAGATAACAGATAATAAAAGAAAACAATCTTTCTTTTGTTCTACCCCGAGTAACACACACGCACATATATATAAAGATAGATAGATTGTTATAAAAAAAATCAAGATCCTTTTATGGCAAGTATCCAATTCTTTTCTTTTTCTTTTTGGATTTTTTTTTATCAGATCTTGACGATGATCTATACAGATCTATACATATATTTGTTAGTTGCTATGTGAAAATATTTCTTGGGGGCTTTTTATTTATCTTGTTTTTTTTTGGAGGCGCGCATCTTCGGAAATTGTGGAAAGAAGAAAAAAAATCGAGTTACATTTCTTTAGGTTTATTTCCTAAATTAATATGGTTTGTGTAGTAGTTTGGTAGTCATAGTAATACATTGCACTGGTTACTATCACTTATTGTGTGTTTATGTGTTCATAATTAAAAGAATAAAGAAAGAAAGAAAGAAATATGTAGATAATATATATTATTATTATACTATAGTATAATGTAGTGTAGCGTGGTGTATTGTAGCCCAGTGTAGTGTAGTGCAGGGCAGAGTACTTTTTTTCTTTATCTTTTTTTTTTAGATTTTAAGATTGGATCTGATAACTCTGGACATATGGCCCTCTCCATCTTTGACACATCACTGTTTTTGTACAGTGTAGTCACATAATTATTCCTTGTTCTTATTTTCTTTATTATTTTTTTAAAAAAAAGGGTGTCTTGCAAAAGCAGCAAATTAATAGGAATGTATATACATCTTTACATAAACCTTTGAGATATTTCAAATGGTTCTTTAGTTTAATTATTTTAATTCATATTACATACACATAATTTTATTTCCAACCCTTTCATTTACTTGCTTCTACTGTTGAAATTCCTATTCCTATAAATATTCCTATTGTTATTTGCTGTTGCTGTTTTATTTTTTAGATTCTTTCTTTATATCAATAGCTAATCTACTGTCAAAAGATAATCATTTATCTATCTTTCATTGTATGTACATGTATAAATATATACGTACATATTTTAAAATATTGATACAATATATTGAAAGACCAGTCTGGAGCGGCGAAACAATAGAAGTGAAGTAATAATAAACAAATAATAAAAATAATAAAAAAGGAACCAAAGAAAGATCTGATAACTTTCTTTACTCTTAAATAATTTATACATCATATATTATAAAAGCGTCATTGGTAACACAATATTCAGTTCAAGCCAATTCAGCTCAATCCAATCCAATTCAATTCAATTCAACAATAATAATGATAAATTTTATTTATCTTGTCTGTAGAATCATACTTTATATTATATTATATAATTGCTATTACTACCATTACGATTATGATTACTATTACTATTACTTATTGCTACCACTATCACTATCGCTATCACTTGTTACTTGTTACGATTTAATATCATTATTATTTCTTCCTTTCTTTTTAATATTAATTAAAACGTGCTATCAAAAGGTTGCAATACAATTTAATCTATTTTATTGCTTTTTCTTTTTTTTCTTTCTTATTCAATATTCATTATTTATTACTCATTTCTATACAAGTGAGTTTTTTTTTTTCTTTTATTTGAATTTGAATTAATTTATTGATCCAAGGATTATTTTCGATCATTTATTTTACTTTATTTATAAAAGGAGCCAAAAGAAAGAGGGGAAGAGTGGGGAGAAAGAGGAGAGAGAGGGAGAGAGGGAGAAAATGAGGGGGATGTTGAGTCTACCAAGCCACGCGTTTGAAGTGGTTTGTCATTTGTACCACAGCACAGTTTACTTTTTTCTTTTTGAAAAAAAAAAAATATTTATCAGATCCTTTAATCAGCAACGGTTTGGCCAATCATATACCAAATATTTATCAGATCTGATCAAATACACATGTACCTTCTTTTTTTGTTGTTGTTGTTGTTGAAATACACTTATTTCTTGTAACCATGAATACCAGTTAAATAATAATAATAATGTATATTTTTTATACTATATATATAAAAATAAAGATGTAAAATGTCAACCTTAATCTTAATCTAGAAATGTACTTCTCTTTTTTTCTATAAAAAAAATAAAGAAAAGGATCTGATAACTTTTATTTTTTGTCTTTCTTTTTTTTACCTTGTATTTATTTATTTCAAACATTTATATACATACACATATACATATAGATATAGATATGCATATGTAGGTATTAATATAAATAAACAAGAATAGAATTGATTAGGAATGACTTGTTTGTTTTTTGTTTTTTTTTGCTTGTAACAAAATGAATTGAACTTAATATTGTGACTGTGCAAGCATGTACATACACATATACATATACATATACATATACATATACACATACATATACACAAAGGTACACACACATATTAAATTATAATATTTTGCTTTTTTTACTATAATTTAATATATGTATATATCTATATGTACACTGTGTACCATGTGTGTATGTGGGTATATATAACACAATACAAATACACACACACATATGTATATATAAAGAAAGAAAGAGTAGTACCGTTTGCTTGGCATTTTAATTTATTACCATGGTACCCGTATTCTTTTCTTCTTGTCATATTATTTAGTCTTTAGTCTTTAAGTTTTAATCTTTAGTGCGTGCTTGTGTGTGCATTTGTCTGGACTCTGGTTGACCGATCTATTAGATATAAACATATATTCTTTTTTTATTGTTGTTGCTGTTGTTGTTTATTATAATATATGTAGTTTACAGTTCTTCTTTGTTTCCGTTTATATTGTATGCATAAGGCGCTGTTGCCATCAAATTCCGTTGTTATTTACTATAGGTTTTATCAGACTTGATTGTTATTCGATCCTTTTTTGATAGCTCTTGTGCATAATCTTCACTGTGTATATCTGTGTACACCCTCACCCCTACCCTTACCCTTACCATTACCCTTACCATCATTATATCTATCTATCTCTCTCTCTCTCTCTTTCTCTTTCTTTGAGTCACTTCTTTCTTCTTTTATCTCCTCTCTTATTTCTCTCCTTAATCACACACATATATATATATATATATATATATATATGTATTGTATAGTAAAACAACAGATTGGCTCAATAAAGATAATGAACAAATTACACTCAATGAAAATTATATACAAGTAATACACAGATACTTAATTGCTATTTACATGTGTATTGTTAATATATATTTATATATATTTGGTTTGTTGGTTGCTTGATAAACAAAAGTAGATTTTCATATATCTATAATGAAACACACTACAGTTCAATTCAATTCAATTCAATTAATTCAATCAATCAATTTATTTATCAGTCAACCAAGTATATCAGTCATTTATCTATTCAGTCATTTGATTATGTATTTAGTTAGTTAGTTAGTCAGTCTGTTAAAATGTGGGGGGTTAATTGTACTTCTTCTTTTATATATATACATGTAAGACTACATGGTCTTTTTATTATTATTGATAACTTGTAATATAATATATATTATTATAAGCTTTAAAGAGAGATAGAGAAAAAGATAGATTGTTGAATCCCCCCCTTTATTTTCTATTTATCTTTTACCTCTGTGTCTTATATAAATTGTTCTTGTTTTTTATAATATTTGTATGTATCTGTGTGTGTGTTTGTGTGTTGTGTGCATATCATTATAAATCGAAGATCGCAAATTTATCTACAAAAAAGCAAACCAATACACGGAATAAGATCTTCAAATGCATTCCTGTGAAGTAGAATTACGTCAGGAAAACTAAGGATTGCAGACCCCCATTCACAGTTGGTCCTTTTTTTTTATTTCCTTTTTATCTTTTATGTTGAACTTTGAACTTTGAATCTTCAAGTCTTCAACCCCCCCTTCTTTCGTTCGTTCGTTGGTTTGTTCGTTATTTTGTCTTATTTTATCTATATGTGATTTAGAACTCTCCTTGTTATAGATAATTTTTTATTTATTTATTTATTTATTTATTGTTTGTTTGTTATGAAACAACTTGTATTAAAATAATATAAATTCATACTAATCAAAATAATTCTAATCAAAATGATCATAATAATCATAACAATAAAGGAAATGGAGCCTATTGGACCAAAAGGCTCGTACAACCCATCATCTGGGGGACCAAGTATTTTTATATATACTAAAAATTTGTGTGTGGAAATAATTATGGTGTCTGTATACTATGTACAGTGTGTACAGTTTGTACGGTTTGTATAGTATGTGTGCGTGTGCGTGTGCGTGTGCGTGTGTGTCTTGAAGTGATGCCATGCGTATATATGTATTTGTATATTTTGTGTTCTAAAATTATAAGCAAAGAATTACAATTTTTGTTGAATTTATTTTTTTGAATTGAATTGAGGATTCCTATTCATTTTACACATACATACGCATGTTTATATGCTTATTTCTGTACACAATACATCACAATACTAAAAGCACATCACATCGCACTACAATTAAAGCATAGCATAATTAAATAGATAAGTAAAAAATCAGAAAGTAGGGCCAAGTAAAGCAAAGTACACCACAGAGCAGGGCAGTACAGAATGATACAGAATCAATCAATCAATCTCTCTGTCTTGCTTCTCACTGTCCTTCTACCTTTATCCCCCTCTATTCCTATAATTTCTATATTTCCTTGGATTTACTTGGGTTTACATTACGTAGATAATTTTGTTTTAAAGATCATAACAGATTTCATATACAAATCAAAGAAACCCAAAAAAAAAACAAAAAACAAAAATAGAGGGTGAGAAAAGGATCTAATTTTTTTATTCTTCTTCTTCCTCTTTAGCACTGCCAAGGGATTGCTTGTCTTTCAATTCTCCTTCACCCCAAATCAGTACCAACCGAACCAACGCCAGCAAAAGCAGCAGCAACAAAAAAAAAGACAAAAAGAAAAAAGAAAAAAAACCCCCTCCCCCCACCCCACTTCACCCTACTCCACCCAACTACCCCCTCATTTTTTTTCTTAAAGAAACTATTCTTATAATTACTATAATTATTATAATTATTACTATAATTTTAATGGCTCGGTTAAACAATTATATATCTTACATATAAATGTACATGTACATACATAATACATACATAATACATAATAAAATGTAGTACAGTACAGTACAGTACAGTACAGAAACCAAGAAACCAAGAAACCAAGCCAGAAACCACAAGGAAGCAAGATAGAGAGAGAGAGAGAGAGAAAAGGCGATAAATTACATGTGATTAAAGACCGTGTTAACTCCCTCTCAATCTCCCCCCATCCCCCACTCATAAATAAATAAAAATAAAAATAAAAATAAAAATAAAAATAAAATCCCAATATAATAAACTTTTTTTTCTTATTATACTACCACCGCCATTAAGCACCACCAACCACCATTGACTATCACAAAAATACCAATACCAAACCACCGCTATAATAATTATCACCGACCAATTTATTATCATTACAGACACACATACAAGCACACGCACGCTAGAATTACAAACTATTAACAGTAAAATAAAATATCAATTTAGACCAAGACTTTCTTTTTCTTTTTCTTTTTTTTTTATCCAAATAGAAAAGCTTGGATTTTTTTTTATTCATTTGTATTTAATAAGCACTTTGAAGAATTGGCCTTTTCCTCTTTTTTTTTTAGTATCTTTTTTTTTGTTTCCTATTCACTTTACTTTTTGTATCATCAACTTCAAATACCAAAGAAGTATTTCTATATAACCCCCCTTCAATTTTACGCACTATTGTCACAACAATCACCATAGCTACCGTCACCATAGCTACCACTGTCACCATAACTACCTTTAATTTTACTTTTACTTCTTCTACTTCTTCTACTTCTTCTACTTCTTCCTTTACTACTACTACATTTATATATATATAAATACAAAAAGACAATAAATCAGAGGAATAAATCAATACAAAGAAGAAAAAAATGAAGGTTGCATCTCATCCACTATCAGTCTATCATACCTCGATTTATGATGGATCTCCTACTCTACTGCCAGACAACGTTGCAAATTTCATCTCAACCGCGTCCCTGGCTACTCGACTATCTCTCCGATTCTCGTCTCTCTTTCTCGAAGCCATGTTCGATGCCGCAAAATGCGGAACAGTCCTATCACTTGGAGTATCCCGACAAGCTCTTATCAATGCATTCTCATCAGCCCAAACAAGACATGCATTACTTGAAGCAGCACCAAATAATAATATCAACAGCAACAAAAACAACAACAACAATAGCAGCAGCAGCAGTTCAAACGAAACACAAGACAGGTAAATATTTACACGAAATTTAAGCATACGCATACACACATATACACAAACAGACACAAACATACACAAACATACACTAAAACATTTATTATTATTACTATTAGTGGGTTTTTGGAAGTCCTTGAAAGATACACAGGCCTAGGAATTCATCTCATACATCACACATTTACAGTTGCAGAATTGTTTGCAATGTCTGGTCTTCAACTAACCTCAAAGGCTGTAAAGACTAGCTTAAAGGTAAACATCTAAAGAATAAAACAACCACTAAACACCCACACACCCACACACCCACACAATATTATATACACACCATTATATTCTTCTGCCTTTTTTTTAAAATAAATAAATAAATAATAATAATAATTTAATTTAATTTAATTCGATTTTAATTTAATTCGATTTAATCTAATATAATCTTTTTATTTGTTTTTTTTTTGTTTTTTTTTTAGGCAGTAGAAGAATCAGTACGTGTGCTGGATGGAATATTTGGATCTAGTGAAACCTCTAGAGCCATTGCTGGGATTGTCACCCTTATGCACCGCGAAATCATGAACGATCCAAACTTTGAACTTGCCAAAGAAGGCAAGATTGCCATACTCACCGGCCTTACCAGAGCAATCACCACATTTGCGGTTCTCCAGAGTCTGACCCACCAGCGAACAATGAAACAGTTCAAGATGACGGTCTTGTGGAAAGGTGTCGTGGTCGAAGATGAACAAGGTCAGCAGGGACTGATCCAGTTTCATGCTCACAACCCAGCTCAATCACAAGCTCAAGTGCAAGCGCAAGCTTCAACACCGGCAGCCGCACCAGCGCAAGTTTCAGTACCTGTTTCTGTTTCTGCTTCTGTTCCTGGAACTGGAAATGTACCTATCTTACCTTTGTCGTCGGCATCAACAATACATACCAAACAAGAAGATTATGAAGACATCATTTTTGAACTTCAAGCCATGTTGGCCAGTCACGAAGCCGAATCTCTTAATGGAGCAAAAGAAACCCAAGAAACCAGCCATAACAACAGCAACTGTAAAAAGGCGTGGCCGGTATCTCCACTTTATGAAATCACTGCTACAACCAATACACGTTCCACACGGACTACCCGGATTCGGCCAATAGATACTTTATCATCATCTTTATCCCCATCTTGTCAGCCGAATCAACCAGCTGCCAAATACGTAGTCGTACAGACCGATCAAGTTGACACAGAGTCATTTGTGGCAATCATCGACCGTGAAGACGAATCGACCGGCAGTAGCGAGTGGGTCTGGAATGATCAGCTCCTAGAAGAAACCGAATGCGACGAAAGATCCAACATTCTCTTGGCCAAGATCTCTCCAAAGACTACTCAACGACACACCGGTCGCAGCGAGACATGCGGATACACAGACGACAATATCCACCTACAGTTCTGCAGACAGGATCCTATTTCTGTTATTGTACCAATCGATCATCGTATATCACAAACATCAACACCGACCCAAGGATTGGTAGCAGGAGCAGGACAGTCGTCAATGATTGACCAAGATGAGTCTAAGCATCGTCGACGCCATAATAATAATAATCATCATCATCATCATCATCGCCATAGCCACCACGGTAATAGCAGCCACAGCAACTATAGTTCTTCAGATCGAAGAAACAAGCATCGGTCGTGTTCATCTGTATTATCCTACACAGAATATCCTGCGACCACCGCTGCTGCTGTCGCTACCGCAACTGCCGCAGCTCCAAACATCACTGGCAGCAACAGTAGCCACATATCATCTAGCCGACGGAGTTCCTGTGAAGGCAGCCAATCTTCGCATTCATCCAACGGTAGCACCACTTACCACACTATCCATACCTCGACACCGCCTCTCTTTACAAATCCAAGTCTATCCCATCATCACTCTACTTCTTCCTTATCTTCATCGTCATCGACTTTGTCTTCGTCTTCCACTTCATCTCTACATATGTCTATGGTTCCTGGTGCACCACTTGACGGCGAACCAAGCCCACACAACTTCCCTCGTAACCATATCATCAACAACATTGCACACTTTATGCGTTATGCGAGCGCAGCCTACGGAGAGTCGTTTATGCGTATCCTGGGCATCGGAGACATCCCCAGCGCGTTTCCTGCATCGGCCGACCACCCCAACCACCATGCATTTGCACACCACACTGGCGTGCCGATCCAAGACATCCTTCTGTCGAGCTACACTGACGCCTCGCTGCTGAGTTCGATGCACCACCCGTCCATGCACGCACTGGTGCACTATGTTGCGGTCGACCATCAGGCCAAGGCGATTGTGCTGACCTGCCGTGGAACTCTTGGACTGAGTGACATCTTGACCGATCTGACGTGCGGCTACGTTGACTTTGATTTACCGACCGACCAACCCGGCCTTCCTCCTGTGCGTTACAGGGCGCACGGCGGTATGCTCGATGCTGCACAGCGCCTGGCGGCACGTGAAAAGGGCCGTGTCTTCCAGACGATCCGCCAGGGGCTGCAGCGCTACCCTGAGTACGGGCTCGTGCTGTGCGGACACTCGCTCGGAGGAGGAGTGGTCGGGCTTCTGAGCGTCATATGGAGCGAGCGGCGAGAACAGGCCGTGAGCCGTCTGCAGCGGTCAGGTGCGGGTATCTACAACAGTACCAACCCGGACTCATATGAAGACATGGATGTCGATTTCAATTTCGATCTTGATGTCGATCTTGATGATGTTACGATGAGCCCAGGCTTTGCAACAGATCCTGTTCCATTTGTCACGTCTCCGTTCTCGGGTTTACCGGCCGGGCGACCGATCCACTGCTATACGTATGGCCCACCGTGCTGCATGTCGCTTGAGCTGAGCGAGTACTGTGGCCAAGGCTTGGTGACCAGCGTGGTGCACGGGTACGATTTCGTGAGTGGCCTGAGCATCGGCTTACTCAAGGATCTCAAGAACGTCGCACAGACCCTGCACACCGAAAGCAACATCACGGACGAGATCATCGGGCGCCTGATTGGCCAGCAGACCAACAAGATCTTCCAGCCAACTGGACCCTTTAGGGTTCCGGATGAAGAGTACAGCGAAGACGACCAGTGGTTCTGGGCACTCATCAAGACCATGAGGGCCGACATGACGGGCGAGAAGATCTACCCGCCAAGCACGATCTATCATATCAAGACCACGCCGCATTCTAGTCACTCGCGAGACAACTCGCCCATAGGTTCGCAGTCGATCGGCTCGGCCGCCCATACGGTTGTCCTGAGCCGGTGTGAAGACGTCAAGGCGAGGTTTTCTGAGATCATATTCACCAAGAGCATGTTTATGGACCATTCGCCAAATGTGTATGAAAAGGTCATTCGGCAATTGTGCCGAGGATTCTTTGATCAGAAAGGTGCCTATGACCAGGTCTGAATAAGAGGCAACAAAATATATAGTATATCTTTCATTATCATTATCATTGTTATTAATATTTTAGATATATATATATATATATACTCACTCACTTTAAACTTCTTTACCCACATTTATATATACATCTAAACACACACACACACACACACGCACATTATATTATATTATATTTCTACTATACACTCATACAGTAATAGCTGCCTCTTTTCCTTCTTTCTTAAATATCCTTCTGTAATAAAGCAATAGAGTTTCTACTTATTATCATAGCTGTTACTGTCGTACCATATATGTATGATAAGTTGGTAAAGTAAGACTGTTAAAAAGAAACATTCAACAACGAATAGTAAGGAGGAATGAATGAAAAATAAAGGTAACTAGATAAATAGATAGATAAGATAGACGGGAAAAAAAATGTACATTTAGTAAGGACAAAAAGAAAAGGGGGAAGAATAAAGCTTTAAAGTAATATATATATATATATATATATATATATATAAGAGAGAGAGTGTGTGTGTGTGTGTGTGTGAATGAGTAGGTAAGCAAAGGAGTAAAGTGTAGCGTGAGATGGTGGGTGAGTGGAGGTTTATATGTAGATGAGTGAGTTTGTCTATATGTAATTATATATATATATAAAGAAGTGAAAAAAGATAAAAGAAAAGAAAAGAATGATACTATGACTGTGCAATCAAATCTCCCATCATATCACGTAAATAGCCTTTATAGATTGCCAGTGCACTTGGAGGATCGCGAGTGTACATTCGCCCCAGACGCTCTGCCTCGGCCTGCTTTGTTTGCCAGATATCCAGCTGTCTAAAGAACTCGGTGTGGATATGGTTCAGTACTTTCTTGACAACTGTGTCGAGCGTAACCGACCAGCACTCAGACCCAAGGTGCTTCTTGACCATGATGATGTTCTCACGTTGTTCGGCTGGCCACATGCGCTCTTCGTCATCGATTGTGATCGGCAGCGTAAATCCAGAGCCAAGCGATTGGTCTTTGAGTTCACAGAATGCGTAGAGAGCCAAGAGGTTCTTTGGAGGCCTGCTTTGTTCTGTCGAGCGTTGGATATAGTCGTATTCGCTCCGAGCAGAGTAAAGGATTCCGTGGACGTATCTACGTTGAGGATCAATGACACTGACGACATTTTCTACATATTGTTGATCACTAGATATATATATATATATGTGTGTGTCGTATATATAAATGAATTAATTAATTAATGAATGGATTGATTGGTTGGTAGGTTGATTAGTATTTTTGTTTTGTTTTGTGTGGTACGTGGATCGTATGATATACATATGCATATAATCAAAAAAAAAGGAGAATATGACTCGTCTTTTCTTTTTAATTACAGAATACATTTCTTATTGCTTACCCTAATGAACAGATTGAGATTTCAAAGAGAGTGCTTGCCCACTCGAGAAACTCCTTTACTCGTTCGGTAAGGACAATCTTTCGCCCATCGCTCATCAATGAAACACGATCTCCGTCTATAAAACCAATTGTATATAAAAGAATGTGTGTGTGTGTGTGAGAGAGAGAGATAGATAATGTGACGCTAGAGTCATAAACCTTGTAAATAAACTTACACAAGTGAAGGTCTCGTTCAGGTACATGTCTTCTGTCTCCTTCACCAACTAAGCGGACAAGTGTGTCATCCAAATCAAGTACGAGTGGTAACTTGCGTTGTTGTAGCAGTTCTCTAGTTGATTCTCTCACGATTCTGATAATATCATCTGGTCTGCAAAGGTAACCAAACAACCATCTAATAAAAGAAAAAAATTATGGTTAAAACTAACTTGTTTATATAGATACATAGCAACAAATCACATACCTCTTGTCACCAGATGCTTTCAAATGGAGTTCCCACAATTCACCCTCTTCAGTACGCAGGTTGATATAGGCACTCTTTCTCAACCCATGCATGTCTTTGAACCAAGGATGGTCCGGGTATGGGAAGACAAATGTGTGCTGGATTCCATTCTTTGACATCTGGACAAATAGACCACGCGAATAAGAGCCTTGGATTTCATAATTATCTTCGAGTAACAGCTTTGGTTCGTTGTCTCGATCACACACATCCTGGGTAATCAGTTGGACAACTCCAGCATTGGAATTTCCATTAATACTATTATAGCTGTTGTTGTTGCTTGTATAGTTATTAACGTTGGTGTTATTGCTGCTACCACTACTGATTCCAGTTGCGACAGTAGAGACACCATTGGATAGACCATTTTGTTTTTGACCAAGAACCTTTGCAAAAGACAGCTTGGGCTTCCAGAGTCCAGGGTCGGATTTGACTTGAGGTCCAAGGCGAAGTCGAGTATGATTAGGATTTTGATCTACAGCAATATACATTTATAGATACAGACAGACAATAAATATTAGATGTTCATTCATTTGTATTATTATTATTATTATTGGTTGCATTGTATTGTATTTTAATCTTTGTTGCTTACATGTGGGTATCGATGTTGGTGTAGATGGAGGAGGAAGAGGAGTAAGAGCAAGAACAGGAGCAGGTGTAGTAGAGGCAGAAACCGGAACAGGAGCAACAGGTACAGCAGGTATGACAGGTACACACTTTCGGTCTTTTGCTGCGAGTAAGTGCAAGGTAGCGCTCAAATTGAGGATTGCCTATTCAACAAATAAAAAGAAGAAAGAATAAGGAAGATGTGGGTTATTATATAAAACCAATATTCTTGAAATTGCATAAAATAAATAGATAAATTCATTCATTCATTAATTCATTTTCAAAGAATTTCTTTCTTTTTTGTTGTTGGTTGACTGATCGATTGATTTACTATATAACTTGTATGTGTTATAGATACATAATAAACTAATGATTGTCTAGTATAAGGCAGGCAGCAAAGAATCCAAATCCAAATCGAAAAAAATAGGGCTTTCTTTTCTTTGCTTTTATATTCTTACCCTTTTTTCTTCATTCATAAATGTTGTAGGCATCTCAACTTGACGTGGCCCATCATTCAACATGCTGGCCAAATTCATTTTTTTTTTTTTTTTTTTTTTTTTTTTTTACTTTTTTTGGGTTGGAATCAAGTCAAGAAAGGGGAGGGAGGGGGGTATTCAATATAAAAATATAATTTATATATAAGAAAGAAATAAAATTAAAAATTAAAAATTAAAAATTAAAATATATTTATTAAAAAAAAGAAAAAGTTAGGTGAGGGGGGAGGGGAAATATGAAGAGACAACCAACCTTTCATTTTTATATGTGTTGAATATGTGACTTGATATTAGGCAAGGTTTGTCCGTCTCACAGAAAATTCGGGACTGCTTAAAATACAGTAGTTTGATGTCCAACATCGGAATAAAGATTCGTTTCTTTCTTTTTTTTTTTATGAGAAAGAAAATCAGAATCAGTATGAATTTGTGTTTACATAAAAGTGTTCTATCTATCAAAAATATCATATACCATAGGCTTGTCCTATAGGTAGCACATGTTTGGTATTATCCTTTGCAAAAAGTATCTGGCATAAAATGTTATATAATCTTAAAGCTTTGATTATATGGTGCTTAATTCTTTGATACTAATGGCTTTAAGAATAAGAAAATACACTATATATATATCCATTTGAGCAATCTTATAGGTACGACGTTTCTATCTAACCGGACTAATTAATTGCGACTACCTGTCCCGATCGGTGTCTTTCTCTAATCCTTGAGGGCAAAATGGTGTGTCCTGAAATTCATATAATATATTCAATTAATAGCCCTAAAATTTAGATTTGGCTATAAGAAAAAACAATGATTAGTCATAGATACACCATATCAATAGCCTGTTATATAAATCATAAGAAGTTGTTGTCATTGGAGTGTGACGCAATCTTGTTGAATATTTTTACTATTTATTGGCCATACGTGTATAATCTCTTTCTCTTTCTTTCGCCTAAATATTCCCAGAGTTCGACAGCACCAGCTGGTAAGTAATCCCCACACACCTTTTTTTTTAAAAAGCATAAAATAAAGTCTTTATACGAATATTCTGTATCCTTAAGGACCCGATAGAGTTATTCTATGCCGGAAAATAGGCCATAATCTGTGGTTCGATAGAGTCAAAATGTCGTTTCCCTAAAACTAGTGTTGCGACAATATTCACAAGGAAGGTCTTAGCAAAATCCCAAAATGTGCTACGGTTCCTATGTATTCGACACAAGTCTTAAAAGCTGCACACAATATCTGAGAGACAAGGGATATGATATTGCATTCTTACGCTCGGTTTTCTCCTCCCGTTTCCTCCTCTCTCCAGATTTCGATTGCATATATCACGGTTCACACCATCTGACGTGCGCACTGGGCATTTGTCTTTGACAACTCCTCTCCTCCTTCCCTCCCCAATGTAGTTGCAGCTAAGGCAGTGACGGCGATACATAGATCCAATGACCTCAATTCCACCTAACTAGTTAGTGTTCGTATCTCTTTCTTTCCCTTCCTGTAACTATATATTTTCTCAAATTTCAATCTCAAAGGCCACGAACTGTGTGCCTTGGCAGTATCAATGAATACAACAAAAAAGCAAATACAAAAATCTTATTTTCAAATGTGGGCTGGGTGTGAAGAAAGCTTGAAAGTAATCAAGCAGCTCAAAGAAGAACACAAAATGGCTGTGAATGCAACGATGGCAAATGGAAATCAAGAGGATTCTAGACCAAGTTTGTTAAGCATTATCAATCAAAGCACAATCAGGCTAAACGAAGGAGAACATATGAGTATTGTCGCAGAAGAAGGGCCCCATGAGTGTACCTAGTAGCCCAGATCACCATTGAAACCACTTTTTATTACAAAATAAAGTGATGTTTTTTTTTTCTGTCTCTCTTGTAAATACAATTATAAATATGTTTAGCCTGGTATAATCTAGAGGATCACATTTTACTATTATTACTACGTCTTGTCGAGAGATTTACAATGGGATGACCATAGACTCGCTTACGATGGCTTGCTGCAATCCATGAACAGGAACACTGCTTGGTGAATATGTTCAGTAGTAAAGGTAAAGGTGGGATAGTGATAGTTGAGAACCCATTGTCCAGATATCTTTTTGACATGGGATCTATGAGAGCTTTAGATTAAATTAAAGCCCATTCCTATATCGCTTATTGATACAAGAGGAGGGAAGACCACTTTTCACTCTCACTAGATACAGCAGAAATACTGTGGCCAGTCAAGATATTTCTCGGGCGAAGGGCAGGGTTCATATGTAGTTGTTATTATGCTTTTCTTGCACAAGTAAGTTTTCTTTTTTTTAAAAACTTTTTTTTATATTGAGATTAGCAAGATGGGTTAAAGAGATTGAAGAAGAAGAAGAAAATGAAAATTTCGTATAGTTCAAGTTATTTCTATTTTGAAAGACATACCGTGGCTGTTAGGACATTAAAGAATAATGTTCAAGGCCATGTTTTTCGGACTATGTGTTTATAAAAGGGTGATGTTTGGCAAGAAGAAAGTGGTTAATGTCCAAGATAATGAATGGGTTAGTGGAAGCAGACATATTTCCAGCCTGTCTATACCGTTCCCCCACTTTTTTTTTTCTGTATAAATTCCTTTGTTGCAATATCATAAAAATATATGTAAGAGCCTTTGAGATAGTTAAAAAAAAAAAGCGCAAATTGGGCCTGGTAAACCCGTAAATTGGCCAATAAAAGAGCGCGAATTGGGAACTTGAAAAACCGTAAAAAAAAAACTACAAAGACGCAAATTGGTACCGTGAGCACTGTACTTTGTACTCTCCAAAAAAAAAAAAGTCCAAGTAACAGCAACCAAAGAAAATACACGTCTTTACAACTCCTCTTTCAAACAAAAAGAGAGAGAGAGAATAATACCTCTTGTGAATCAATAAAATAAAGGGATCCTTGTAAAAAGAAGAAGACTATTCTTATATAAATATAAATATAAATATGTACAAATATGTATATGTATATGTATGTATTCTATGATCAAGCTTTGTCAGTGTAACAGAATAATACTACTGCTACTACTTATAACAACAATACTAATAGCAAATTACAGCGTCAAATGGACTTGATTGAATCTCCATCAAGGGTCCCCAGTGCACTCATTGGTCATTTATCATGGTTGTATTATATATTCTGGCTTTCATTTTATATATACAATTTATATTATATTATATATATATATTCTTTTAATTCTTGGCTTTCATTTTTTTTTATTTTTTACTTTATTCTTTTTGTTCATCTGGAATGGACCAACCTCAGAATGACCTGTCTTTGGTCAAGATCATCACCCTTGGGCTGGGTGCTCTAATCAGCTGGTTGTTCATCAGTTGGTTCTCTGCGCCAAAGGGAAAAAAATTCACTGTCAAACCACCTGCCCGTAAATATATAATTACACCATATATATACATTTTTATCTATATCTATATCTATATATAAAAATACACAGACAGATAGATTTTGCTTTTATATAGTAGCTACTAGTAGCTTAATATCTACAAACAAGGTCATCTAACTCTTATATAAATCCAATGCAATATGATATAATATTTATTTACGTCTTATTACCAAAAGCTACTTCTTCTGACTGGAAAGGACCTGTGCTCAACAACCCTTCTTTAAGAGTAAGTCCTCCAAGAAAAAAAAAATTGAACGCCCCTTATTTTTTTTTCTTAGTTTAAAGAAGTATATGTATAAACCATATTACGCGTTACTACATATATTTTTTTTGAATCACAAGTTAAAAGGAATCCAGGGATTATAAGCTAACTATTCCATTATTATATATATAAAAAACAATAGAGTGCCTCTGATCCTACTAATATCGTATGCTATGACCCTGCTACCGGACAACACATTGAAGATATCCGTTCCCCTTCCCCTGAAGATGTAAAGATTATTTATGAAGAAGTCAAGGCCGCACAGGTCGAGTGGGCCAAGACGACTTTTGACCAACGCAAGGCTGTCCTGACTAGTATTCTTGACTTTGTAATCGAAAACCAAGAAGATATTTGTCGCGCCAGTTGCAGAGATACCGGAAAGACCAGTAAGTTCATCGTTATAATTACTATTAGTATTATTATTACTATATGTATGTATTCAATAACAATAAACTCAAAGAATGATTTTTTTTTTAAAAAATAAATAAATTTAAAAGTGATTGATGCTTCTCTCGGAGAAATCTTTACTACTTGTGCTAAACTCAGATGGACAATTGACCATGGTGAGGAAGCTTTGGCCGAGGATCACCGTAGCCCTGGTTTGATGATGATTTACAAGACCGCAAAGGTTGTGTATCAGCCCATGGGTGTTGTTTCTGCCTTGGTTAGCTGGAACTATCCGTAAGTATAGCGCAACTAATATATACTCGTAGAAAGTTTTTTTTTTAAAAAAAAAAAACAATATACTTGATCAGATTACATCAACTGGGTCAATTCTTTGGATTCTAATGATTGACAATTTTGGTATTGTTTTCTTATATATATAACAGTTTCCACAATGCTTTTGGTCCCGTGATTTCTGCCCTGATGTCTGGAAACGGCATCATCGTCAAGTGCTCTGAATATGTTGCCTGGTCTTCTGCTTACTACCAAGAGATCATCCACGCCTGTCTCAAGGCTCACGGATACGATACCAACCTTGTCCGCTTTGTCTCTGGTTTCGCTGATGTCGGTGAAGCCGTTGTCCGCTCGGGTGTCAACCACGTCACATTCATCGGTTCTCCTGGTGTCGGCAAAATCGTCCAGCGCAACGCATCCGATCTCCTGGTTCCCTGTTTGCTTGAGTTGGGTGGCAAAGACTGTGCTATTCTGTTAAAAGACACCGATCTTGACCACGCCATGCCGGTCCTGATGCGCGGCGTGTTCCAGAACTGCGGCCAGAACTGTGTTGGTATCGAACGAATCATTGTTGCCCAGGAAATCTATGACAAGGTTGTGGAAGAAATGAGTGCAAGAATCGTACGTCTCCGTCAAGGATCTGTTTTGGCTGATGGTTCTGGCGTTGACTGTGGAGCAATGACGATGGGTAACCAGGTAAAAAGAGAAAAAGAAAATTAAAAAAAGAATCATATTTTATTTGCTAATTTATCATTCTCAAAAAAAAAAAAAAAAAAAAAAAAGTTTGAGAAATTGGAAGGTTTTGTTAAGGATGCTGTTTCCAAAGGAGCCCGTTTGTTGCATGGCGGAAAGCGATTCCACCACCCGATTCACAAGTCTGGCCAGTACTTTGAGCCCACTCTTTTGGTAGACGTTACTGCCGACATGGACATCGCCAACGAAGAAACCTTTGCGCCCATCATGGTCATCATGAAGCATACTGGTCCTGAGGATGCCGTCCGTGTTGCTAACCTCTGTCCCTATGGTCTTGGATCGTCTGTCTTTTCTGCCGACAAAGCCTTGGCCGAAAGTATCTGCCGCAAACTCAGGGTCGGAATGTCGAATGTCAACGATTTCGGTGTCAACTATCTCTGCCAAAGTCTGCCTTTTGGTGGTGTCGGTATTTCTGGTTACGGTCGCTTCTCTGGTGCTGAAGGTCTTCGTGGTTTGTGCACACCAAAGGCTATCACAGTTGACCGCGTTCCGTTTGTCAAGACTCCCATCCCTCCTATTGTCGACTACCCTGTCAAGAGTGCCTTTGTTGGATACGGTTTCCTCCAGAATGTGGTTGGCATGACCTATGGTACCAGCCCTGTCGAAAGAGCCAATTCTATCGTTGGTATTATCAAGGCTTTCTTCTAAACCCTCCAAAAAAAAAGACAGATACAAACATATGTTTATCTGATTTCTGTCGTCTTTTTCTATTTCTTTCTTTAAAATATATATATAAGAAAGACATACAATTACATGTCTGCCTTACCCGTCCTCTTCTTAATTACCACCCCTTCCCTCTTTTACTTTATTTTTTCCCTCCTTATTATTACATTAATAAACATTTTCAAACAAAGCAAAACAAAAAAAAAGACATAGGGTGTACTTCCTCTATAAAAATACATGTGTATATTTGGGTAATAGAATAATATTATTATAAAGAAATATAGAAATGGCTAAGCAAGATAAGTAGATAGATAAATATAAAATAAAATAAAATATAAAATAATAATTGAAACAAGAAGACTTGAATATACTATGTTATACTATACTTCATGTACATTTGTATAAAGATGTATATGTATATGTAAGTATGCATGCAAGTATAAGAAGAAGAAAAAAAAGAAAAATAGTATAAAGATAAAGTAAAGAAGAAAAAAACACACGGGATTCTTGCTCTTTTCTTTCCTTTTCTTTTGCTGTTGTTATTTATTGTTGTTGCTTCTTCTTGCCCTTCTTGGTAATAACAACCTGGAAAGAGTCATCGGCGGCAGCACTCTCAAAGGCAGTGGAAGGTGCAACGGCAGTAAGGTTTCCAGCCATGTCAGCCTTTCTACGCTTCATGAATTCTTCAGAGAAACGACGGCCATCCATAGAAGTAGAGTTGGCGTAGATCATGTCCTGAATAATCTCAGCAGAGCTCTTGTCGAGAGGGAAAGAGAGCAACATTTGCATAATCTCATCACCTATAAAAAATTAAATTAAATTAATTAATTGAAAACGAGAATAATAAGAATAAGAATCATAGTTATTATTATGAAGAAGAAGTAGAAGAACAATATTACCACCATTGCCCTCTACATATATATATATAATTAACACTTTACCATTCACACCAGAGTTCAAACCACGCAAAGCCTGTCTGCACCAGCGTGTAAATTCTTCGCTAGGCTGTTTGGATTCAGGCTCGTGGGTAGATTTGCGGACAACGGAAGTTCTGACAGGGGCGGCGGCGGCAACAGGGGCAGGGGCAGGGGTAGACTTGACACCAACTGTCTCCCATCCACCACTGTTACTAGCACTACCACTACCACCAACATTGCTTGTAGCACTACGGCTGGAAGAACTAATGGGTGCAGGTGAGGCTGTTGCAGCACCAGCTGCTACCATTCCTGATCCAGAGAGAATCTTGGAAACAGCACGGCTGTTGGTCACAGTAGTCCAGGCACCTCCACTTACAGCGGTCTACAGAACAATAATAACCCCCCAAAATTAATTAATTAATTATTATTTTTTTAAAAAAAAAAAAGAAACATATATATATATATATATATGTGTGTGTGTGTGTGTAGTAGAGGCTAGAAAACACACCAAGCCAAATACCCCAATTTAAACTATTTCTATATATGTATATATGTATCGTATCTCTTTACCTTTGGAGAAGCACTGCTGGCAACACCTGCATATCCCTTTCCGGTCAATCCACTGAGACTTGTCGACAAAAGCAAGTTGGAGTTCGAGGCAGCATAGCTGGCAGCAGCTGCCTGTTGGGCCTTTGCCTTCTTCTTCAATGCGGCTTCCTCTTCTTGCTGGATCTCGCGCAAAGTCTTTTTGGGTGCAGCAGTAGTACCCCAAGCAGGGGACATAGTACCGCCGTTAGAAGTTCCGGTAGGTGTGCTGGCACCCGAGGCAGAAGCAGCTCCTCCACCGTTGTTCTTGTTGCCTGTCACAATACCTCCCCATGCGGACGAAATAGAATCATCACCGCCGTAGCCAGACTGGAAGTAGGCAGCGGTCTGCTTTTCGGCAGCCTCCTTTCTCATCTCGGCCTCCTTGGCTTCCAATTCCTGGATCTCACGGAGCGAAGGGCCCTTGGCAGGACCATCACGAGCCCAGGGAGCACTAGCCCATCCACTGGTCTTGGTCTGACCGCCACTACCATTACCTACCACTCCTGATGATACATCATCTCCACCATTGATTGCAGCCTTAGCCTGCTGCTGTTGCTGTTGTTGTTGTTGCTTAATCTCTTCCTGTTTTTTCATTTCCTCGGCTTGGATTTCTCTCAAAGATACAGGCTTCACTGCAGGTGCGCTGTAAGTAGACTCAACACTAGACTGGCTTGACTGTTGGTTCTGTTGCTGTTTCTTGGAACCAGCAGCAGTACCATTAACATCACGCTTCTGTTGATCTTGAGTCTGTTGTTGTTGAGACTTTTGTTTCTGTTGAGTTTCCTGTTTCTGTTCCTGTTGACCAGAAAATGATTCCTGTTGTTCTTGGGTCTGTTGCTCCTGTTGTTTATTAACCTTCTGTTGTTGGCTTTTGGTTTGGTCAGCTTCGTTATCCTTGATTTGGAAATTAGCCATTGCTTTGGAGATTTCTTCCTCTCTTCTACGGTTTTCTTCAATAGATCTAGAAAGTTCGGCATCAAGGCTGTCTTTTTGTTGTCCGATATTATTGGTCTGGTTCTTTACTTGAGGTGAAAGAGATACACGAGATGTCTGTTGTTGTTGTTGTTGCTGTTGCTGTTGACCGGGTGCCTTTGAACTGAGCTCATCTGAAATCTTGTTTTGAATGGCAGGGGGAACAATAGAACCCCAAGGGCTAGAAGGAGCTTCGCCACCCAAAGGAGTTCCGGGAGCAGATCCCCAATTGGCAGAACCTACTGCAACAGCCGAGCGAATCACGGGCGAGCCCTTGCCTCCAAGATCTAATCCGGGTTTCTTGAAAAGAGCTGGCTGTAAAGGATTCTGGAGATCAGATTGTTGGAGTCCTACTCCATTTCCTTGTTGTTGCTGATGATGTTGGTGCTGCTGATGCTGCTGTTGTTGCTGCTGTTGTTGCTGCTGTTGATGTTGATGTTGATGTTGATGTTGATGTTGATGCTGATGTTGGTGTTGATGTTGGTGCTGTTGCTGTTGCTGTTGCTGTTGCTGTTGCTGCTGAAGCTGGAGCTGTTGTTGTTGGAGCTGCTGCTGAAGCTGCTGCTGCTGGTGATGATGATGATGATGCTGCTGTTGCTGCATAATCTGGAGTTGAAGTTGTTGCTGGTATTGAAGGTGCTGCTGCTGCTTTTGTTGCAACATTTGAAGGTATTGTTGATGGGGATCCATCTGACCATTCATTGATCGCTGGTAATCAAACAAACCTCCTGCGGCAGGTGAACTCATACCTGAGCCAAACAGAGGGTTCATTGTTGGCTGTTGCTGCTGCTGTTGCTGTTGCTGTTGCTGTTGTTGTTGTTGTTGTTGCTGCTGCTGTTGGCGCTGTAACAAAGTAGGTACACCTCCAACTCCAACTCCACCAAGTGGGTTAGCAGAGCCAAACAAGTCATTTTGGTTGGTGTTGTTCAACCACGATGGAGTTCTAGGCACGTCTCCCCAGGGAGTCGATGGCGAATCACGCGATCCGAGAAGAGAAGATCCAAAGCCGTTAAATGATCCCTGAAGAATGGATGGCGATTGGGGGGTTCCGGGATTCGAGCCCATTGGTTGGTTGAGGAAATTTCCGACTCCACCAAAAGGATGGTATTTGTTACTGTTATTCGAATTAAGACCAGCACTGCCACTACCAGAGAGGTGGTCTGTAGCAGGAGATCCAGTTCCAAACAAAACACTTCCACCTACACCTCCAATCCCGTTACCAACATTACCGCCGCCGCCGCCAAGTCCGCCGCCATTAAGAAGACCAGCTGAATCAAGTCCATTTGAGCCAAATAGCGGGTTTCCGGCAGACGAAGACGAAGCCGAAGAAGGTCCACGACCGAAAGGATCTCCACTAAGTCCTCGAACTTGGGATGCGAGCGAGAGGTTGAGACCGGAACGAAGGTTGGCGGGTGAGTCAGCCGAAGAAGAAGATGACGATTGCGGTGGCTGCTGCTGCTGTTGTTGCTGCTGTTGCTGAGGTTGCTGCTGCTGTTGATGCGGTCCGTGGAAGGGTGTAAGGAACGGCTGGTCTTCATTTCCAACCTTACGGGTCAGAACAACGAGTGGTTCGAACAAAGACTCGTCTTCACGCTTGACGAGCAAAGAAGGCGAAAAGAAACCAGCCTTGTACCACTCCTGCATTTCGGTGGCGTCAAAGGGACCCTGGACATTTCCGGCAGGATCGCGGTAGAACCACTTGTACTGGTCCAAGGGCTTGCGGGAAGAAGATGCATTTGCACCTGGGGTTCCGGTCAAACCAGCAGTTCCGAACAGACCACCGGCTGCAGCAGGCGACTCTCTGCCGTTACTGCTGTTGTTACCGCCAATGCCACCAATGCCACCAATACCGGCAGTGAGGTCAGATCCGAATGCGGATGATCCCCCCAATGTGTGGGATCGTGCAAAGCTTGGGGCGTGGTCCGAAAGAACGGAGTCAAAGGGACTCGAGACAGGCAAGTACTCCCGGAGACTGTTGAGATTGCTGTTATTAAGGTCATCTGTTTGATGACGGAAACCTCCAGTTCCGGTTCCAGTTCCAGCTCCAGTTCCAGCTCCAGCTCCAGTTACTCGTCCATCCTTATTACGCCCTTCCAAAATACTTTCTGATTGCCAGTCCTTTTCCAAAGTCTCGCCACTACCACCCGAACGGAACACGCCGTTATTGTCAAATGATCCCAGGGTATCCTTACTGGCACCTCCCCAAGCCATCTCATCCTGCCCATCTTCAATACCCTTTGACAAAGATCCAAATGAGTCGTCGATGTTTTGATCGGATGACTGAGAGAATTCACGTCGTCTTGGTGTGTCAACTAGATTAAAAAGAAACAATATATTAGAATTTATATAATTATAATTATAATTATAATTATAATTATATTACCTCCTCCATCAGTTCGTTGCTTTCCACCATACTGATCCCGGTCTCGCTGGAAATAATCGCCTACACGTCCTATAGCAATAACAAGAATATTAATAAATAAATCACAAAGAAACACGCCATAAAATATTTCAAAATTCATATATTATAATTATCACGGAGATTTCTTCTACTACTACTACTACTACTACTACTACTACTACTACTACTACTATCACTACTACCACTTGCTCTTTTCTCTTTTTCTTCCTCTCTTTTGATTCAAATAATAGTAGCAATAATAGAAACACGTGGGACAAAGTATATATATATGCCTTGTAAATATGTGTTGATTGGAAATTAAACTTACCCTTTGTACGCGCCAAGTTGAGTCTACCGGGAGTAATGGGCGCGTTCTCGACAGCAGGGCTGTGCATTGGGCTGGCGTACGTGTCGCGATGATTTCGCTGGCCGTTGTTTGTACGATCCGTACGTTCGTTCTTTTCACCGGTGATGATACGACGTGACATTTCAGAGTGCACAGGACCAGAAAGAAGCTATTTTGTTTTTTGTTTTTTGTTTTTGTTTTTTGTTTTTTTTTCATTTGTAAGCAAAAAAGAAAGAAAGAAAGAAGTTAATTATGATGGCAATAATGATAAATATAAAATTTATTTATTTCTTTGAAAAAGAAAATTAAAGTAAATTAAATTAAATTAAATTAAATTAAATTAAATGATCTTTACCTTTCTTTCGTTTTCGGACAAATCTACAAAGGAGAGTGGGCCCTGACATTCTTCTACGGCCACATACTCGTGTTTTTCGAAACCAAGAGGAAGTTCGGTTGGTTTGTACAAACTCAACATAAACTCTTTAGAGTACTTGAAAGGGTTGAGGTCCATTACTTCGTCCAAGGGAGTCGAGAGGCCCGATAAGGTTCCGCCGAATGGCATATTGCTGTTGCTGTTGCTGTTGCTGTTGTTTTCCAAACCCATAATTATATTATTATTATTGTTGTTGTTGTTGTTGTTGCTGGTGGTGGTGTTGTTATTGCTGTCTGACACCTGGGAATGATGATTAGCCAAGGAGAACGAGTTGATATTGTTGCTCGAATTGGTGCGAGGCAACGTGGTCGAGGCATTGGGTGACATTGAACGCATAGATTGAGAATCAAGGTTATTGGGTCTCTTTGGGAAGCTTCCGCGCATCCTATTATTATTTAAATAAAAAGATGATGAGGATGTGGATGAGGGTTGGGATGATTAGGATGAATTGAGTTGAATGTCATTAATGAATTTATTTTATAGAGTATTATTAAAGAACAACAAGAACAAGAAAAGAGAGAGAGAAAAAAAAATATCCTACCATTCAGGACCAAAGTTCATGTTTGTTGTCATTGTTAAAGTAGTGTTTGTTGTTGTTTCTTAAGGTTGTGAAAAATAAAAGGGGGGGTTGAGAGTCGAGGGAGTCGAAACTGTTTGATTCTTAGCAAGAGGTCAAGGAAGAAGGAAGAAAGAAGAACAGGAAAGGTTGTCTTTTTTTTTATTTTATTTTTTTTTTCTTTCCTTTTTTTGGAGTGCGCGTTTAAAAAAAAATAATAAATAAAAATATATACAGCAAAATAATAATAATAATAATAATAATAATAATAATAATAATAATAATTTTCGAAAATTATTATTCAAAAAATATAGAGAATTTTTTTTTGTTTTTTATTTTATTTTATTTTATTATTTATATATATTTGTGTGTGTGTGTGTGTGTGTGTGTTGTCTTGTGCTGCTTATGTGTGATGTGTGTGCTATGTGTGCTTTGTGTGGTGTGTAGATTTCAGTGTAAATTTTATTTACGGTAACGGTATAAAAACTAAACTGATCCTAATATGGACAGCCAATGAAAAAATTCTCTGACCTATAGGCCCAGGCAGTTGAAAAATTACTTAAAATAGCAGTTCTTTCTTTTTAGGAGAAAAATATGTCAATACTGAAATCTCATACTGGGAAAAAAATCGGGTTTTTTACCCATGAAAGTCTTCTTAAAATGCGAATCTTGAGTGTCATATCAGACGCCAGAGGTAAAGTATGTTTACCTTATACTACTACATGGTTTATATGATACTTTATTCATCAACTCTATTTATTTTATATTGTCTTTCTTACTTCAACATCTTTTAAAATGACTCATACGAAATGCATAATTGTGTAAATATATACATTTAATTTTTTATTAAAATGTATTGTAGCTGATAAAGAATAAGGTGAATAGATAATATGATAAAGAATAGTAACAGATATATGGTAGTGTATATATCACGGCTTTTAAAAAAGAGTATTTTTAATTGTTAGGCTCGTAGCTAACCCATCTAGCCTTTTTCTTGGCTTTGGGCTTCGACAAAACAATGGGGTGTCTATTTGAATTGAGTGAAGGTGGGGCGACACTTATAGCAATTGGTTGCTGAGTAGGTGGAGGAGTAAAAGGAGCAGAGGTAGAGAAAGGAAAAGGCGACGTTGAATGAGTAGTAGAAAGAACAGGAAAGATAGGCAGTTGAGACAAGCTGGCGTTGGTATTTACGCTTTGAGAAGCATTGTTGGTAGCCATGAGTAATTGCATTTGTGAATTTAAACACTGTTGCTGGATCATGAGGATTTTTATGTCCTTAGCCAGTTGCTGTGTCGTGTTCATCAGAAGCTAATTCTGCTGGTTACTTTGTTCAATGAAGTTGTTGAAAGAGTTTTCATTTTTCTCAAATCGGCTGTCTTGTTGTTGCTGCAATCGTGTGATCCGATGATTTACTTCTGTCACTCTGTTGGCTACCTCTTTGTTCGTATCGACAATGTTAGGAACAAGGCTTTCATACTCTTCTAGTCTACCAATGGAAGGGCTGGTAATGGCAGCTACAATATCCTCTTGGAACATTCTGAAGCTGTTACTTGAGAACGGAAGGTTTCTTGTGTTGATGTGCTTGTTTTTTTTGTTCAAGTACAAGTAAACGGCTGCATCTTGTAAGATTATTCTTCTGCATCGTATCAAGAGTCGTAAAAATCCGCGCTTTGCTGTATTGATACTGCTTTGAGTTGCTCTTTGCTTTCCTTTTCTCTTTTTTTCTTTCGACTGCAATCTTCCATCTTCCTCCACGAATTCTACGGAATCTGCTTCTTCATCTATCTCCAAATTTATGATGTCTTCATCCTCATCCTCGTTCTCATCGACTTCATTCATCTCCTTCTCACAGACAGCTACCCACTCTGCATTACCGACACCGAAATAGTCTTCGATCCAAGGAAATACCATCTTTTGTAATTCCATTGGCGGTGACACGCCATTTCTTGCTAGTGAGAAAGACTTTTCCCAAAAGCCAGCCATACCTCTGGCAAAAGGAGATGGGAGTTTACCCAAGTAATGGGTCTCCAAACGACCAAGTCGATCCTTCCATCCTCCTCCTCGCTTGATCAGATCAAAAGGTATCCCTAAGCCCTCAGCTTCCATTGACCCAGCATGACGGCCACCGTGCGTTACTCGTGTGGTGTATATCTCTTCATCTGCAAGTGCCTTTTTTGCAGTTTTCCATTGAGAAGCGCCAGTTAAACTCTTCTCAGGGCTGGTACGTCCACGTAATACCTTCCAGTTCTGCCATCTGTCTTCGTTCAAGAAGTCACCACTGGTCTATAATTTTTATCAAGTTAGAAATTATTTTAAAAAAGTCCCTTTTTTTAGCTGACCAACCTACTTGAAGCAAACTGAACATAAAAAAGGCAAACGCACCAAAAGGACATCTGAATACGTTTTCATGGCGCATGGCACATGCAAATTTGACTTCTCCTTCCTTCAGAGTCTTGCTCTTGTCTAGACTAAAAACCAAAGCAAGAGCCTGTTGCATTCCTTTGTGCTGTTTCTTTGGAATGATCGTGCAAAAGCAATCCGCAAAGTTTAAATTTCTCAAATCCTGATCCCTAAGTAGCATATGGTGGCGGGAAGAGATAGAAAACATCTCGCGCAAGCCTGATTCGCTGTCAGAAGTCCAAAGGCTCTTCAGGATTCTTATAAGTTCGCCAGACTTATAAGAGTCCCGAATCACACAATGGGCTGCTCTATCTACGTTTGTTTGTACTTGGTCGTAAACAAGGTCGTGTTCATACTTCTTGATCGATTCGATCACTTCTTTAGTCTTCTTTGGAGACGGCCATCCAACTTCTCGGCGCTCGGACTGGAATTCGTGCAAGAACATCAAGACTTTCTTGTATTGATTGACAGATTCAATACCTAAAGGAACTTCGATAACTTTCTTACTACCGTTCTTGTTAGAAGGAGCATTCTCAGCAACTATAAAAATGGGTTGATGATTAAGTATAATTGACGGATTTTTTTTATGTATTTCATGCAATTTTGTATTACTTTGGAGCAAAGTCAATTGTCTTTCTTCGTTATCTTCTGTTCTTAAGCCAATTTGTGTTCTAACATCAGTCTCTACTGAAACACTTTTCATATACGTTCGCTTGAAAACAAATTCTTTGAAGAAAGCAATAACAAATTCAGTGGGCCCAACAGTGTATGGATACTGAAAATCAACAGGATATCTGTGTCGGTTTTTTTTCGCAAAAGTCCTTCAATTTAAGCAACATTAAAAAATGAATACAATCAATACAATATAGATTCTTATTCTATTGAGTTGAGACATACCTTCCAATGTTCTAAGGGCATTCTGTAAATTGCGGCAGTGCTGGCACGTACTTTCATTGGCAAAGCCTTAAGTGCAAGCTCAAACTCAGACACATTGATTGACGAGCTACTTTGAAGAGCAACAAAGGCATTTGAGCCAACAGAAGTAGACAAATTGGCTGAACTGGACGATTCAGCTGTTGAATTTTCAACCAGCATAATCCTTTTCGATGGTCGACCCCTACGAGCTTTCTTAGGCACCTCTTCAGAAATTGCAGCAATACTAGTAGGCTATAAAGATATATTGTTAATATTGGTGTGCATTTTTTTGCATATAATCTATTGTCTGTTTTGTTTATACTTGAATTCCGCTAGAAATCTCAGCTTCTTGTTGCTCGATTAAATGCTCTAGTTCTTCCGAATCACGCTCGTTAACAAAGCGTCTCTTAAAAGCAGTGATATTAGTAGGCAAGGGCGACATAATAAATAAGTTTTTGAAAGAAAAAGAAAAATTTAATTTTAAAAGTTAATCAAACTGTGGGCAAACCAGTAATTTCAACTCGCGAGTTGATAATACTAGAAAGTTCCAGCAGAATCAATAGTATTCTCAACTCGACTTTCAGTTTAATCAACTCGCTACTACCATATTTGGAAATTTCGGAGTAAAAATAAAGACATTTCATTGGAGGATCCCATTTTTTATTTCCAAAAAAAATAAAATGAGTTACGATACTGTATACCTATTTATTTATTCATTTATTTATATAGTAAAATTACTATAATAATCATATACAGTCGTTCCAACACCAAAGGGCGGCTTTTTAAAAAAGAGGGCGGCCAATAAAAATAAATAAATCAAAAGGAGGTTTTTTATTTTATCAAAGGGCGGTTTTTATTCTCAAAAGACGGGTTTCCCTTCCCTAAAGCTCGATATTTTTAACAAGCTTTATCTATTGACTGTTGATCTAACTATGTCTCTTATACAAATACTTTCTCAAAAACGCTTACAGAATTCTGTACAAATCCATAAAGGCGATTGGGAGGGGCAGATTTACAGGCTTCAGTACTGTCTAATACGAGTCAGGGTGGTCAAGTGAAATTGAATTAAATAGTCTCCCCAGTCCATAGCATCATTTCCCTGCTCTTCAACAGTCTTTCCTTGTCCGTCTTTGTTATTAAAACAAGTAGCAATATTATAGGTACGACGTTTCTATCTAACCGGACTAATTAATTGCGACTACCTGTTCCAATCGGTGTCTTTCTCTAATCCTTGAGGGCAAAATGGTGTGTCCTGAAATTCATATAATATATTTAATTAATAGCCCTAAAATTTAGATTTGGCTATAAGAAAAAACAATGATTAGTCATAGATACACCATATCAATAGCCTGTTATATAGATCATAAGAAGCTGTTGTCATTGGAGTGTGACGCAATCTTGTTGAATATTTTTACTATTTATTGGCCATACGTGTATAATCTCTTTCTCTTTCTTTCGCCTAAATATTCCTAGAGTTCGACAGCACCAGCTGGTAAGTAATCCCCACACACCTTTTTTTTAAAAGGCATAAAATAAAGTCTTTATACGAATATTCTGTATCCTTAAAAACCCGATAGAGTTATTCTATGCCGGAAAATAGGCCATAATCTGTGTTCTGACAGACACAGTCAAGATGTTGTCTCCCAGCAGGGAATGTCGCGCCTCATCAGTAAACCTCGCCCTCCTAAAACTGACGGACAAAGTAAGTCCTAAAATTAATTGACTTTCTATTGTTATTCTTTCTGACACTCTTTATATTTATACCAACAGATGAGCAAAATATTATGGTTTCACGAGCTGTTATGATCATTATGATACCAGAAATGAGCTCGGGAATCATCTAGGGGAAAAACATAGTGAGTATTGAATCGAAGCTTGTTGTAATTTATATAACAATGGCTTTTATTAGCACCCAAAGCAAGGCCAGAAGTCGACACTGGCTTTAAGAGTCTCAAGAATGAAAACAAATGGAGTTTCTCAATAGATGCAGTTGTAGAAAATCAATTATACGAATTTGGTAAGCTTCAAATTGGAGAGTATCCTTCTCAGTCCTTCATCTTTGGTGCCGATGATCATAAACTGTATCTCGAACATGGAAAAGTCACGAGTGATGAGATTGATTAAATAATAACTAACCATGACAACGTTCCATTAGAGCTGTCTGGCGACTTTTTTTTTAAAAAAAAAAAGTTCGATCAAATTCAGCTACAAATCAACAGTTGACATAAGAAAAGCATTGAACCAAAAACAAAGTTTGAAATACAGTTACCCCCAAGATAAATACTTCGACTTGGACTGGATCAAACAATTGATACATATGCTTTTACAAGAGTACGAATTTGATTGCTTTCCAAATAATCACTCCGAGAATTGGTATGATATTCACGTGTGGTGTATTATTGACAGATGCTTTGGAAATCTAAAAAGGAACCCAAAGTATAAGGTAGGCACATTTTCGTGCATTCATATTTAACCTTTTTCTATTAACTGTCAAGCGTTTTTTAGAGGTGAAGTTGCATCGATGGTGCCTGTTATAAGAAAGAAAGAAAAAACGTCAAAAGAACTTTACACGGCGTATACAACTCAGTTTGAGAGAGAGAGAAAGACATGGATCGACGATTTGATTTCATAATGAGAGAAAATCATTCCGAAGGCACTAATAATTTAGAGTATGGTGCAGCAGAGGTAGCTAAAAGTTACGACTTAGACAGCGATAGAAGGCTAACTGATAATGCTGTACAACGTCCGATCTACACTTGATAATATCTGAGCTGCATCTTATGATTTCTTATGACATCTGGCCTGTGCTTAATAACGTCCAATGGCACCTAAACTGCACTTTATAAATTAGAGTAGGTGCTGTGTTGTGGCGATATACCCACTTTTATATTTGTCGAATTTGTGTCGTTTAGTTTAAATTTTTGCGTTTCAGAATATTTGCTTTCTATTTTGAAGTTGCCCCAGAATTCATCTGGATTGTTACAAAATATATGGCAGTTTGAATTGAATTTGCCATAATTCTATGGCGAAATGATTCCAATTTGATTGGATTTTGACAGCATAGCACCCACTCTGATATTATCAATCCATAGCCTTTATTCAAATATTTTTAAGAGTACCTGCTGTATATAAAAGATATTTTCTACTAATGGTTTATAAATAGATTATCAAGAGAGTAAACCTCAAATAAAAAAATAAAAATAAGGGGGGGGGGGGGGGCAAAATGAGAATTAATATAGTTCTCTGTGTGCAAACTTAACCCTCCGGACCTAACTGGTATTGTAATAACTCATTAGCCAATGAAGCAAAGTAAAACTACATCTTTGACATGAACTTAAAAGAAAAAAAGAAAAAACACACCGAGACAAAGCAGAAATGCTCTTTCTACACATATGTCTACCGACCTGGCCACATTGTTAATCAGGGCGGTTTTTTTTTAAGTAATACTCAATACATATTTTGTTTAATAGGAAAAAATTGAGCCACCTAATGGATCTGGTAAATTCGGGTGGGACGCTATTTTTCAACCAGATGGGTTCAATAAAACGCGAGTTTTACTTTATGTTTGAAATTAAAAATATTCGTATAGCATAATGAACCAATACTTTATGTGTGTATGTGCTTAATAGATACTCTGAACTCTCCAAAGGGGTAGATAACACGATCTGCCACTGATACAGATCTCTTGAACTTCTCAAGACCCATCTTGCTCAAGAACAGACCAAATAATTTCTAAACATCTAATAACATAATTGTCGGTTGATAGATATATATATGTGTGTGTGCGTGTGTGCGTGTGAACCTAGTGATCTTGTTGCAAGTAACATTAAAAAAATAAAAAGCATAAAAAATCACCAAAAATGGATTTTGATATAATCCCAAAAACACAAATTGAAATCAAACACCTTTACGCCTTTTGCTACTTATGCTATCAATTAATAGATCTGAAACAAAATCTTCGTGAAGCTTAAACTGAGTATGCATATATCTTTATATACTCTATATACTCTATTTATTCTTTCTTGGGTTTGTAATACCCATGTGACTATTGAATTTAGCAAGATGTCCAACCAGTTTTTCGTTTGGTCAAACCTTTCTATTTGTTCTAACACAGCGCAGCTAGTAGATTTTATCCGTTTTGAAAACAACAAAATTCACAATACGTTCAATGACCCACTCAAAACTTGAAACTCGAGATGTACTTTAAGGAATGTTTTGCTCTCATAAATGAGCCTGTCAAACATGCTCCTTGTTCTTGACTCCTTTATCATTGATCTATTGCAATTGTTACAATTATCCTCTACGTAAAGATTTCATATTTATGTATTTATTTATTTATTTATTTTTTAAAAAAAATAGATTTTTATTGCTGTAAATGGTGTTGTTGCTCTTTATGTTCTTGTTTTTTCTTCTTTATTTAGTATGTGATCATACAGCAAATAATTATACATATGCTTCTACGTTACTCCATTCCAATAATGAGCAATCCTGATCTATATAAGCCAAGTGCATATATATGTATATATATTACCAGTTGATATCTTGTGTATAAACATATGCATGTGGAGCTCTATTTCTCTCAAAGGTTTCTTTACTATGTAGATCTTGTAAAGTGTTTACACGAATATTGAAATAATAGTGTCAAGAAGTATTTCTGGACTTTTAACTCCAGGTTTATCTTTTTTTTTGGCACATCTATACAAAAGAGTATTTCTTTCTGCAGTCATTACCATAAGTATTTTTGTCGCTGCTATTACCCTCACAGTATTTTCAATTGAAATTGAAACAATTTTCAAAATAAAATATAAAAAAACAGGTGAATAAAAATTAACTTTAGACAATCATAATATTGTTCTGAACTATTTTGTCTAACCAATTTAGACGAATGTGCTTGTTTTGTTTTTTTTTAACTCTCAGATTACCAAATGTTTTCAAACAATATTTAACTCAAACCCGTACCCGTACCCGTACCCGTCCTGGTTGCGTTTCTTCTACTTTTGTTTTTCTCAAATGTCTACTAGCTTTGGCTTATCTGATTTGCCAAGACCAGGAGCAGATCGCATCCCCAAAGAACTTACCAGAGACCCTCTTGTAGTAAATATTATTACAAAAGCTCTTCTAAACATAGAAGACAGATACCTTCCAGAATCAACTGATTGGCCGAATGGTACGCATTCTGACGTTGTTTTGGTGCCAAAGTCGACAGATTCCAGCCTCGCGCCTATCATTATAGAGTTTCAACAGGTTGTCGACAAGAAATTCATGAAACGAGCAGTTGGGTATTGTCTTCAGGCATACAAGAGGTTTGAGATCGAGCCAATTCTCTTGGTTATCTGTATCAAGTCACTTTCTATCACTACAAGAAATGGCTTGGAAATCTGTGACAATTTGCCTTGCTATGCCGCGTCATGCGATTATTGGGCAGATCGGTTCTATATTATTGACAAAAGTAGCATCAAACAACATATTTCCAGTAAGTCAGGCTTGGGTTCAAATTTGAATCCATTCACTGCCTATTGTCTATTTCTGACAGCTCAATCCACGTCGATCGAACTATCATCAAGAAAAGAAAATACAACAATGGAAATGCTCTACCGGCTTTCTCAAGATGCATATGCAAGAATTATCGACAAAGATACAGTCGAGTTAGACGAGTTAAGGAACTTGAATGATATATACTGCAAGCAATACAAGAAGGTCCTGGCTATGTTGCAAGATGACAGTCTACCCAGAAGCGCGATCAAAGACTACGCTTCAAAGTCCCTATACAGCATCCAGAAAAAAAGAAAATTTGATCAGCTTGCCACGGATCCCCTTCCCGAGGACCAAAATATGGAGAAAGATGTCGAACTAGAAGAGGCACTCGACGAGCAGATGGACTTTGTAAAAAACTTCAAAAAAGCAAGGGCTGAAAAAGGCATAAAGATGGATTGGAGGCTTTGCTTAAAGGAAGGAAAGAAGCGCTTTGGTTGGAAGTATAGAAGTGGAGAAAGCCTTAGAGTTCATATCTTTAAAAATAAAGATAGACCATCTCCTTTATCATAACTATTGTATTGCTTCAAAACTATTATTTCTTGTCTGTTGTATATTTTTTAATAAAGGAAGACATTGTCAATAGTGTTTTCTAAACACATCCCTATTATAATTCATATTGATCATATGAAAAAAAGTACTAAAAAACATTCATTTATGTTTGTTTGTGCTTAATAGGCATAGATTGCTCACTTATTATACATAGTACTCATTTCTTCCTCTGGACTAATAAAAGTAAAGCACAGTCAAAGCTCGATATAACGCTAATCGTTTTGAAATTTTGGTACCATTCCTGCTTATTATCACTATTTTTCGATATAGTGATAGTTGGTGTGGACAGACTAAAAGTTCAAAAAAAAAGATCAAAAATTGATGTTATATTATTGGACTAGAGCTTTAATTAATTTTGCCCTTTTTTGCCTTTTTTTGGAACTTTTGATCTCTCTACACCAAATATGAGTGACCCTGAACGCCATGACTTACCTTTTCATATGGGGAAGTACTGCTGCTGTGATGCTGGAACGACTGTACATTTTTTTAAAAGAAAATTACTGGTTAAAATAAACCAAGCTTTACAAGAATCAGCCAATCATTTTTTAGATAACTATAACCGTGCGTGACGTCGCGGACATTTTCTCATTTTCTCTCTTTCTCTCACTTTTTTTTTTTGCTTTGGTCGTGTTATACTCTCCCGATTAGGAACATCGATATCTTTTTTTAAACTACACACCCTCATGTCTAGTAACCAGCGATCTAATAACCTTAGTAAGGAAAACGGGAAGCGACTTCAATCAGATCCCAACGACGGAGGCGATTCCTTCAGCCTTGACGACGACGAAGTGCTTAGCAATGAAGAAGAAGACGAGGAAGAGGACGAGGAAGAAGAGGAAGAAGAGGAAGACGAAGACGAGGATCCGGGATATACTGCATTGATTGAAACTCTTGAAAGAAAGACAGACAGAGAAAGATATGATCCAAACCAAGATAAAGAACAACGAAGAGTTATTAGACAATCTTACAGAAGTCTTATCAAAAAGACTGAAGGTAATATTATTATTATTTAATTAATTATTAAAGAGAGAGAAAATCTAAAGTTTTAATTTTTTTGAATATTAACCGTATTTAATATATATATATATATTGCTTTTGTACTGTTATTAGCAAGCAGACTTAATTTTATGGAAGATGAAAGTCTTGGTCTTTATGAAACTCTCAGCAAGGCAAATGATCTCTATCAAAGTGGTGCGTACAACTAACTATACACATAACGTAAAGTGACGACAGACTTAAATACTCACATGCATGTTTGTTTATTATGTCAATTGAATGTATAATCATTATCCTTATTATCATTATATAGTCAGAAACACACAGGAAGCCTCACTTGATTCCAAATTACTTGTCCTGTCTGCAGATATCGGTGCCCAAAAGGCTCGTAATATGCGCCTTGAACAACAACTTTTCAATCTGGATGAATTTGTGTCAAAGCTCAAAACCGTCGGACGTCCTGAAACAGCCACAAATCGTGACAATCAAGAAGAGTTGAATTGGAAGGCAATAGGAATGCACGGAATTAAATTTGGAAAACGTGCTCACTCAATTGATTTTATGTGAGTTAAAAAAAATGTTATCGAAAATGAAGAATACATTATTAATTTAATGGTGATATTATTAGGCTTGGACCTTTGTCAGTAGAAAAGAAACAAAGAAAGATAGCCCGTCAAGGAAGTTCCCAAAAGAAGAAGCATGTCCTAGTAGAGCCAACTCAAGTAAGAAAACATCGTATCAATATATAATCTAATTGAGTTGGATCAAAATGGATCAAATCCTGATGAAAGAAAAATACAAACTTTAATCTTATAATCTGAATTTTTATTTATAGTTAAAAGAGGATGATGTTGCACAAAAGGAAAACGAAACGTCAAATAATGTCAACCAAATATATCGCTTACTGGACGAACAAGGGCCGACAAACTTCTTTGAATTCATTGTAAATCCAGAATCATTTTCACAGTCTGTAGAGAACATGTTTTATGTCTCGTTCTTAATCAGAAATGCGGTAGCCGGAATTGATGATTCCAGTGGACAGCCCATCTTGAGTAAGAGTAGTTAATGAAACTTTCTTGATATCAAATCAATTAACAATATTATAATAACAAATAGGTACTCGTGCACCACCAACAACCGAAGAATTAGCTGAAGATTTGAGGAAAAAGCAGATCATCATGAATCTAGATATTCCACTGTGGAAAGAAATCATTGACACATACGGTATTAAATACTCAATAATACCTACACGTGCAGCACGAGAAGTAATGGAAGCTGGAAAATGGTATTAAAAGATATAAAATATCGAAACAAAGAAAAGAAACAAAGGTACGCCACGCACATACATACACACATACATACATACATACATACATACATATACACATACATAATATCAGTGATAAACCACCGACACCAGATCCAGATCCAGCTCCAGACTTCTTTTGATGCAATCGGTTCTTGCTTTTTCTTTTTTCTTTCTTTCTTTCGTTATTTATTTTATTGCCGTCCTAATTGCTCAACCTGTCTTTACCCTTTTAAATATTCAAAAGTATTACTACCAGTGTCGTGTGTGGTACTTTGAGATGTGGAGGAGGTGTACACGGAATGAGAGGTATGGGTTAGTAGTAGGGACTAAGATCCGAAATGAGGAAATGCAATGGGTTTGAAAAGGTGGATAATAAAATAATAGTCTATTCGACAACAAAAGTCTATGAAAAAGGAAATAAAAGGGGTTACTACTACTAAGGGTGAGAGCAAGGAAGAAGGTTTGTAAAAGTGAGAAGATTACTAAGAAATAGGAAATATTACAGTTAGGGTGTGAAATAGGACGGAAAAATAAATTACTAGAGACGCCAATCAAAAGAGAAAGAATATCGCAAGGAATATAAATGTAACAGGAGAGTTATATTGCTAGAAATACAAGTAGGAAATAAATTGTACTGCTGAAAATATAAAGGAAAAAGGAAATCCTATTACTATAAATACAGATAATCGGGGAAGAATATAAATCAGTCAATCTCCAAGGGAGCCTTGACAAGATAACAGAATAAACGGAAGATAATTCACAAGGGGAAGTAGAACGCTGTCTAGAGAACTTGTATCGGAATAAAATCGACAATGTTTATTGAGTGCTTTTGATTTGGATAAAAGATATAGAAGGGTTTGATAAGATAATAATTTGTGAAACTCTTCTTAGTAATGAAACTAGAGAAATAGTGTATGAGAAAATGTGTCCCTAAGTTAAATTACTAATAAGATAAGATAAGTTGTGAGAATTTGATAAAAGAAAATAAATGGAAATGGTTCCATTAACCGAAAGGAAGTGCATTGAAAATTCTAGTAAAGAGGTGTAGAACAAATCCACCAGCTTACGTGATTGTGTTGCAAAAGGCGGGAATCTTTCTAAAATAGGAATATCTGGAGAAGGAAAAATATGGGGAGGGGGGAGTGAGATAAGAATTAACATTAAATTAAATGACATTAAATTTAAATTTCCTCCTTCCCTCGATGCCCACGACCGTCGCACTCTGGTAGTCAGCGTAGCGGCTCAAACCATAGGCGCGCTCACTGGCAATTCATTTTTGACGGCTCCCAGCTCGTAGCAAGTGTAGTAGCTAGTACAGCCAATAGTATTCTTGACAGTTTTACAACAGTGGTCCATTAGTAGGCGCCCGTAACCATTCTTCCATTTTATCTTTCCCAATTTTGGTTTTCTACTTCTTCCCTTTCCCTCTATTGTGCACGTAATTTATAGAGCTTGAGCGCTTTCGCCAGCTCCTCAATAAAATTTACCGAAATAATACAAAAAAAATTAAGTTTACATTATAATATTAATATATTACACTAAATAAAACGCGATAATATGATAATAATGGAATGAATCAGAAACAGTCAAGTGTCCTTAGATATCATCAAGGCACTTATCGAGGCCTGTTATCGAGACCTAAGCTTGTTTTCAAAATATGTCGTCCGAATCCTTAACATGGTCCTTGACACAAAAGACCTTTAGCTTATCAATCTAACCTGTGAAACCGTAAGCCAAAACTAATAATACGAATAGTAATCATATATACCTATTCTGAATCTAATAGTAAAATAACATTTTTATTTGTTTCGTTTTCATGTGTCTGTATCTATTATTGATTTGCTCTACAAGTTTGTCGTTTTTGCAAACTATCATGATGGATCAACTGTGGGCGTAAATTCTGAATTTACCGTGGACTACGAACGTCTTGTCCAGAAATTTGCTACATTTTATGATCCCAGTGACAATGATGACCAAAAAAAACTACCCAGTAAATTATCGAAACGAAAAAGAAAAGAAAATATGGATATAGATATGTATGGAAAACAGGTATTAATTATACATCTATCATTTTCTCTTCTTTTTGATAGACTGAGATATATTGGTCAGCGTGCTATGCATGCTGCGGTAACATCACCCGCATTATATGCTTCCGATTTCGCAACACAGGTGGAATTGATTATGCCACCCTTGATTACTGCACTTGCTAACATTGGTCATCCTGTTGATCCGACCAAGTCTGGGTAAAAATAAACATACAACTCTAATAACACGCATATTAACACCATGCCTTTGTGTGTGTGTGTGTGTGTGTGTGTGTGTGTGTGTGTGTGCGGATTGGTGTATTAGACCTGCACCAACGAATGTTCATACTTGGATTCTCGATAAAAATACAGTCGATCTCTTGGCTCCAAATAAATTCGTGCTTATGTCCAACAAAGCTAACGGCAGTGCTGTTAGAGCAACACTAAAACCACTCTTTACGTACGTTGTTTTTTTCTTGGTTCTTGTTACTAATATTCTGGGGGATAACAATAGATTTTTTGATACCAATCAAAAGTGGTGGCCTTCAAGTCTGGCTACTTCTTCAATGGAACTTGCTTTTGATTCTCTCAAGGTAAAGTTCATTGAACACACAAAAAGACAAATGCTAATAAAGTTGTTCATGACATTTACATACACATGGCTTACATTACATCACAATACAACTAAATTATAATCTTATAAATATAAACCCTTTTTTGATACTTATCGTTTTCCCGTCTTTCACTTAACCAACCAACCAAACAAGTAATTAATCAATTGTATTATATTTATTAGCCTCAATTCAGATACATAGAAGCTATAACCGTTTTATAGCCAAAGGATATTACGTATGTTACGTATATTACGGATGTTATGGGTGTTATGGGTGTTATGGGATATTTTTTCCCAAGAAAAACTTTTTTTTGTCACTTTGGTTTATATCTCGCATCTTTTTTAGCCATTTGCAATCTTTCTTCTCACTCTTATTCATTTGTTTTTATTTTCTTATCCCGTTGTCATGGATGCAAATGATATTGATGGTTGATTGTTCGTTTTAAAAATACTCGAAACTAATATCACATAATTTTTTTTGTAGATCAAGATTTGATAACCATGAAGCTTCCTATAGACTACTTGCCCGGTTTAGACAAGCCAACTAAAATGGTTTTAAAACATGCAACAGTCGTAGACTTTATTGCAAATACATTGCTGAACGCACCGCCCAGAACATATACCGTAACAGATGCAGATTGGAACAACATGAGGTCAGATATTGTTTATCTGCCACGTTTGGAGACCAGTGGATTACCACCAATTTTAATTGAAATCCAAAACACACTCAATGGGGTCTTTTTGCTGAGTGATTTCGTACTCGCTTAAAATTTGCAACGTTTACAAATCTTTACCTGTCGTTCTGATATTTGGCATCAAGTCATCCACTAAAAACAGCCTTGTTCATTTTTCTCCTTTATCAAACCAAAGGCCGTGGCTTTACTCGATGTCGTGTCCAGGCTGGGCCAAAAGTTGCTTCATGGTGTCTAAGGACACGACTTCCAACCTTGTGATCGATACTCCATTAAATCCAATACTTGCGCTGTCCCTTTTTCTTACGGAACAACAGCCAACAGTATATGACCATAGTCATCATCAAGATCCAACCATTGTGGCTTTGTACAAAATTTCTCTTTCCGCTATGGCTGTGGAACTACCTTTTGAATCAAATTTTATTACAACCATGAAAACCGCTTGCACCACTAATGAGAAACTATTTCGAAAATTAGAAGACTATGTGGATGATCAGAGAATGACCTCCAAATTAAAAATAATTATACAAAGAGAATTGAATGCAATACCATGTTGAAACGACGATACTCCTATGACGACGATGATACGACATCGGAAGATCTGGAATATCCTGATAAACTGCCAATGAAAGGTCGTGCCATTACTCGAAATGGGACAAGGTCTGAGGAAGATTACAATTTTATTGTCGACTTCAAGAAGGAGATTAAGGGTAGAATGAATTGGGCTGTTTGTTTGCAACTTGGATACAACAAGAACGTTTTCTAATCATATAACTCTGCTTCTAGCTTAAGAGTGTCTTATAGCCGTCAAAAATGCCAAACGAAGCTGTTAGTCGTTGCAGGATTGCCTCGTTGTATGCTCCCTGACGCAGGACATTTTTTCCCTCTTTTTCGTTAATTATAAAGCTCACCAGAAAAATAAACAACAACAACAACAAAAACAATAAATTGATAATTTGCTTGATGGAGATACAATTTAATACTAAGATTATCATGTCCATGTACACTTGCTTGTGTTTAAAGTGGACAGCTATCAATATAATGAAAAATGACACATTGTACACGTTGATATTCAAGAAATTAGTCATCATGTATTGCGACACTTCATTTCCAGTATTGCCCTCACAAAATACCATACTGCCATGAAATTATTAGAAGAAATCTACAGTGAACAGCTGGATTCGAGTCAACCTAAAATCCTGTCCACGCTTGATCGATTTTTTCCTTATTTACAGACAGCAAAAACATTTATCACTAGATATAATTACTGGGCATTTGATTCGTTTCACGAGAATATTCAACACTTTAACGTAAGGCTAAAACATGTTGAGACTACTTGTGATGCTGAAATAGCAAACAAGAAAAATGTGGACAGCTGGAACAGCATTTTTCCGTATCTTTAGACGTTCTGTATATCGAAAGCAGGTCTCTTTTGGAGAGAGGGACAGTTCTTTTTAGATATTATCAAAGGTTAACTCAATTGTACATAAGCTATTGTGGTGAAATTGACATTTTAAATATCTTGGATCATTGTCTAGTCTTGCGATCACTATATATATCTTTTTCAGATATTTGTTCCCCCGCGAATTTACAAACTTACACACCTGCCACACTTGCTACAAAAACTAAAGCTGATGAGTACAACAATCAGTAACCATACTTTTAAGTACATGTCTCTCCGTTATGGCCAGCTTAAATTTATAATATTATGGGAAGTCACGATTTGTTGCTCTGACGCTTATTAAACTGGGTAACTACTAGTGGACATGCCTTTTTCACAACTAGAAACGCTACAGGTCCTCAACATCTTTATAAAGATGCATGTTAAGCATTTTGTCATTGAGCAACTGGTGAATGCTAACGGTACTAAATTGGACCAAAATAACAAAGGACAATCGGTTCAATCAAACTGATATCATCTGTGTATCGACAAAACAAACAGAAAAGGCAGAAATTTGGTATGGGAACTTGGAGAACGTGACATTGAATTTTGCCAGAGATACCACAAAGACTTTGAACGGAGAAAAGGGCATGAAAAGACACGAAAGGACATGAGGCTAGGTGATATGGGCTATAGGCAGAAAAGATTTTGGAAAAGGGATCTTCAATTTGGTGTTTTGATATTTCGGTTCAAATCTGTTAAAGATTATTTTATCAAAGAAAGGGGACGCCATTGTTATTGTATTGCTTACCATGCATTCGAATCATACTTAGATTGATGATTTGTTCTTTACATAGAGTGCTTACGGAATAGTACTAGGTGTGATGCTCTTCAGCATACCAGGCTATTATTAGTATACTGTTACAATGTCATAGTAAACGTAGTCTCTTTTTGGGAAATAATGTGGTATTTAGTGCTCTTTAATCTACTTGGAAAAATTAAAGATCAAAAGGCAAAATAAATCAAAATCAAAATCAAACCTTTTTGTATAGTAATTATCTAGTTCATTAACCTACAGACTATGCTGATAGATCACTAGCTAAAATATAAATATTCATTTCAATTGCTTTATTTTTTTCTACTATATAAAACATTGTGTATTTTGTGTGTAAGATGTTCAAAAGGTAGATTTTGTTGCTCAAAATAAATCCAAATGTATGACTATGCTATTTGAATTTTTTTTAAAAAAAAATACACGCAACTTGGCCATAATTCTATAGATTGTGGAGGAAATATTGGAAAAGTGTATATTGCACCTATTATTAACAAAAGCAAAAAGAAAAGCTTTCAAAGAAAATTATATCTTATGGGTATATTATTTGCTGAAAACACATTTGGTGTGGACAGACTAAAAGTTCAAAAAAAGGGCAAGAAAAGGGTAAAACAAGTCCATCTTGAACTTAGCCAATCAGCTTTAATTATGACTGTCCACACCTTTTTTTTTAAAAAAGTTCAAAATTAGTTCAAAATACATATTAGGTAATGCTATGCTCATAATGCTGTCACTGTCAGTAAGCATAGTCAATGCTTCATATTCAAATATATCAACATAAAGAAGTCTGTTTTGTTGTGGATAAAGACGAATTTGTTTATATTATCCAATTACAACTCTTCAGAATCTTTCACTGCTTGAATCTGTATCTGCATATCGTCAAAGCATACGTATGCAAACGATATCCCCTGTCTCTAAAAGTCCTCCCCATCAATACAAGAACTCTTAACAATTCTCATCAATAAAAATCATTCTTCTTGAGCTCAAACCTCTCTCCATCTCATAATCTAATTATCTACACCACTTTTTTTACAAATCCATTTATTACAGGTATAACATTTTAGCCAAAATAGCTTGTCAGTATATATTACTCATAAAGTTATAAATAATAATCAATACTCATCTACCTTCATTTTAACTCCATCCTTTTCGTCTTTTTTTCTATAAAAAAAATTATCTTCTTGTATCGCCTGTACCTTACATTAAACTATTGTAATAAAAGTATGTCCACCCCCAGCGCTATTGAGTTCGTTTCTCATCAGGAAGATGACAATCAGTCACATTCCTGGATGAAGCCAGATGGTGGTAAAGATGGGTTGTCATCGATTGATCGGCTGCAGTACTTTCTGCTGAAAGACGACGCAGACAATCTGAGGAAGTACCTTGGTGGCTTCAAGAACGGGAAGAAGGTCAAGGTCAGCAAGACCAGAGTGATCAACGACTGCTGCCAGTATTTTGACAAGCAGGGTGTGAAGCGCACCAGCTCTCAAATAAAAAGCAAGCTGACGTATTTGATAACCAAGCAATATCCTATTGCATTCAAAGCCCGGGAAGACAGCACAATGAGAATTAGCGAAGAAGAAATGTCTCAACGTGAAAAAGATGAGCTTGAAGGTATGAATATTGTTACGTATAAGTTAAAACAAACATCTAAACAATTTAAATTATTTTTTATAAGTATATCTTAATGATATATGCCCAAACTTCACGCAGATGAGAAAAGTACTTGGTGAAAGTAAGGCAAAGTCACCTGCTGTATGTAATACAACAACGCCCTTGGACTTAAACAAAGCCCAAGACATGAGCAAGGATGAAGACGGTGAAGACGGTGAAAATGATGGAGGTGACGAAGCCAGTGAGAGCAGCAAAAGCTGCAAAGACCAAGAAGAACAGGGAGCTGATGTCAGCAATGAGATCAGTTCTCAGAGAGAGGCCATTGTCCAAAGCAATAGTGAAAGCAGCACCTCCGAGCACTCTGACGCCAGTGCGTACAGTGGCAAAAGACGCCCTAAATTCTTTGGCAAGATTGTGAAGAACACGGCAAAAAGATCAGTCAAGAGCATAGAGGATATTGGGCATGGTATAAAAGAGTTCAATGATGCCCGGATATCGCTCTTAGAATCAAAGTACGAGGAAGAGCTCAAGAACCAGAAGGAGAAGCTGCAAAAAGAGCTTCAATGCGAGCAGCGGGTAAAAGGAGTGATCCTTATGGCAAAAACATTTGACTGGTCTGAGGAGAAGACTAAGAATGAATTAGAAGAGGTGTATAATCAATACCTTAATTAATAAATTGTATTTCTTCTATTTATACTATGCGTTTAATTTATATATATATTTATATACAAATTCTCAGAACTAATGTTATTTTATTTAAAAAAATGTAAAGGCATGTAGACTATATAAAAATACTATCATTAAAGCAGGCAAAATTGATCTTCTACTTACGTCTTCAAAATAGTTTGATAATAAAATATTAAAGAAAGAGAAGAACATAAATAATGACAAAATATCTATTTAATTACAGCTGTCAAATGCCGAAAAGTGAGATCTATCTAATAGATATAAAAGCTAATACTTCTGTTTTTTTTAATGTATTTAGAATGATCAAAGTTTATTTTCTTTATTCAAGAAGATTTATTCTTCTCTTTTGACATAACAACACGTTGTGTCTGGATCCACCTTGTATTTCCGTCTATATTCTGGGATCCATCTACTACACCAGACTCCTCTGAATATCCTGTCTTCCGCAGGCGTTCAACTTCAGCTTTCTCTCTATCTTCCCATCGACGCTTGGCTTCCTGAGACCATTTGTCGTCATCTTGACACATCAGGAAATTGTTCAAGGCTACGCAAACCCGAATCCATGCGTTAACCTTTACAACGTCTTCCTTTCTTTTTATCCTTACAGGGATTGATTTGAGAGAGTAGAATCTCTCTTTTAAGATTCCAAATGCATGCTCAATTTTTACTCGCATGCTCGAGATCTTGGTGTTGAACTCTTGGTCTGCTAACGAGAGTTCACTGTTTCTTGGCTTCTTTTTGATTGGAACAATATAGTTCGTAGCCTTGTACCCCGCGTCTGCCAACACATACTCGTCATCAGAAAAGAATCGCTCTGGGAATTTTTCAAGCTCACACTCAGACAAAGTACGCATATCATGCGAACTTCCAAAGAAACCGGTTGACATGTATCGGATTATGCGTCTATGATCACACACTGCGACACTGTTTACACAGTAAGCGGATCTGCGACCGAAAAACTGCTCTGGCTCCCACGATGGTGCTTTTGCCAGCTTAAATAAGCATCCATCAAGAAACCCAACAAGGTTTGGAAATCCTAATGAATATTCATTTGCTCGTTTTATCTCTGCTTTCTCAGATTCGGTTGGCCAATAAACGAACTTGCGCTCTAAAGAGAGAATTACTTTGAAGAATCTGGTTGTTATATTCTCGATAGAGCCCTCTATTTGTTTTTATTGTAGGAAACAGGTGAATAAATTTGCTTTTGTATATGTGGGTAAACAGTCGTAGACTATTATCCTGAGTTACTTACTTCCTATTCCAGAACGTCTTGCCAAACGGCCACTTGACGAAGAATTACCATTTGATCCTAATCGGTCAAGAACAATGGAAATCTGTAGTCTAACATCGATCGAGTAAAATCCTGACAATTGTTGGTAAAGCTCGTGGTTTTTTACAAGATCATACAGCTTATAAAAAGAGCTCTTGCTCATTCGAAACTCTTCCAGGAAGCCGCTTTCATCCAAGGCAAGCAGAAAATTCAATCTTTCTTTTTGAGTTACAAGTTTCTTGGTCTTGTTTTGCCCTTTGAAAAAATAGCGTCCTTTGCTGATTTTGTCTTGGACCTTCGTAACCATCAATTTCTCCTGTTGTAGCTTTAATTTGCATATGCTTGCAAAATCTTTGTACGTGTCATGATCTTCCTCACAAGCAATGACATTAGAGTCGGACAACATCTTGATCATCTTCTTCAACGTGTGTTGAGTGATAGCTGCAGATGCATCCAAAGTTGATTTTGCGAGTATATTTATTGGAGTATGCGGCATTTTTTTAAGATAATAAGTAAAAGAGTAATATATTTCTCACTTTTATACACGCTAGTATTTAATTATAGCAAGTATATATGCTTTAAATTGTCGTTTGCTATTTAAGTGTAATGCAACTAGAAGGGATGCATGATATTATCATGCAAGTAGTATCAGACGAAAACTGGCCAATCATAGCCGTTAATTAATTTTGCCCTTTTTTTGCCCTTTTTTTGAACCTTCAAAAAAAGGGCAAAAAAAGGGCAAAATTAATTAAAACTCTCATCCAATAAAATGGCCTAAATTTTTGCCCTTTTTTTGAACTTTTTTTGAACTTTTAGTCTGTCCACACCAAATATTATTTTGTCTCTTTAATAAATAACACTCTCACAGTATCTACTTTTCCCATTATTGAGATACTAACCCAAAAACAATCCCAAATATCTCGAACATCATTTATGTATTATTTTTTGGTGTTCATTTCTATAGACAATTATTTGTTTTAACAAAGACTACATGAAATAATTTCAATAATCAACAAAAAAAAAGTCTGAAGAAAACGTAGATGATCCTTTTAAAGGCAAAAGATAGCAATTGATTCAATCAAGTTCATATCATTTATAATCCTGTATCTTTTGCTATAAGTATGATGTGTGAGAATTGTGAAGAAAGAGGACATGCGAATAAAAAGTATTATAAAGGCACATTTTTAAAAAGAAGCTTCAGTTGACGATGGTACATATTTAAACTTGTCTTTTCTATATACACTCTTCATGCTAATGGATTTTTTTCTTTTTAATTACTACTATTAGTTAGGACATTCAGTAGAACCGAAAGAAGCCAAAGTTTGGGTCTCAAGGAAAGTAAATGTAAAGTTAAAAGAAAAATTTGACTCTGATCTTTCCATAATTCTTTGCAGAAATAGTCAACAAGAGGGCGACAGTACATTGCAATTTCATGAATGCCCTAATCATATACTATCAAAGTCCAAGGAGTTTGCAAACAATCTTGGATTTCCTTACCAAGGTTTCACGCGAGAACTCTCATTAGATACTGCTGTCAACAATGAATGTAAAGAGCTACTGATAAATAAGATCATTATCACTTCAAATGATATCCATAATATCATATCCAGGGCAACGATGTTCATAAACAGCTTCTGCTCTACATCTTCTCATAATTTAACACCTAACTATATTTACAAACAAGCATTTTGATACTCAGTGTGCCAACTTGTTAATGGCAGAAAAGTAACAAAGAGCGCTAATGTACCATCAGATCTTGTACAGTCCTGGAATATCTATAGAGCCTTGATTACAAATGCCATATACAACCAAAGTCTACAAAGCGGGGCCAGCCAATGTCTGTCCGAAGCTTTCACTGAACCTGCAGGCTGTTATACCAGTCATATAGTATAAAACTTTGAGAAACAATTACTGATGTATTTTCACTATACGCTGCAAAACGTATTAGTGGTAAGTCATTATATTCTTGTTTTTTCTAAAAAAAAGAAATTGGCAATATTACTATAAAATTTATACTTTTATAAATTTTAGAATATATCTCCAAAGAGTATTTATAGTATATCTGAAGAATATTGGCTATCATTTTGTTTGTATTGGAGACCCAATCTGTGCATCGACTTTACAAGAGCTTCAAGAATCATTAGTTACAAACATCCGCCAGTTGTTGAAAAGCCACCTCCCAGACAAAGTGACTTTCGCTACTCTATCAGCACACCCTGAGAAGCATATCTCTGCATTTTCGCAAATCTTGTTCGAGTATGAGCTAAAACATACAAACCATAATCCCTTCGTTGTACCCGGCTTCCATTACCAAGACTATTTGTATTATTTCCAAAACCATCTTTCCACTTTTGGTCAATAGCTATTAGTGCAAATGCACTATCCTGCTTTTTGTCCCGACCACTACCAAGAGGATGCAATAAGTAACTCTTATTGTTCAAAAACGTAATCAATTTTCTTAAACTGGGGTGCAAGAGGTATATATACATTATTGTCAGTTTAGCAGGGAAGAATAAGCCTTGTTATTTTTTTTTTAACTCTGGCCTTAAGCCAAATGGCAACAATCAAATCATGTTTGGAAATTTAATAAGATCAAATGGATTTTTCCATTGATTGCCTATTCTACAAGAGGAACCCAACTCCCATCGAAGTAAGAAATAGCACAATTTAAATTGAATTGTCAGATTTTGAGTTCATTGAGGTATAACACAACTTTAAGCCAGTTTTTGTCGGCCCTGGACAAAAGGCCGTTTTCATTGCAGCAGAGGGATTATCTACCAAAGTGCATAGTCTACTACAGGGCACAAATCACGAATACTACAATATGACAGGGCCGACAAGACCATGCAGCTCAAGTTGGGCAGAAAAAGCAAAATGGAATTGAAGCCATTGAAAGTCATATACCATCCCACAAGACAATCTCCCATGCAACATATGTTGACCGCGTACAGTATATTTTCGCTCACCTGGACATGTTATATGATATTTATGGCATTAGCACTGCCAAATATCAGTTTCTTTGATATCAAAGGTCCCAGAAAGCTTCCGAGCAAATGGTGAACGTACTGATAAACGGAGATAGCAAGTATAACAAGAGGAGAAGAAAAAATAAGATTAAAAAGAAAAATAAGGAAGAAGCCACAAACCCTAAACCCAACAAGCCAACAAAGTGAGTAATTAATCTTTTCTTTTTCTTCTTTCTTTGGTTGAAATTTTTAACGTTTTTCTTTTTTCTTTTTGGACAGCTTAAATAAGTGAAAACCTCTCCCGTATAAAGAAGAAAAAACAAAGATCTCGTTAATTGTTTTTGGGGCCGGGATGTTTGGAAAGGGCTTGGTAAGATTAAAGAATAACCGATGTGGAGTGACATAAATTATGGGTACGGCTTTGAAGAAACGAGAGAGAGATGGAGGTCTTGTCGCTGTTACAATAGATGAATAGAATATCTCAAAGACGTGCAACAATTGGTAAGCGAAGAATCTAGAGTCTGCAAATCACATTCGCGGCTCCAGTGTACTGGTCTGTAAAACCTGTAATATACTGTGGCAGAAGATGTTAATGCTGCAAAAAATATGATAACAGTTGCTTTGTCAACTTGGAGAGGAACCCATCGACCGACGGCTTTCCAAGGATCTGATAAAGGCAAGCAAACAAGAAGCAGTCAGCAGCAGCAACAACAATAACAAAAACGATCCAATCACTGTAACGCAAACAGGCTGTCTCTTTGAGCCATTTAGACAATTACAGGTAAAATGTCTGAATATATGTCTACTTTGTTTGAAAACTTATTTCTCTTTGTCTAAATTTCATTCTCGATCTGTCTACAAAAGGTAAGCATATTAGATAGTGTCATTAAATATTCTGAACACGCCAGAAAAATGGAGATACAGCTTATTTATTCAATGTATCATGGAGGAAAGATGAACAGAATATTCCAGGGAAACTATGTGAGACATGCTTTGTCCTTATTTTTTTTTTGGGAGCAATAGTTTAGAACTTTTAACGACATTATCTATGGTCTTCTCCAACATACGGGCCAAATTATTTAAGAATGGAAAAAAGTGAATAATTGCAAATTTAGCTATTAAATTATTTTATGCAGTAGGCTGTATGATATAATTTTCACTTTGTTCTAAAAACGTAATTTGGCTCTGAACATTCGCCGGCCTCAAAAGGGCTTGCTAAATAAAATCCAAATGTCCCAAAGAAGATTTGCCGTTATTTTAGAGATACGTTCAACATCAGATGCAGTCTACTAAAGACCTTATTTCAATTCTTTCAATTCTTTCAATAATATAACCGTCTTTACGCATTATCTTATATCTGTAGAATTTATAAAATGTAACTTTTACAGGACAGTTTAGTAGTAATCTTTGCTTTTTACATTTTGGAAAAGATGGCTGCTTTCTGGATTTATACTTCTATATTTGGATTGAAAAGCCAATCTACTTGGGATAATTTGGCTCGTATGCTGGAGAAGACCACTATTGTCTAGAAATTAATTATGATTCGCCTAAACTATTTCCTAATTTGTCTCAATCTCAAGTAGAAACTGTAATAGCTTATTCAAAAAGAAAAAAAAAGAGAGGATTTGACGATGTGCGCTTATAATTTTGTGTTTATAGTTTACTTGCTTAAATATTGTTTATTTATTTTGTAATATAACATAAAATAGAAGCTATTTTCTTGAAAATTTGTCTTTTTACTAAAAATAATTCTATCTACCGATAGTTTGGTTGTATATATGTATGTATATATGTATGTATGTGTGTGGCAAATTTTAATTTTATGCTACAATAGCAGTAGCTGAATAATTGTACTCAAGGAGTATTGTGAATCTAGACTTGTGGTAAAATAAAATAAAAAGATTTAAAATATATAGTAATTATTAAGTACATGAACCAACATAACCTGTGTGTCTGGGATACGCCCAATGGTAGCGATGACGTGATATACTTCCGATTAAAGCAATCATCTTTGGCATATTGAAAGTAAAGTGCTGCAAGACCCGAAAAAAAAAATGAACAGTATAAAATTCGCCCTTTCTTCTTCTTTTTTTCTTGTAGCACATAATAATGACATCCCTTGATGTGCTTGATACAGAACAAAAAGAAGCGTTAAGTCAATTCCAGGTGGGAAGATGGATTAGATAATAGATAAAATAACGATTATAATAATAAATGTGGAATTCCGACATCTGATAATGGATTCCTAGGCAGTTACGCAATCAGACAATGTAGAAGATGCCATTAGTAAGCTTGAAGAATATAACTGGAATCTTGAGGTAAATAGAATCAAAATAAACAAAACATTTAAATTATGACATCTTGTTTGGACCTTTTGTTAATATCAATCCAACAGAGGGCGGTTCAGAGCGTGTATGAAATTGGAAGTAGGCCAGAAGCAACACGTGAAAACCTAGAAGAGCAAGTGGCTACAGATACAGATACAGCACCCTTGGAAGCAACGAATGAGAATGAACAAATTCCGGAAGCCACTACACGCCCTGCTCCTTCAACACCTCGACAAGCACCTAGACCAAGACAACCTAGTGCACGCACCTTCCGTTTATTCTCTTTTCTGGTTTGGCCATTTGGCATAGCCTGGCAAATCACATGGGCTGCACTTTCCTTTGCTTGTAAGCAAATATTTATATAACTTATATCATTCACAACAATCCATTATTGACATTAAGTTTTTACACATAGCTCGCTTTCTAGGAAGATCTTCTATAACTACTTCTTCGTCTTCTCCTAGAAGATCAACTTCTACGCGAAACCAGGATCCTCAAGTGCTTGCAAATGAGTTTCTAAGTGAATACGAAGAAAAATATGGTACAACCCACCCAACTTTTTTTCAGGGTGGATATTCTCAGGCACTTGAAGTTGCACGACGTGAATTAAGATTTTTGTGGGTTATTTTGCAATGTGACGATCACGATGCAACACCTAAATTTTGCAGGTAAGAAAAATGTTTGAAGAAAAAAAAACGTGCAAGGATACTACAAGATATTGCTTTGCGGGCTCTTGACAAGGAAGTCTCTCTTTTTCTTTCTTTTATTATAGTGAGATATTATCATCAGATGAATTATCAACCTTTTTAAATAACAACAATATTCTGGTCTGGGGTGGAAATGTTCGCAATACTGAAGCAAATCGAGGTAATGGATCTATAAGAATGATAATCATATATATATAAGGGGGTTTGGAGATTCTGTATGCTGTGTCGATCCTAACAAATCATACATCTTACTTTCAATTTTTCATAGTAAGCAACACACTACATGCCACAACCTACCCTTTTGCAGCCGCCATTGCATTACAACCACCAGTTGGACCTTCTGCTTCTGCAATGACTGTTCTCGAAAGATTTGAAGGGTTCAATTCACCTGCAGATCTTATTGCAAAATGGGAGGCTGTTTTGCAGCGGCATGGGGGAGGTCTTAACCGTTTAAAAATGGAACGTGATCAAAGAGATCTTGAGCGTCGTTTGAGACAAGAGCAAGATAAAGCTTATCATGACAGTCTCAAAGCTGATCAAGAAAAGGTAAATTGAGATTAATGGCGGTATTTATTAACTGAGCTCTTAATAACAATAAAAATTCAAAATATCCAGGAGAGAAAAGCACGCGAGGAACGTGAAGCTGAGAAAGAAGCTGAAAAGGAAGCAGAAAGATTGGAGCAGATTCGGTTGGATAATATTGAAAAGCGCTTAAAGTATATCCGCTATCTTTCTACTAAGCTTGAAGATGAGCCATCAGCCGATTATGAGGGCAAGGTGGCTAGACTTAGCTTTCGTTTGGGGAACGGTGATCGTGTTATTCGAAAGTTCAAAGCCGATCTACCTATTGAGGTAAATAATAGAAAAGGAGGGATCTTTTATACAAACAGTATGAACTCATTCGGGTGGTATTTGTTTGAAAGGCAATTTATGAGTTTGTCGAGGCATATCCTCTTTTGAAGGAGTACAAAGAGACAGGCAAGAAAGAAGAGAATGAGACACCACCTACTGACTATGTACACAAGTATAAGTTTACCATTATTTCCCCCTACCCTCGCAAGGTCTACGATGTCAAGAGTGACCAGACACTTATGGATGACAAGAGTCTTTATCCAAGCGCAAACCTTATTGTTGATACTGAAGAAGAGGAAGAGGATTGATTAGAATACATTGGGTCTATATTTGGATAAAATTAACCAATAGAACACAAACAACCTTGTAGAAATAAACAACTGCTTCCCAGCAGCTTCTTAGTATTAATCTCAATTTACTGCGTGTATTTCATTATATTGTATTTGAAACAAGCTAGAATAAGATTAGTATGATTATCAGAATAAGTAAAAATGCTCGAGAACAACCTTCATCCTAAACCCCAAAGATTCAATTTGCTCAATTGGATATTTGATATCTGGGAAATTACACTAGTTGAAAGGGCTGACAAGGCCGTGCACAAATAAACATGGATTCTATAATACGCCTTTCTGTGAGCATAATTTTAATTGGCGCTACTACACTCTTGGTGCGAGAAATATATTAAACAGATAAATTTGTATATGTTATGTATGCATTTGTGTGTGTGTGTACTTACATTCACCTGAAAACATAAGTATCCTGGCACGTTTGTTAAAGCCAAAAATAGAGAAGTTCCCCAAAAGTACGGAAGCCTAGGAGAATCGCCATGCGCATGGCTTTCTACCAATTCGGAAGTCACGCCCATGCATGTGCCTTGCGTAACCTTTATTCTCGGATGCTATGGAAACAGCGCCTCGGTTGTCAACTCCACAAGAAACACCTTTTCCTTTCCCTCTCCATTACACCCAAAAAAAATACTGTCTATTATTGATGAATGGGTAAATGATAATCACACTAAATAACTTCGTGAGTTTTATACACTCAAATACTCAACAGACTTCGAAAATAATATTAGACTTGACATGGACTTGCATTCTCGCATCCTTATGAATCTAGCCGAGGTTCTTGCGGACACTCGAGCAAAGACAGTAGCGGAAGAAGTCGACAGGCTTTTAGCTCGCTGCCCTCCAGTACCGTTGACCGAGTTAGACCAAGTCAATATACTCACTACTGAAGATGCACCGGACATGGCTGTCTTGGTAATGACCATAAAATTCAACTCTCTATTCATATTTTTATTAGTATTATTTACAAGTAAATTTTTATTATTTTATATCAATGTACTGCAGACCAGACAAAGTCAGCATTCTTTATCTGCGCTAGTGAGATACGCTACAAAGGCGCCAAAAGAACGACAAGACGAACTACTCCCTCGTTTACTCGCATATATTCGATACCTACCCGCTTACAATTGGGAGGAAACAATCCTTACCAAAGGTATACAGTTAATTGGTTAAATAAGCCTTTAAAAAGAAAACTATTGAAAACTGGAACTTGGGGCTTAAATGAATTATCCCATAATTTTTTGTTTCAATTCCCTGTGTGTAGGACTTCCACCTGCTGATGGAATAACTTACAGCCTTTTCTCTGGTCTGCTTGACATCAGTTTCCAACAACCAGAAGAATATGAAAGAATTGTTGGTATTCTGTGGAGCTATGGCCAATGCATAATTCAACAATTAAACACAACAACAGGTAAGCGCATAAAATACAGGACTTATTTATATATATATTTTCCCATTTTAACTAAGAAACCCGTATATCGTATAAAAAAATTAATGCTCACGCCACCACTACCAAAAACAACAATTACTATTACTAATATTGTATATCCTAGTCGAGCGCGCCATTACTTTCATTTTACCCTCCCTTGCTGGCCTTTCCCGTGCCCTCCAACTTACTCCTTATATATACAGACCCACCCAACTGTTGGCCATATGCCATCTTTCTCAGCCACTTATTCAGGATACTACCTTGGTGTTTATCCGACAAGCTATCACAGCTTGTCTCAGAGAACACGAAAGTACTACCTACAGTAGACGTGTACTAGCCAAATACTGGGAAGACGATATCCCCTTGAGTAGCAACAGAGTCATCTATGATCTTTTAATTATCTTAAGAAACGTTTCAGCTCGCGTCATTTCGAAAACTGAACCTATTTCTGGAAATTGCGCCCTCCAACCTTCGAAACAACTACGAAAGCTTCACCTCACTTTACACGTAGAGCCAGCATGGTCTACATTGATGAAAAATACAGCCGGAGAAGAAATTATTGCCGATTCAGACAGCATGAAAAGTAGCTTGAGAAGCATCTATGTTATGAGTTTAGGGTACTATGAGGATATCCGTAAATACGCAGAAAAGAGTATCCAAGAAGGAAAAAAGTGGGCATCAGATGCTTATATGCCTGAAATCATGGGTACAAGCTTGGTAAGTGTTTTGATACTTTTTAAGGAAATGTTGAACAGAAGTAGTATTAACACCACACCAGCAAGTTGCCGCTTTAGCATCTGTGTATCTTCATGAAGTCGACGATGTTCTTATTGATCACGTAACAGAGTGTCTGTTTGATATACCCCAGACGTCTGATCCATGGGTTCACGTTGCTTCTCTTGATGCTATTGTATTAATATCTATAAAGTATGTATCCAAAAAAATCTTAATTTTAACTTTCTATTTACATTTTTTTATCTCACAGCTTCCCTCTTTTGAATGGTGATATGATCAACACACTTTGCCGATTCCTTGCTACTCCGTCTCCTGTATTTGATTTGATAACTATTCAAGGAGAAAGCCCAACAAGAGTTCAGCAACTTGCTATTACCCGCTTGGCACAGTGTGTTCAGGTATAATTATTAACAATACGATAACCAGTATTTATCTACACCAATGGAAAGAAAAAACAATAACTTGATTTGATAATGTATCTTAGGCTGGACCGCAAGCACAGCAGAGCAAAACAGCAAACTCCACATTCTATGCTTTGATGAATGAAATTACACGTTATAGCGGTGAAGCACAAGAATCTAATCAAAATAATAATCTCGGGTCGTCCAGCGTGATTTCTGGCGCTCCCTCTCATGAGCAACTTAGCGAAAAGCAAAAGCAACAAGTGTGCGAAAACGCATTTTCAGCAGTTGTTGGTATAGCTGTTTACCTCAAAGATGATGCTGTAAGTTAAAAAGATAGAAAAAAAATATAATATTTACCTTTTAAAGTATCCCAACTTATATCTGTTGTATGAATAGATTATTGGACAGGCCCTCACAATGCTGGTACTGGTGCTTCGTCAGACAACCCTTTCTATCAATTCAAGGAATCAATTAACTTCTAGATTAGTGGATCTTGCTCTAGTCAGTCCCATTAGTGTATTCCAGGAAATTATGATTCTTTTGTCTTCGTTTAATCGCGAAGCCCTGTTGGTAGATAATAAGCAATTGACAATTTCTGTAAGTATTTTTTCAAAGAAAAAAAACTAAATCGAATAGACCTTGATAATATATTTTGCCTAATTTTTAATTCATTATCACTGTTCTAGATCTGTAATGCTCAGCGTGAATTAGCTAAAGGCATGTCTTCACGTTCAGAATTCTACTTCATATATCTCAACAATCTGCTCAATCTCTTCATCGACAACGGAAATACTGTTCAACGAATAATGAGCAAGAACAGAGGTGCCATAGAAATACCACTCACTTTTCGACTTGGCTCTCTCTTGCCTGTTCTCAAAACCCTGCTTGAGCACGATGATCTCAATCCCCATGAAAAACCAAGCGAGGAAACTGTTGCTTTGTTCCGTAACCTCTGGTTCCACTGTATCCTATTTGGTTTCGTCTCTGAGTCGATGTGGGTTCGCGAATGGCACGAGTCAATGCTCATTATTGCCAAGAAGACTCCTGTCCTGGTGATCGAAAGCGCTACAAGCTACCTTGAGAGTGATCTTGAATGCAACTCGGTGCTTCGAGGAAGCAATACATCCGACCAAATCATTAATCAGACTCGACAGCGCCTTACAGGATTCTTGCCTTCTCTTGCCTACGATATCAAGAGTTTTTCGTTTGCCCAGGTTGTATTTGCATCGAGCGTCTATCATATTGAGATGATGAGAAGTCGAATGGGCAACTGTAGTCATATTTTGCGCTATTTTATGAACGAAGGCGTTAATTCAAGTCCACTTTCAAAGTGTCTGGAGACGATTGCTGATAGAGTAATAGGGACATTTGTCAAGGATGCATCTAGCAAAGCTTTAACTCAGACCTTGGGAGACGAACTTCCCACCCAGGTTGCTATTCTTTTGGAGCGATGCTGTCACCGCCTTAGAAAAGTACACGAGTTGGCTATTAAGAGCACAGAGCGCATTGTGATCTCTTTCCCTCAGATTTTTGTTGAAAAGAAACTTGTTACGCTATTGTTGGAACTGGTTCAACTTTTATGGCTAAGCTGTGAAGCCGAATACCGTGAAGAGGTAAATATTGAAGAATCTTAAATGTTGGACTTTATTATACTTACCAAGATCTTTTTTTTGTGTATTTTTTTCTGTGTAGTATTCTCCTCAATACTACTTTACATCTAAGAAAGTAGGCGTGACTTTAGAATTGGGAGATTCTTATAGTTACCGTAAAGAGATATGCAGTCGCTTATATGAGAGTGCAAAGAAATGGCTACTAATTGCCATTGATCGGGCTCCTCTTGAAACAAGTGGTCTTTTACAAGATTATATGTCTGATTTCGATCGTTTTGGATCAGGCGGCATCTTTGATACTGCACATCTTGGTCGCTCGTTGGCTTTGGAAATCGGAAGAATCTCTTCCAAGAGTCAGTTATCACTCGGTAAGTAAATCAATAACGTATTTTTATTTATTTAAAGTATCAAACAGCGATATTAACTAAAAGTAACTTTTTGCTTCATCTTTCTTACTTTAAATCTCTACAGGGTTTGCTCCTAAAATATCTTCAATCTCACTTGATGACTCTTCAAACTTTGTTGATGGGTTTGTCTCCAAGCAATTCTATTCTGGTGAAGTAAGCGGTATTGAATACTCTGCCAAGACCAAAAGCCAATTTGGTTAGTAAAAAATAATGAGAATAAGAATAAGAAAAATCTAAAAAGAGATACCAAGAATTATTAATAAGACTTTTTAACCTTATCTCTCGATATTTAAAATTGGCAGGCATCTTATCTGAGCCTACTCCGACTACTGGTATTAAAGATGAACTGGAAAGTGTACTCTCTTTCCTCAGTTTTTTGGCCAACGATGTGAAACACAAGAAAAAGGTTGCGAGTGAACGCTTGAATAGATCATTGAAGCGGGCCGCTGGATATGCAATTGCAATGCCGGAAGTTCATCCTGAGCTGTTACGATACCTTGTTCGTATTCCAGTTGAGATGTTTACACCCGAGTCCTTGGATATCGGTACATCGGTTTGGAACTGGATTTTGGTCAAAAGACCAGATATGGAGAAACGGTTGATGGTAGAAATGCTGAGCATGTGGAGTTGGGCTCAGCGCCATCGCAAGGGTTTGTTCTCGCCTTTGTTAAAGTATGTACGACTTATTATTATTATTGGAATAATTTTTGGGCGAGAGGCTGTAATGATGAATTGGACACAAAACTTAACAATGAATTTCCTATAGCTCCAAGAATCCTTTTGTTGTCAAGATGTCTTACGCTCCTTCCGATAACGCTGTCCGGGAACGTGAACACAAAGCAGCGATGTTGATTTTCTCTCCTCACAACAGCTGGATCAAATTCCTTAGTAGTCGTTTCTATGCTATTCGCCACCGTAACAAGCACTTGGTCAATATGCTTGTGAGACTACTGCAAGAGTCATTCAATGATGCTGATCTTATGAGGTTAGATATTAGTATATCTGTGAGCAAAAATTGGTAAAATTCAATCCTACTTACACTCTTCCTTACAGCACCCATCCTTTGTCTCGGTATACCCGCTTCCAACTGTTGCGCCTGGGAATGAAGATTCTTCGTTCCACTCGCATGGAAGCACTTGCTGAGCATAAGTTTAGATCCTTGGTCTATGATGCTTCCTTCCAATGGTTCTCATTTGATCCAAAGTAAATTGATAAATTTTAGTACAGTTTTATAGTATCTTAATAATGTACAACGACTATAATTTCTGCTTAGATAATTAACGCTTTGTTGTTTCTCTGGTATTATCTTAGATGGCACTTTGGCGCTCGTAGAAGCTTGGCTCTTATGGAACACAAACTTCTCAATGATTTCTACAACGCTGTTTCTACCGACACTCCGAACCTCACCTACCTTGTCACTAGTGTACCTATGAAGACTTCAAACTCCAAGGTCTCGTCTGGTCTTTATATGTTCTTGAATGGTAAGATAAAAAAACAAAAAATAAAAGAAACAAGAAATGCAAGGCTGTCATCTATAAGTGCAAGTGTAACAAATGATAATAAATCCCATATTCTATTTATATGACTTGTAGACAAGACCAAGGATGATGTTGTTCGCCAACATCAACTTTCCAAGAAGCTTCTTATGCTTTTCTTGGAGAGTGAACTTGTCAGACTCTCAGTTTGGTGCAATCCAATGAACGAAACTAGTGTCGGATATCCAGCAACAATTGTTAGCAACACTGAAAAGTCTATGGTTACAGATGATGTTTGGAAGGACATGGTACACTTTGCTTGGACAATCTCGCCTCGTCTGGCTGTTCAGATGGACAGCCGATTCGTACAGCCAATTGTACACAGAGAACTTCACCATTTGATTGCAAACAATACGCTTGATGTTGTAGATATTCCTGAAGCCTTGGTAATCCTTTTGGGTGAAAGATTGGTGCCAGGCTCCAAGTTAGATCTCAAATATCTCCAGTACTGGGCACCTGTTCCTGCTATTACAGCCACAAGCTACTTTTTGCCAACTTACAATAACCACCCGTTGATTCTTCAGTACGCAATGCGTAGTTTGGAATATTATCCAGTCGATACCGTATTTTTCTATATCCCTCAGATTGTACAAGCCTTGAGATTTGATGATTTAGGATACGTTGAGAAATATATTATGGAAGCAGGTCAAGTGTCACAGTTATTTGCTCATCAGCTTATCTGGAACATGAAAGCCAACTTTTTTGTGGATGCTGACAAGGATTGTCTCAGGGTATGAATGAAGCGATTTTTTTCTTAAAGAAAGAAAAGTAGTAGAAGAAGAAATATGAAGACTGGATATTTATCTGTTTTTTTTTTTAAAAAAAAAAAAACGCTATAGCCTGATTCTCTCAAGCCTACTCTGGAAAAGATTATTGAAAATTTGGCTGGCTCCTTTACTGGTGAGGATCGTGAGTTTTATGAACGTGAGTTCAAGTTCTTTGGAGAAGTCACAGCAATCTCTGGATACCTTAAGGAGTACATCAAATTCGGTCAGAACGAGAAGAAGCCTTTGCAAAAGGTAAATAATGATGCAAACATGACTTTTGACATGTACAATCTTCAGCGAATACAAAAAATAAAAACTAAGGCTTTTTATCTCTATTTTAGAAACGACTGGATGAGGAAATTGCAAATATCGTGGTAGATAAGGGTGTTTACTTGCCTAGTAATTCGGATGGTCGCGTAATTGACATCAACCGAAAATCTGGTAGACCTCTTCAGAGTCACGCCAAGGTAAGATTGCTATAGATAATAATGACCTGTACAGAACACTTAAAAGGATTTTACTTTTTTTTTTCTGTTTAAAAAAGGCTCCTTTTATGGCTACATTTGAGATTGAAAAGGATGTCGAAGTTGATCCCATTGCAAACTCGTTGCTGAGCGAGGAAGAACAACAAATGAACAAATCAATGACGATTAAGGCCTGGCAGGGTGCTATTTTCAAGGTTGGAGACGACTGTCGTCAGGACGTGCTTGCCCTTCAGTTGATTGCCGTATTCAAAAACATATTTACGTCTGTGGGTTTGGATCTGTACGTCTACCCTTACCGTGTAGTGGCGACTGCTCCTGGCTGTGGTGTTATTGATGTGATTCCCCGTTCTATTTCGCGTGATCAGCTCGGTCGTGAAAAGGTCAACAATATGTACGATTACTTTGTGGCCAAGTATGGTGGACCGGAATCCATTCACTTCCAAAAGGCACGAACCAACTTTGTTCAGAGTGTTGCAGCCTACTCTGTGATTTCATATCTGTTACAGATTAAGGATAGACATAACGGAAACATCATGTTGGATGACGATGGTCATATAATTCATATCGGTATGGTTAGAAACATGAGTTGCATTAATACAAAAAAAGGCTTCCTTTGATCACTAAACCCGTTTGTATTTTATACAGATTTTGGTTTTATCTTTGATATTGCTCCTGGAGGCATTACCTTTGAAAACTCGCCTTTCAAGTTGACGACAGAAATGATTCAGGTTATGGGTGGAACTCCAGAACAAGGTTATAAAAAGTTCTCGGAATTAGTTATCAAAGCCTATCTCGCCTGCCGACCTTACGCTGAATTAATTATGCAACTGGTTAGTCTGATGCTCCAGTCAGGCTTGCCTTGCTTCAAGGGAGAAACAATCAAGCGAATGAGAGGACGTTTCCAGTTGGATAAGTCTGAACGTGCTGCTGCTGACTTTATGACAATGTGCATCCAAGTCTCATCCGAGAATCAGCGAACAGTACTTTACGACAGATTCCAAAAGCTTACCAATGGAATCCCCTTTTAAATAGTCTACTAATACTACTTGGATACTCATCCCACTCATTACATTCAATACAAACATTACACTTTCAGCCTTATTATAAATCAGTATAATTATTATAATTATTATTGTCATTATTGTTATTATTGTTATTATTTGATCAATAAAAGAAATTTATTTGTTTATTCAAAAGTAAAGCAAGTCAATATATTGAGACAAGCTACATTTACTTTCTCTGCTTCTGGGACAAGAAGTCAGTGAACTCCTGGTAAGGAACCTTGGAGAACTCGGTCTCCTCCCAGAGATCGGGAGTCAAGAAACCGTAGGTGTTACCAATGGCAGCAAAGGTAGCCTTAACGAAGTTACCGAGAGTACGGGTAGAACCACGGGAGGTTGTGTAGCAATCGGTGATACCAGCCAACTGGAGGACCTTCTTGGGGGTAGGGGCAGCGACAATACCGGTACCACGGGGAGCAGGGACGAGACGGCACAAGGCGGAACCGCACTTACCAGTGACCTTGCAGGGAACGGTGTGGGGCTCACCGAGGGCAGAACCCCAGTAACCACGACGAACGGGGATGATGGAGAGCTTGGCGAGGATAATGGCACCACGGATGGAGGTGGCGACTTCCTTGGAGCACTTGACACCGAGACCGACATGGCCATCGTGATCACCAATGACAACAAAGGCCTTGAAACGGGTACGCTGACCAGCACGGGTCTGCTTCTGGACGGGCATGATCTTCATGACCTCATCCTTCAAGTTGCTAAGGAAGAAATCGACAATCTGGTACTCCTTGATGGGGAGAGAGAAGAGGTAGATCTCCTCAATAGACTTGATCTTGCCAGCCTTTACGAGACGGCCAAGCTTAGTGACAGGGACCCTGAAAAAAAGAATGAGATGGGTTAATTAACTGTCGTTTTTTTTCTAATTAGTTTTTATTTGTAGAGATTGAACTCACCACTCGGTCTTTTCATCTCCACGACGTCCACCGCGTCCACGGGCACCGCCGCGACCACGACCACCACGTCCAAAACCACCGCGTCCTTTTTATTTGTAAAAAAAAATAAGGTTTATCAGTCAATTATTCATCCATTATATGTACTAGATCAAAGAATGTCCCGCTCATTCCAATCAAACAACGACATCTCTTTCCTCCTCTCCACACTCTTATTTTAATTCCTGAAAAGGCCCGGTGACATTCAACAAAATGCCTTTTTTTGTTTTGTTTTGTTTGGTGAATGATTAATGTTGAATGATGGCGAACGTATGGCAATTTTTGTTCACAGAGAAGAGGAGGATCATATTTTTCTTTAAAAAATATGGTCTCTGGTGCTTCATTTTGTTTGACTTGGAAGAGAGGCGCTGTGGACTGTCAGTATGCTTACCACGATTACCGGCCGTTGCAGAGTCAGCCATACTATAGAAGATTAAGAGGATCAATACATCTGTCTTTTTGAGATAATCCATCCACAGACATCTGGAGCATAATCCATAATGTGGGGATTGATGTGTAGTTGATTTACTCACTTGTTGAATGTATAGGGAAGAGAGAATTCAATGAACTTCAAGGACCTCCAAATATCCTCTCCCCTCACACCCACCATTCGCCCTCTCGACCTCTCGCTCCCACTCTCCGTTCGACGACTCACAATCCCCCCCTGCCAGCCCACCACTTTTTCACCCCCACAACCTCAAATTTTCTCATTTCTTCGACTATTTTCTGGAATAAGGACCCGGACGTATTCCCGGACTCGATTTTGCTTCGATAACTTATTTAAACTCCTTTGACCACTCAGGAAGTCGAAACCAACATTTCAACTTGAAATTGAGACGATTTTGCACTGTGTGCTTGGTTGGATGGAATTGGGGAATTTTTTTTTCTCTACAGAATTCAATTTCTTTGATTTGACTGCTCAGTAATAGGTTTCCAATTGTTTTGTATTGTTACATAGAAACAAAATAAAGATTTATGCAAAGTCTCCCAATGCTCCACTGTTCTTTATATAATTGGTGGTGAGAAATACAGTGCATAATATGTGTATGTAATAGAATATCATTCAGTAGACCTGTGACAAATAAGCAGATTCTAGATATTCTTCGTACGTATTGCACTTTCATTCTTTTACTTATGTATATATATATATAGATACCGAAAAAGTACCTGGCATAATTGTTACCTTCTTTTGAAGGTTTATGAGTAGAATGTACCGTAAAAAAAAGAGAAAGAAATTAGGAAAGCAAAGAAGACAATAGCAAACAAAGGCAAGTCCTTCAACCGAAACTACAGGCAATTCATTTATTTTTGTTTTCTCTTTACATAACTATTTTCACGTTGTTTCTTAGAGTCGTTACTATTGTTAAGCATATGTGAGTATATATCGTCATAACGTTCTATCCGGTTAATGTTCTCGTAATAAATGCAGTATTGATGGATGTCTTGAGTCTCTCTTTGATGTATGTAACTTAGGCATTGGGTGGGGTTTCCTGTATCAAAAGCTATTGTATGGTTTGACAAACAGCATGATTTCCTAATCATCTTTCTTCTTCCTAGGAAACCTTTGTTAAACTTAAAGAAAAATAGGCCAATTATCATGACCTTCTTTCAAGTTATTTTTTTTGAGAAATAATTGAGTTTTCATTCTACAATATGCTCTACTCAAAGAGATGTGGAGGTTCTCTACGTCTAATTATATCTAGCCGCTTACCCACAAGGGCTAATTTTCAACTGGAAGCATTACAAGAAATATGTCAGTTGGTTGATCAGCTCTTCTTGTACGTCCATGATAACGTTGTGTGAGACAGAACCAAGAAGATCTTGGAAAGCCGCATTTATAACATGTAAGAAAACTGTGGGAAAAGTATGTTATACCAATAGGTCAGTGTCGTGAATATGGACTCCATGGTCGTGTATACGGTGTCAAAAGCAACAAAAAAATTGTATTAATTCTGTCTTTTCGCAAGAATTAAGTAGAATTTATATCGAAACCTTTGAGAAGTACTACTTTAAAAATAATTTATTTCAGTACAACTTCTGGTATCAGATATCAAAAGTATCTGTGCTTTACTATAAAATTGTATAGTTCATGAAACTGTGTGTCTAGTAAAAAATTCACTTATCTGATCTATATACATAGACCTTTATCTTTTTATGAATGCTTTTAACTGATATATCATAGTTATAATGTGCATAAGCACTACATACTATAAACGCAGTATGAAACTAGTGATTTTCTTTCATGTTTCTAAAGCTCGATATTACAGTCTGCGTTGATTCACATCTATTAAAGGAACAAAACACTATGACAATATCCGAAAAATCACAAAGAAATAAAAAGAAAACTAACTTTTTACTCTGGTACAAGCTACCACTCGAACTACTGATAGAAAGTTCTGGGAAATATGGTTGGTTTATATTCCTTATCTTCCGACAAGTGGGTCAGCATAGTCATGATCAAGCAACTTTGGTTGGTAAAATTCTGGGTCAGGCCAGTGGATTGACTCACAACCTTATAATCCTGTTAGTAAAAGAATATTTTTAGAGAGAGGAATTCCATATCAAACTGTGTTTTTTTCTCTAGCAAATTCAGATATTGCTAACACAGGAGGAAAAATCATTACTATTGTTATTAATGCTTTAATATATTATCTTAATGGATCTCTCAAGAATATGCTCATTATTATACGGTCACATATAATTATGCAATTTTTCAATATACTTTTGCATAAATTATTCTATTTTATTCATCAGCACATTCATTAAAGTGAAGCATGTCAGCACAAGATTCCGAAATTGACGATTACGATTTCTCTGCAAAAGAGCCAGGAGTAGTAGAAAAGACTTGGGGTGTTTATTACCTTCACAAATCAAATGTTTCTTTGGGAAAGATTGCGCACATTGTTGGCATGAGACGGCATGTTGTGCAAAGTATAATTAAGCTAATTAAAGAGACCGGCGAGCCATTTACACCAGAAATGCAAGCCATCGCAGGCAAAATAAATGAGGATTAAAGGCATTTGGTAAGGGATATACAGGAGAAGATCGGCTTTCATTTCTTACATTGAGTTGAGATTGACATTGTCCAGCATTAAGGTCAACGTTTGTAGAAGAGCAACAAACGGGAGTTTTTCTCCTCTTATATATATATATATACCTGAACAGTTTATGTGATTTTATTCATCGAGCTCAAACTATTGTCATAATAAAAAAAAATATCTGTTCCGCAAACCAACAATTATTAGCGACTTCAAGATACCTAACTTCAAAACTTAGTATTGCACGCAATCCTCGCATGATTGAGAGACACTAAAAAGACAAATATTGATAGTTCAAGTAATAAGCGAATTAATGTTACAGTAACATATGGGACAATGCAATTTAGCTAAGCGACATGCAGTTTTTCTTTCGTATCTTCTTTCTTTTGGTTTATATCATAAATACAGTGTCAACTGTGTGTGTGTGCGTGTTTCAAAATAATAATAATATGAAGAATGTAAAGAAAGAGACATTAGGTTTGAGGTTCGGTGAAGAACCTGGCCATTTTGAATTTGTAGATAATATTGATATCAATCAAAATAAATACATTAGTAATATAGCAAGTAAACAAAAAAATGGCTGTCCTTGATTTATAAATGTTGCAGAAGCTAGATCAAGGAAGGTTATTCTTCATAAAGATAGACCTACTTTCCGTACACGGAGATATGTCTTAAGACAAATCAATTTTTTCTATAATATTAAGTAAACTGGGTATGGACCTGTGCAAATTTTTGGTTTAAATGGATGTGGACGCTGTGATAAGAATATAAAAAAAAAGCTAGGTATGGAGTACATACAAAACTGTATTGAAAGCATAAAAAGAGTACAAATCAGGCTGACATAGATGACAATGGCTGTACTAGTAGATACTGGCTGCTGCCTTTCGCTTTATTTTTTTATGAAAAAAATAGCTTTTAACAGACTTAAATCAAAGTAGCAAAGCACCATTTTGAAGATCCCTTTTCCAGAATCTTTTTGGTATGTAACTCCTTAATATTTCGCTCCAAGTCTTTCCGTCCTTTTTCACGCAATCTTCTGCGTTTGAAATCTCCGTAGTATCTCTTAGAAAACTCGATATCGTGTTTCCCGAGCTCCCAGGCCAAGTGCCTTTCTCTTTTGTTTGTTTCGTCCAAGCACACATGATACCAGCTTGTCCGTGCTGGTTGTCCCTCGCCATTTTGATCTGATGAACTAGCGTCTGGATCCTCCATTTGCTCAATGATATAGTGCTTGACAATGTTATACCCAGATTTGATGTTGTCAAGTATTAATCCCTCCAGTTGTGACAAGGACATGTCGAATACTAATTAACCATATTCTTCTAAGCCAGTCTCGGAAACGTCGATATTTATCAGTTTGATGAATTTGAGCTGTTTACAATTGAAGGACAGGTATTTAAAGACAGTTTGACCGACTTTTGAACCACGAATTTCCAATTTCTGTAGAGTGCGGGGCGGGGGTGTTCTTTGGGGATGTGGTAAGTGATACGGGAGATGAGCTTACATGCAATAATCGCAAGGCAAAGAATTGATTTGATATGAAGTCTACTTCTACCAAGACACTAAAAGACACAATTCTTAGTTCAACTAGTTCTGGACATACGCTAAAAATGTATGTGTTTGGTTTGGAATTAGGATAATCAAATGTCTTGATCGACAGGGTTTTTAGTGTTTCTGAGAAAGGTTGAATGCAACTTTTGAAATCATCAACTAGGTATGTGGAGCGCCCGTCATTAAAAAACTCGATGTGTTCTAATGTTGAGCCAAAATTTTGAAGTGTCGAAAAATATAGCTAAGGGTCATCCAGAGAAAGGTCTAACGGGTGTTACTACCTTTTTTAAACAAGGGAAAAAATATCAAGAGTCGATAGAACTTGGAGTTCATTCTGATAATCTTGGACGTCATTTATGGGATTTCTTGGCTCGCCGATATGATCCTCTCTGATAGTTAAATGGAGTATGTTGAGGTATTTGAGTGCAAAGTAAAATATCCAAAAGGTGTCAATGGAACTTTCCGGAAAATGTATCCTTGTCACAGTATGCGCCGGGGGAATATATCTTACTATCTCCATGTCATCTTTTGTGATAGGCGCAAGGATATAATCAACTTTTAGATACTCCAGATGTGGTAAGTTGTGGTAAAGTACTTAATTATCTATCCAGGAGAAAGTAGTACGCTTTCGGTCACCGTATGATGGACTGATTGTGAGATGAACAAGGGACGAAAATTCTGAGAGTTTTAAGAAGAAGCTTTCCACCGTATCGTCCTCATGACTATAATCCAAATGTATACTCAAGTATGACAATGACTTCCAAAGACTCCAATCAATTGATTCTGTAATCCAGCTGTCTTGCCCTCTTGTTTCCATGCATTCAAAATACTTCAGCTTAGGATACGCTTGTTGTAACCATGAAAGATATACCATGTCTTCTGGATTTAGAGTGGCTAGTTCCAATGCCCACACACGATGGGTATTTATTGTGTAAACACGTTTAAGATTGGATGTGTCGACCATGCTCTTTATTTTAAGCTTTTCGACACTTATTTTACCCCAACAAGCATTTAGAAATGGTTCCGTCCACTGTTTACAGACTAATACACACGTACGTTGGTTCATTCGGGCGACATGAGTTGCAATAAACGATAGAATGTTGGGTGGTAACTTTGATGTCGATAATTGTAATAATAAATAAAAAGAGAAAGAAAGAAAGAAATTATAATAGTGATAATAATATTATCCAATTAATAGTAACCAAACTACATTATATATCGCTCTTGAAGTGAAACGTTGTACATCTTTAAGCCTCATCTTACATATTGTAAAAAAAATGGCTTAAGTCTACTTGGGATAATTGTCTTCTGTTTTTTCTTATTATGATATACCGTTGTCAAGGTGGTTTTTTATTTTCTCTTAAAAAAACAACTTTATTGATACTGTTTGGCTCAGTGAAGAATTTGAAACGATAAACTTTGATAAACTACCATTATTAGGGACACGACGTCTGTTAACCGCACACATCTCAAATGTGACCTTAATATAGCACGATATGATGGTTTTATGTAATGGATTTAGCCTGCTAGTTTTTAGAGCTCTTCAATTACATTTTCCCAGCCTTATATTATCTATGCATAATAGTGTATTTAAGTATGTGTTTTTATAAGCACAAGGCATATTCTTATTATTAACAGTGTGTTTCAAGTAAACGTGAGTGAAAATAATCCAGTCAAATCGATTTATACAATCTGAGCGAATAATTTCAAGATAAAAAAAAACCTCCCTCTCTCTCCCTAATGGCAATAGATTCTTTTGTAACTCCACAGGACCTTGAAAAGCAAGAGTCACGGTTTGAATACGGAATTTAAATATTTAGTTTTTGTGATTGGCTATAGTTTTTTCAGGGTCAGGCAAAATATTTTTCGAAAAACTATATAAACCCCCTCTAAACTGGAAATCTATTTTTCTTTAGTGACCGTACTCTACAGGATCTGTATGCAGTACATAACCGTTCTACGTTTTTCAAACTAGACACAATATTCAAGTTAGTAGATGAATACTAGCAGACCTTCTAAAGAGTGAAGTGTGTTGATTGTTTTTTCTTCGGAATTTACTTTCAGCAGTTGATGATCTCGTCTGTCTCTATTCCAGGGCATGACATGGAAGGAGCTGTTTTCTGATAACTTTTTTTATTATAAAATAAATGAAAATAAACCTCGCACTAAAGTGATAAACTTTGAATTAAGAATTCAAGTGTGGCTTGATTTTTTATAATTATAATTCAATTTCTTTCCTTTTTTTTTCTCTCGTGACGTGCTTTTTTTCTAAAATACTATCAAATTTTCATTCTTTTGATCTTTTATATGAAGCTTACAAAGCCCAAGTAGAATGTAAAATCTGTTTTTTCTATGTTCCTTTCTTATAAATTTATATAGCCAACTACTTTGAATTACCTTCTCAATTGTAAATTTGATTGAAGTGTATAAATTTTAACTTTGTGAATGCATTTAGTATTACCATGATCAATGCCACCAAACACACTAATATACAATAATAAGAAAATAATTGATATACATATCCATCCTTGAGTAGATGGAATGTTTTTTAAGCTTAATAAAATATAATATCTACATTGAATAGCTAACACTCTTTTCCTACTTAATATATATACATATAGTAATTAATAGCCTTGACAAAATATGGGAATATACAGCTCTTTGGAAAAGAAGTCTCGTGTTTCTTATACCTATTTAAATAAAAAACATGATGGGGAAGTGCATTTGTCAAGAAGGCAATGTTTCTTGTTAGATATCAAAGGTGGTTGATAACCATGAAAATGTCAATAGTGTATCAGTAATTGCACAAGTACTGCATATCCTATATCTCATTACTATTAAGAAGGATCTGGGTTTATTCAAGTTGCATGATAATGGCAAGAGTACCCTCCAGGTCCGACAAATATGAAGGATTTGGACGTTGGTATTTATGGATAATGGAAGAAGATACCTGTTAAAGCGCGAAAGACTCATTTTATGTAAATGTCGGATCGCATGGCTAATATGAAACGAGCATATATTGATACTAACAAATAATACTTATATATATACATATATATTTAAAGACCATCAATTATCTTTTAAGTGGTTTTAGAGGTGTTTACTTTGGTGAAAGCTAAAGTAGTCAACCAAATCTCCAAGGAGTCCATATTAAGAAAAGTATATATAAAAAAATGTTTGTCCTTTATACACAGATGTCATGGTTAAGGTAAACAATATTATTTATGGGCCTTTAGCATATTAGTTAATTAATACAAATACATTGTGTGTATATATATATATATGTGTGTACATCTTGTATGTGTCCGCAGCTACATGTTGCCAAGCAACCACAGAAAAACCTTAATGAGAAACTTTAAAGAGGTTATGTTCTTGATATGGTAAAAAAGAAGATTCTGTAGCCAGTACTCGGGGTCTACAAGTCACGCTTTGAATGTGTATTTCGTTTCACATAAAAAATAAGTAAGGTATAAAGCAGTTGATTGATGGATACGTAATAGGGGATTTCTCTCTCTTTCTTTAGTATTCCCTCTACGTTACAATGATAGCAGCATTACCATTAGAGATCCTCATACACCTGGCAACATATGTTGAAAAAGAAGACCGCCTTAACTGTGCCCTGGTCTGCAATCAGTGGACAGAACCATTTTTAGACGCTTACTGGGCTAGAATTGATATTGACAACAATACTCTACAAAAAATGTTCAACAAATTCAGTCAAACAAGTATTTTTAAATAATGTGTACCGAGTAAAAGAGTTGGCTATGAGTAATATAGATATGAAATACTATAGGCATATTCCTATATTACAGCAAAAATATTCCAGAATAAAGTATTTTTTCTGGGGTGAGTTTCTAATAGACGACTCCGTTAAAACAAAACTTGATTGGAGTCTTTGGGAAACATTGTCACACCTGGAAATACAATTTTATCGCAAAGAGCTTGTACTGGAAACTATCTTCGAACAACTTTCAGTATTGACTTGCCTTGTTCACCTCGAGATCTCCAGAGCGCACTCTAGCGAAGAAAACTTCAGCACCTATCTGACCGACTTTGAATCGCTTCACCGCCACTTGCCACGGCTGGAATATATTGACATACATACCTTTATTAAACCAATACACGAAAGAGAAATAGAAATGATAAGAAGAGTCGAGCCAGCACACAGTATCAGAACGGTGATTTTTTCTTCTGATGCTATTGACACACTGTGGATATTTTACTTTGCGCACAAGTATCCCAATCTTCTCAGCTTTGATTTAGCCTACCATGCACCCCCGCGCAGTTTGATTCCAAGATCTTGCGAAGACCCGCAGTATCAGAGTCGACTTCAAATACTGCTATCTCTCAAACAATTCTTTCCTTGTCTACAAATAACAAAAACAATTACCCGCAATAATGAGTTCTGGTTACATAGAATATTTCATGACGCCCTTCAACATTTCAACGTAAAGATTAAGTATCCCAAAATTACTTATTTTGGTGAAACTTTAGAAGAGAATGATATAAGCGATTGGATCAAATACTTTTCTGAATCGGCAATTTTTTTACATGTTTCCTCCATATTTGCCGTACGTGCAGAAGCCAAACTACTCGTACCTTGCCACAAGTTGACTGTATTGTACATTAACTATACTACTATGCTCGATATGGAAAATATTTTGGATAATTGCCCAGTCTTGCAATCATTATATATATGTTATTCATATATTTGCTCCCCCGAGTATCCACAGCCTACACACTTACCACACTCATTGCAAAAACTGGATATTAAGCATACAAAAATGAATTCACATACTTTTAAATACATATCTTTCCGTTGTGAGCAACTGAAATACATGAAATTGGAGGATATCAGACTATATCATTCTGACTCTGAAGAAACCGGGCAGCTCCTAGTGGATATGCCTTTTTCGCAACTAAAAATATTAAGTACATCCGATATCACGTTTTTTTTTGAAAACAATTTTTTATATGCTTACAAATGTGTTAAGCATTTTGTCATTGAGCAACTGAAAAATGTCAGCATCAACCGATTGGACCAAAGTAATCAGGAACGGACACCTCTATCAAATTGGTACCATGTGTGTATTGACGAAACAAACGGGAAAGAAAGAATCTTTGCATGGGAACTTGGAAAACGTGACATTGAATTTGCACAGAGATACTACAAAGACTTCCGACGAAGAAGCCAGCAGGATAAGGAACGAAATGACATGGAGGAATTTGGCAAAGGTTATAAAATCAAGAGGTTTTGGAAAAGAGATCTTAAGGATTGTGTCTTGATATTTCGATTCAAATCTGTTGAAGACTGTTCTATTGAAGAAAGTAGTATATTTAAACATGTTCATTCAAGATTAGGATCAGGATCAGGATCCGGGTCAGAATAGTCCTGCTTGATTTGTAAAAATAATTCAATAAATATGATAATCGTAATAGAGTATGATTTATAAAGGTAACATATATCTATAGTGAGTTAGACTTTTCTTTATCTATTGTTACCTGTTTTTATTGGAATATACATTCATGCATGTACACTCTGAGTAAAGTGATCTTAATATTATTTAATCAACATAACACACTATTAATTAAATTTATTGTAAGTCTTTAAAATCTACTTTATACCCTTCAACCAATAGATTAAGTCTTTGTTTATACTACATCTATTATGTAAAATTTGCGCTTGTTGCTCTCAATTAATTTCAGAGTAATATCATTAATTATTTCAATAATCAATAGACTCTTTGGATTAGCATTAAAATAACAGTAAACCATCAGATTCACACAAACACACACCGTCATACACATAAATGTACAAACATTCATGTAAGAAAAGATGTAAAGCTTCACTAATATACACATTTATGGTATATATATTTAGTCTTTCTCTATAGCACTATAAATAAAAAGAGTTACATATTTACTACGCATAGACATATAACAAAGTATAAATGTAAATTCCAGAAATTGTTCATAGGCAATATTGCGAGAATTGAAAATCTAAAAGTAAAGGCTGAATAGAAGTAGTAAACGACATGATAAGGTCATCTGAAGTGATGCATTAAGGTTCACATCTTTTGCCCTTTTTTTTTTACCAAGAAGGTAAAAGTGAGAGGACGAAATGCATTACAGTGATTAATGTGAAAGAGCTTGGATTTTCTCCACTATACACTCGAGTGTAATAAGTCATTGGACGGTCTTCTAATTTTCGAAATTATTTTTCAAGCATATTATGAACGATATTTTCTTTTCAATAATGTTGATAATAAAATGTGCTCAGAATAAAGCAAAACTTAGAGAAAACATAGTTTATTATATATATATTTAAGAGAAAAGGTATGAGCTCTGGTAATGAGTTGTGTCACCACCTCTCTCGATTACTTCTTTAAGCCTATCTGGCATGCTGGCTACCAAAGTTTCCAGAACTTGAAGTAGTATCTCCAGCCATGCCTTGTGTATCACTGCTTCAAGTTCTTCTAAGCTCATTACTTTTTCTCTATCTTTACAAAGTTTCTTCGGAATATGTGCCCAAACATGCTAGATAGGATTTATAGCTTGGCTCTGGGCAGTCCAAAAGCCAAAGCTATCTACAAGTCACCTCTCTTTCTTATACCATGTGGCATGGTGTGCCATCCCTTTGGAATATAAACGGTCTGAAATTATTTCTGGGCAATTCCTCGTACCAGGGAAGAAAATACTGTGTTATACAAGTCGAGATTCTCACATCTACTAATCTCTGATGCTGGACCACACTTGAAACGAACGGCTCTTTACGAAGTTAGTGCACCATGGCAGATTAGGTCCTCTTTGTAACTTTTAGTTCGCTCCCTAGACCTGCCAAGGGTTTCGAAACATTTTTATTCCGGAAGGTCTTTACAACATTTTGATGCTTAACCTTATTATCATTATAATTTTCCAATAAATAAAGAGTCTATAGCTTTTATATATTTATATATACACGCATTTATTACAGTCAAAAAGTCTACAAGCCTAGATGTTCAAGAGTCTAGATTTGATATCCTCAATCATTTCGCTTCGCTTCACCGTCACTCCTCCTCCCTGCGACATATCCTTTGCCCGCATGTCCTTGACTCTGATCTCGCCTCTGTTGATCTCATCCTCTCCAATAATGATTGCCAGTGGGATCTGGTCTTTTTCACATGCCATCCACTGTTTTTCCAGCTTTGGTTTGTTTTTGAATAAGAACGACGCATTGACACCGGCATCCCAGAGTTCTTTAGTGAGCTCCATTCTTTCTTTCAACAGACCATCCCCCACCGAAATCACAAACACTTTTGTTTCGTTGCTCTTGATAGCTTGTTGTTCCTGTTTGGCCATCAGAAGAGAAAATACTCGTTCCACACCAATAGACACACCAACACATGGGATCTGGAGATTGGGTTTTCCCTTTTTATTGCAGCCCGAGAACATTCCGACCAAGTTGTCGTACCGTCCACCGGCGGCAATTGATCCCATACCTACACTAGCCTCTGCACTTTCTTGCTCTTGCTCTTGCTCTTGCGAGCTTCGTCTTCTTGATCTCTTTTGATCTGTTCCGTCAGTTGATTGACCCAAAGATGATGTGAGATGTGATGAGGATGATGATGGTGCCTTTGTGATTGCTTCATAAATGATTCCAGTGTAATAATCAAGGCCGCGTGCCAGACTGAGATCAAATGACATCTTGTGACGGATGTCAAATACATCAAGAAACTCAAACAAGGTAGCCATGTCTTTTAAGCCCTGGGCTGCACTTGGGTTGGCTTTGAGGGTCTGGTCCTGCAAGAGTTTCTCGACCAGAGTGTGATCACCCTTGAGTTTGACATACTCTCCAATCCTGTCTGCCACATCTTCCGGTAAACCCTTTTCGGCTGTCATCTCTTTGCGCACCTCCTGCCACGAAAGTTTGTCGAGCTTATCGATCGCTGACGAGATTGACCGGATATTTTGGGTCGGGACTCCACATACCTCAAAGATTCCGTCTAGGATCTTTCGATGGTTGATCTTGACATCAAAGTCGCCAATCTCGAGTGCGGTCAGGGACTCACAAAGGACACGCAAGATTTCTGCGTCGGGGATCATGGAGTCGTAAGTACCCGCGATGTCGAAATCACATTGATAGAACTCTCGCATGCGGCCCTTTGTCATCACGGGCTGGTCGCGGCGATAGACTTTGGCAATCTGGTACCGCTTGATCGAAGGGTATTCTTTGCCGTTCATGGCCAGAAACCGAGCAAATGGTACGGTGAGGTCGTATCGTAAGGAGCATTCTTCGCCGCCCTGATAGGCCAGGTCGTAGATCAGTTTACTGTCTTCGCCGTACTTTCCTGCAAGGATCTCCTTGAGTTCGAAAACCGGCGTGTCGATGGTAACTGCACCGTGTCTTTTAAAGACGGTTTTGATGGTTGAAAACATCTTTTCGCGCACAGCCATTTCCTTGTCATTGTAATCTTTGGTACCCTTTGGTGTCTTTAGGGAGAATCCGGACTGGGTAGGCTTGGAGGTGGGTTTGGTAGGGTTCTCAGAGTGAGAAAGACTCTATAGGGATTACGAATACATCTAAGAAATCAGTATGCATTGTGTGTGTGTGTGTTTGTGTGTATGTATGCGAGTGTGCATTGCGTGTTCGTGTGAATGTATGTATGTACAAGTATGTATGTGTTTATGTATATTTTATACATACTCTGGTTATAATATAAGAATGCTGAACATTCCTTGTATTGTTCTTTAGGGTTTTTAGGTTTGACTTTGATGAATTAGAGATGAATTGGCAATCTTCAAGCATAGAATGAGTTAAATTCTCTCTTCTTCTTCTTCTTCTTTTTTTTACAGGGGTAAATATAAATATAAATAAAATACAATAAGATTCTTGATGCTAACCCGAATGAATAACTGGAAATGAGGACAATGAGTAACTTTTGGTATTAAAGATATATTTTGTTTTTGGTTGCGAATTGAATTGTGAACGAAAGGCTGTTCGTGAAAGCATTGTTGGCTTTAAGTAAATATGTATAAGCGTGTATGTGTGTATGTGTATGTATGTAAAGTCCCTTTGATATTTTAGGGTTGAATTAAAACAAAATAAATTAGGGTATCTAAAAAAAAAAAAAGACAGGTCACGCTTGAAATAGAGAGATGGAAAGGATCAATAAGTGTAGTGAGCGAGGAAGAAAAATAGATGAGTTTATCTCAAGTAAGCAAAAGTTTATTAAAATAAACTACAGATTTATTGTTTCCAAGAGGTATACATAAAACATAAATTATTACAATATTCCTATCCATATATCTAGCATGAGATATGCATACTACTCTTATCTGACAGCAGCATGGTCTTGTATCAAAAGGATTGGACTAATGTGAGTAGATCCCAGTTATTTTATGAGATATACAGCAATAATCACTAATGGCTTATATATATATATATATATATATATATTACAGAAGTACCTCAAGAGTGTGTTATTATAGATAGCGAAAGCTCTTTAACACACACAAAATGTGTAGATATTAATATTTGTATATGCTGTGTATTCTTAGATGGTGCGTATCTTACTAACCAATTGGCTTGTAGTGATATTTGAGTTTTATATGCATATATGTATGTATGTATAAAAGGAAAAGATGCAGGAAATTTAGTAAAGAGTACAAGATTTACTATGATGACAATCAATTAACTAAACCAACCTAAGCTAAAAAAAGAGAAGAAGGTTAAAGGTACACAGACTGTGTAAAGAAAATAAGAAGAAGAAGAAGAAAAAAACCCAGAAAAATACAAAGTTCTTTTATTTATCTTTTTTTACTTTGGTTACAGTAGGACAATAATTTATGTGTGTGTTTTTTTATACCTTTCTCCATATACAGAGTCCATTTACTAATTGTACAACTGAATATCAAATGAAGACCTCCATTGTGGATTTACACAATGGATAAACATAATAAAGTATTGTAATTCTCATCCTTCTTTACAGTGAATAATTTAACGAAGTATCTTTTATTGATACAGATATATATTAAGTGTGTGTGTGTGTGTGTGTGTGTGTGTGTGGGGATAATTGTGGCATGAGGGTAAGATAAATCTTATGTCTGAAAAGAGTGCAGAATTCAAGACTCTTGTGTACATGTAATACCTCAAAAAGTGTCAAGCTAAGCATTAGTCCTTAAAAGAACAATAGACATATAAATAAATTTAAACTATAGCTTTTTCTTATACGCATTAGCAAGCATAGTTTAAATGTATTTAGCTTAGTTGCATAAAAGAAAGGAAAGATGCAAGATTGGTAAACCAAGAAAGAAAACGCCATTGAAATATATGTATATATAAAAAATGGTTTCCCTTTTTTGTTTTCTTTTGCTTTATTTTTACTTGTTACTATTGCTATTGTTATTAGTATTATTAGTATTATTACTGTTATTATTATTAATATTATTATTAGTATTATTATATTTTGGAAAATAAACAAGAGGATTTGTTAATGAAGATTAGATGTATTTGCTACATTATCCACTACCACAGTTTCCTATTTAATTACACACACACAATATATTATACCAAGTGTGTATGTGTATATAATAGAAAGAAAGAAAGAAGAAGAGAAAAGAAAAGAAAAGAATAGGAAAGAATGGGGTAAAGGAGAAAAAACCAAAAAAGAGGGAGTAAAACTTGTTTGTTTTTTTTGATCGAGATAAAGAGATAAAGTCCATGGAGGTCGAGGGATAAGAGGCGAGAAGAACAAGGAAAACAAGGAAAACAAGGAAAGCAAGGACAAGGACAAGAAGTAGGAGGAAGAGGAGTAGGAGAGAAAGGGAGGTAGGAGAGATAGGGTTGGTTGTGTACGAGAGAGAAAGAGAAAAAAAATAGTCTCATCTAAAATGTGGTTATGAAAAAGAGGCCTGTGGCAAGAACAGCAGCCACAAAGCCGATATTTCCCGAAATCCGTTGACTATCATTTGCAGTTCTTGAAGAGTTTGAAGACGAAGATCCAGTTGAGCTCGAGGCTGATGCTGCAGAAGATGCCTGGGTTGATGAAGGAGGTGTCAAAGATGAGGAAATGAATGGGTTTAGATTGATTCCAACTGAAGTATTGACGTTGGTATTGACAGATTGAAAAACGACCTATAGAAAGCATGAATGATAAGTAAATCCTGTGCAAGTAATCTATTGGTTTGCTACCATGACTTTTTCTAATAATCTTTTGATTGATTATTTTCACTACCCCTCCTTTTTTTTTAATTTTTTAATTTTTTTTAAGAAACATATATATATATATATAATAATAATAATATTCTCCTATTTTCTTAAAAGTTGATAGGACAATATGTACGTATGTCTCTGTTTAGATAGGGATTGTATTTTTTTTTCTTACCTTGTAGGCCCCTGCAGGAGAGATTTGAGGAATATCGTAATTGTAAGAGTGTTGCCAGAATGTTTTCTGATTGACTGTGACAATAGAGGACACTTCTTGGGATACATCAGCATTTAGAGCAATTGTAGTCGTTGTAAAGTTCATTCCGACCGCTTGGAGAAAAATATTCATCTTTAGACCTTTTATTCGTTAAGTTAAAACCAAATTTAATGTTATTAACAAAGGAATAAGAAACCGACAATTGTTATTTGAATGTTAAGAATATTTACTTGTGGTTTCTTGGAGGATAATGTAAGTTACAGGTAGTTTCTGCCCGGCCACATAACTCCCACTTTCAATTGGAGACGTTACATTGAACAAACCATCGAGAGATTGGATCTGAGCAGCGCCAAAAGATGCACATCCAGACAGGACCAAGAATACACCAGCAATTGAAATATACATTATTGTTATCGCTTTTTCTTTTTCTTTTGCTTTTGATTTCTTTGTACGGCCCTTTATTATTAACTAATCTTTCTTTTACAAAGAAGTATAGAAGGTGTATACTTGAATATTCAAGTTATTAAAAAAAAGAGGCAAAAATAAAGAATATAAAGATATTAAATATATATTTATATATTTTATATACTTATACTTATACTTATACTTGTATGTATATATGTATGTATATATGTATGTATGCTAATGTATGTATCTGCGTATCTGCGTATCTATGTATTGAGTTGCAAGAGAGCAGAAAGTAGAACAAATAAAAAAAAATACAAATAAAAGTATAAAAGCATAAACAAATCAAGAATTATTTCAAATACAAACCACACAACCAACTCATGGGTTTGATTTTAATGTGACCTTTTTTTTTTCCTAATCATTCTAATCATTCACCATTACCCCCCCTCTCCCTCTCCCTCCCTCTCCCTCTATCCCCTCCTTTATTTCATCCTCTCTCTATTTCAATTACTTTTTTTTTGTTGCTCAGCCTTATATTGACAGGCTTCTTACTTACTTGCTCACATTTACTTTACCCCCAGTTCTGCATTCTTATTTTTAACAGCAAGAACAAGAACAAGAAGAATAGAAATAAGAGTAAAACAAAATAAAATAAGAACGTCAGCCAATTGATTTTATTTGCTTTGTAGAAAAAGAGAAAGAAACTCCTTGCATCTCGATCTTTCTTTTGTCTTTGATCTAAAAAGACGATCTTGTTTATAATCACACTTTTGTATTATTGTTTCAATTGCTATTGTTGCTCTTTAAAGAAATCGACCCTTTCTAAGCATTGAATACATATATATACATGAGTCTTTACCCCTCTTTTAGACTATATAAGTAAAGAAAAGCCCACTCTCATAAAAAGGAAAAATAGTAATAACAACAATAATAATAATATTAAGAAACTAAAATAGCCAGCCAACGAACCAACATAATTGGCTTTGTTAGTTTTGAAACGTTTAATTAATATACAAATATTCCTTCTTTCTTTTATTTGTAAATTACAGGTATTTTGGTAATCTTCTTAGTTTTTTGAAAAAAAGGGTAATCCAAAGAAAAATATATATTTTGAATTTCTTGACGGCTTGATGTCTCGGCATAAGAACAAAACACAAATCAGATATATATATATACTGATTATATAATATTAATTGCTAATTGATAATTGATAATTATGTGATGCCTAATTAAATATTAGCAATTTATATTCTTTTAAAAAAAATAAGATTTGTGTAAAGATACAGTGAATTCAAGAAAAATACTCACACACACACACACACACACACACATATATATATATATATACTCAATATATGTATTGTAATTAAAAATGACCTCTTCATTTGGTGTTGGTGTCGGTGTCGGTATTGATGTTGGTGTTTGTTATTATATATATACATATATATACGTGTATGCTTGTTGGCATTACTGATATTATTATTATTATTTCAATAATATTCTGCAAGGTAGAATAGAGCCTCACAGAGATGGGGTAGTATGGGAAAATATTTGTAAAATAAATAAATTAAATTAAAAAATAGCTATTAAACAGCAATAGTATCAATAACTTATATAGACTGCTGTCTGTTAACAAGTGGCACAGTAACCATAGCCATTGGAAGCAGCAAGCGGGCAATTGTCAATGGTGGCATTGTCACCATAGCCACCATTTCCAAACCATTTGGGACTATAGTTCGATCCATTGACGACCGCAAACACTATCAGGGCAGCGATAGCACATCCGGAATCAAACGCGGCCGAGGTAACATAGTTGTACTTGGTCCACCAGTTCTTGCGGTACTTGCGCAACACAAACATAAATATGAACCCAAACAAAGACCACATTGAGAAGTTGATGGGTGTTGCGGGGGGCATCATCGCAGTCGCATTGAGGATCAGTGGGAAATGGATGTATTTGAACCAGCTGTCGGGGTACTTTCGCGAGAGCAGCCAAAAGGGAATCGGAATCAGCAGCCCGATCAAGAAGAACCACATCAGGACACCATAGGGCGATTTGCCGCCAAACATCAACTTGGGTCCGATCGTACCCCAGATAATCGAAGCAGAGTAGAAAGTGCGTGCACTGGGACAAGTGAATGGGTAGGCCTCTGGGGTACAGATGTTCTCGGTAGTGTTCATCAGCCAATGCGCCGTGGCCAGATTGATGATGCCGGCCAGAAAAGTGCCGACAAACTGGACCGCAAACATGGCTCGAGGAGGGACCTTGGTATAGTGTCCTAGCTTAAGATCACTGACAAATGTCAGACACTGGTTGATCGAAATGTATCCGTAGGTCTTAAAGGTGACATTGGCAATCGGGTGGCCCGGAAGAGCGTAGCCGATAATCAGTTCTGTAATGATATTAAGACCCGGTTGCTGGTTAGTAACGGCCTGAATGAGACCAATGGGAAGCACAAATATGACAGGCAGTGATATGGCCAGGATAAGTCCCCACCAGGGCAAACCAATTGGCCAGACGTAGATCACGCAAAAAGAGACGCCAAACGAGACCAAGAAGATAAGGTAGTACCACCACGAAGGAACTTCGGGGTAGGCACGCATCAGCTTACAGTGGATATCATCGTCCTTTTCGCGCGATCGTTTGAACTGGTCAATGATGTCCTTTCCATGGTAAAGCACCGTATGGGTCAAGACAGACGTCAGGCCCGCAAACATGATTCCATAGGTGAATGCAAAAAAGGTCGACATGCGCATCGGGCCGTACTCTTCGTAGGCTTCATAGTTAAGGGTCTTGTCCTCATTGAGAACCCTAGAATTGTTCCAGACCTCGCCCTGGCTGTCAAACAGAGTAGGAGTAAGGATCGGAAAAGTCTTGGCGTCCCAGACGTTGGTATAGTACATGACCGGAACAATGATCCAGGCAATCACGACAAAGCCAACCGTGATGTTTGCAATAGCCCACCAGGGAACAACCAGTGGCGAACCAAGGAAGGAAACCGTAGTGGACCAGTCGAAACTGATGGATAGGATACCCAGACCGCTTGCAGCACCCGTCAACTGACTGAGCATCAGGTTGCTGGGTTTGATCCAGCAGGCCCAAGAAAAGACAGTGAGGACAGTGAAAAAGTAACCGGGGAGCCAGTAATAGAAAAACATGGCACCAAAGGCCCAGAGGAACCACTTGAGGCGGGACGGTCCACTCCAGTTGGTATCGGCCAGATGGAAAGACCGAAAGAGCGAGATGTTGGCCAGATTACCTGGCCAGACCATGGCTGACGGATAGACAAGGTAAGGGCGCAGGACACCGGCCATTCCGTAGCCAATAAACTGGGTGGTCCAGATCAACAGGATTCCTCCTCCCCAGCCAAGATCCTGGCCATACCACAGCTTTTGGATGGTGATGATGTCGACAGCATAAGCAGTGTTGTAACAGCAATTGGCCATGGCAGTGATCAAGACGTGCTCTTTCATGTTAAATGGGCCGGGGTTAAAGAATCTAGAGGTCGGGATGATACGTTCCATGATCTTTCCAAGAGGGAAAGATACCAGCTGAACAACGAGAGGAGATAGGGTCATTGCGTTGGCTCTGTACCAAAAGAACTGGTTGACAAATGCAAGAACACAACTAAACGTAATACCGAGAAGCCATGTACGGAAAGTCAAAACAGGTAGTGTAGGATCGTCAGTACTAACAATTTTTTTTTTATTAAATTAAAATTTAAATGAATTATTAGTCCAGCTTGAGTATAAATCACACATAGATACATGCGCATACACACACACACGTATATATATATGTATAGATATTTTTGTTTTCTATTTACTTTGGTACAACTAGACGAACTTCTTCAATGGGCGAGTCTTCTTCGTCTTCAGCGTGAGTGTTGCGAATATCAAAATCATAAGGGTCGTATCTTTCGTCGTATTCTCCTTTTATGAATTCTTCCTTTGAATATCCATCGAATTTTAGGTCCATGTCGTAATAATTATCCGACCTTATCGTATATTTGGTATGGTAGTCCTCCATTTTTGTTTGTTTGTTTGTTTGTTGGGCTTCGGTTTTGATACCTATATATGATTCCTGTGTACAAAAACAAAGATTCCTTATGTGTATAGATATATTAAAAGTGTTAAATATTAATGAAGGTAAGATAAAGAAGTGTAGGTATAGAAGGAGAGATAAAAGGTAGAGGGTTAAGAAAACCAAAAGAAAAAAAAAAGAAAAAAAAAGAAAGCAAGTAAAGATCAAGTATGGTTTTATATTCTTTTTCTTTTCTATTTAGTAATTCATATACATATATAATCTGTGCGTGCGAGTGTGTATATTGTTCTTTCCTTATTCTGTAAAGAACATTGCACCCTTTTTTTTGATTAGTGGAGTTGACTTATCTCCAAGCATTTGGTAAACCAGACACACAAATGAGACGAGTAAGACGAATAAGACGAGTGGGACGAGTGGTACAAGTAGTACAAGTGATACATTTATCCAATGAGATAAATAGAAATCAAAGCAAGACTATCTAGATAAAGAAATTTAAGGTTTCGTGCTTTATTTCCTTGTTCTTTTTGTTGCTCTTGCTCTTGCTCTTGCTCTCTCTCTATTTTATTTTTGGGTCAATATAGAGAACTGATACTTTGGTACAATGTTAAACAGCCAGTAGATATATAAAAAGGCGAATAGTTGAGATGTTACTTTTCTATTGTATTGATTCTAGATAACCAATCCTTTCTTAAATAACAAAAACGTTCAAATTTGAATAAAATGGGGCAATTCTAGTATCGATAGTCTTTGGATCGAAAGGAATAACCCAAAATAAGAAGTCGAGGAGATAAATATAATAATAATCATAAGAAAACAGCGACAGCTAAAAACTAAAGCCGCAGCTACAACCATAACTGCAAACTATAACTACAACTGCAGTTGCAGCTATAGAGATATAGAGATATAGTCACATCTAAAGTAGCAGAAACAGAAACAAAAGTAGAAACAGAAGCGGCATCAGAATCAGAATCACTCATTAGTAGCAGCAACAGAAGTATATTAAATAACAATAAGAATATTAAGGGCTCACACACACACACATATATATATTTAGTGCTCTTTTTATGGTTTGTGCAATGTCACCTAACACCTTGACCAACAAAAACAATTGACCGATTTGTTCAGAATAGATAATTCAATCAATAAAGAAAACGGCCTTCATTACCAGGGACTTTTTGCTTTTCTGTATCCTCAATTGACTAACGGCAGAATATATTTTCATATGAATATATGACATATGTATTTAACAGACTAGCAATAAGAAAGATGTACAATTTGAGCATACTTTTGTTAATGTTAATCACAGAAAAAAGTACAAAAAACGCAAAGGGGGTTTTTATTACCCGCTGTACGTTTTATATATCTATGCTTTCTTTTAAAAGATAAAGAAATGAGGTCTTGTCTTTGTCAAATCGATACATACAGTATATAGCTAAAATACAGATCAGATAGACAAAATTTATATAATAATTATCTATATTATTTATGTGTGCAAGTGTATGTGTCATGTAGCTCAATTATCACGCAAAGCAAAAAAAAAAAGTACAAAAAATAAAGTGGTTACGAAAGATTATATTATACATGCATATTAAGTGAATCTATCACATGTATAAGAAAGCAATTTTACGAGCGCCTCCAAAATTGTTATATATAGCCTTTTATGTCAAAAGCCAATTTACCTCGTTTTGTAGTTTATTTTACAAGAAACTCAAATACATATTATATCTATATACACATACATATATATGTGTGTGGGCAGTTGTGTGAGCAAGATTGCTGAGTTGGTTCTTGTCACTCGCCACTCCACACTCCACACATAACTCACAATTACTCACCTAGCTACCTACATATATTAATTCTTCTTCTTCTTTGGCTTTAGATATCATTTATAAATATTGATTATTGTTTTATTCTAGGAGCCAGAATATGTATGTATGTATGCACATAGGAACAATAGCACTAGAATTTAAAATAGTATATAAAAGCTATTGAAATCCAAAGAGATAGATAGATATATAGTAGATAGCGCCTTTTATTTGTCCAGAGGTTGCTCGGACCTTATCTTTATTTCTTTTTAAGAAATAATACTAATAATAATCGGCTAATCATATTCAATTTCTATATTATTCATCTATTGGTGAATGTATTTTCCTTTACTATTTTTTTTTTAAAGATAATAATAATAAAACACACTGTAGTTTAGTATACCGAATGTATTCTATCACCAATCTATACTTTGACCTTAAATAACGCAAGTAAATCCACTCTATCAAACGAACGAAAAAAAGAAGAAGATGAAGAAAAATAGGATTATTATGTGTGTTTTTAAAGAAAGAAAAATAAAGAGCGTAAGTTTTGTGTTGCAGAAGTTTTAAGTAACACGATCAATATTTGATTTTCACCACTTTATATATATATATATATATCAAAAAGGTGGTGAGGAGGAAGAGAAGAAAAAGACGAATTGAAGCCAGACGGGATATTAACATTACAAAAGTATTACAGAATGTAAATATACCAAGACCCACCTGGACATTTCTTTTTCTTTTTTTATACAAGTTTTAAGCACAAGCCAAGATCGATTAAAAGTTAATTGCAGTACAAATAAGGCAAAACCATGCAGCACCATAAGAAAAAGTATAGTATTTTATATGGATAGTTTAATTTGATATTTTATTTTTCATACTGATAATGATAATAAAAAAGAAATGCTCTATTTTATATACATATATGGGACTTTGTAGGGCAGGTTCAAGAAAATAATAATGTTAATGGTGATGATGATAAGAATAAGTAATAAATAACGATAATGTATGTACTGTATGTATGTGATTGGATAACAAGCAAAGCAAAGTGTAGTAGAGTAAAAATAAATAAATAAAAAATAACAAAATAGACTCACCAGTGGAAAAAGAAACAAAATGATATTAATAATAATAAAGAGAGGTGAAACCTTTTCCAATTCGCTTTGACTTTTTCCTTTCTTTCTATCTTTCCCTTTTTCATTTGATTTGTACAATTTTTTTTAATTGAAACAAAATCAAATAATAAGAAGAAGAATAAACAGAATCCAGAAAAACATTACAGCCATACGTATAAATGAATAAAGGTAATATATATAAAACAAAAAGATTCCATCAGGTTCGAAAAACATGCACCAGCTTCAGAATTGGTTCTCGGCAGATTGGACATTGGTTGTTACGCTCAACAAGCTTTTTTTTTTGATTTTGGATATAATTTATTTAATACACACATACACACACAAAAAGGTAGATACATTTTGGTGAGAAATTACTCTTTTTTTTTGTATTTAATATATACATATAATCCACATCTGTCTACCTATCACTCATTTACCCAATTCACCTCTTTTCACCCCACCCAGATATATGTAACCTTGTACCATTATTATCTTTACCTTTTTACCACAGTCCATGCAAGTCATCATATGTCCACAATTGAGATAAACACAGTTTTGCTGGGCGTCACAGCAAATCCTACAAAGAGTATCATCCGATTGGGCCGTGTCATTTTGCTTTGTCTTGAGCTCAGCCTTACGCTCATCCAACAGACGCTGAACGCAAGACACAAACTCTGATTTCTCAATCAAATGAGATTGTTCAACATAATGTGTTCGAAGAGTTGCCTTTAATGTCCGGACAGACAGATTAGCAGGATTAATGTTGCCTTTAAGCATATCATCCAAAGACATTTCTGTCTTTCCTGCTGCCTGTTGTTGATGTTGTTGTTGTTGCTGCTGTTGCTGTCTTGAATTATTAGTCCCTGATTGGTTTTGTGTAGGCTGAGCAGTAGATGTAGGTCGAGTTGATTGGGCTGGTCGAGACGGCTGAGTGGATTGAGTTGGTTGAGCAGGGGGATGACTTTGGGGTGCACGTGCTGAATATTCCCAGCTATATTGTGGTTGATGAGGAGGAGGAGTAGGTTGTGGGGTTCTCGACTGATAGAAATGATTATTCTGTGATTGTGGTTGTGGTTGAGGAGGCGGTGGTTGTGATTGTGGTTGTGTTGGCTGAGGAGAGTTTTGTCTTTGAGGATGTTGCCTTTGAGAGTTTCCAAACAAATCATTAAACATCACATTGAAGCTAAACTCCTGGCTCGTTCTATTGTTGCTATTGTTTTGCGTCGTACTATTCGTAGTATCCTTGATAGTTATAATTCGCCTGGAACGATAGTAAACCTCGTGGTCATTAGATATAGGCCGAGTATTGAGGATAATAAGCACAAGATCCCCTTTTTCAATTGCAGTCTTTGCAAACAAGTTGTACGCATCAATGTAGTATTTAAGTTGTTTTAGTGGCATTGACGACAGAGCACTAGAGTTCATTTGCTGCATCTGGATTAAAGTGTCGCACGTATCACAGCACCTCACTGGTCTTTAAAGTTATACACATATATACGTATCGAGTAATATTCATAACGGGGTATGTAAATTTTAGTCAACTTGTTCTTTTTCTTTTCATGTATATAAGATTACACCATTTAATATTTTTATATATTTTATCTCTAACACCACATTCTATTTTATAAGCTTATTTATATAAGCCATGTACAATATATAATTTGAGCTTACTGTTCATAGCCAAACTTTGGAAGTGGTCGTCGCTGATCAGAGCAATTTGAACAGACAACATTACCTTGTAAACCAAACAACTCAAGGTCATTAGTTACGATTACTAATCGTGTTTTTTTCTTCTTCTTTTTTATATATATATACATATTATTTCTTTAAAACAAAGTAATAATAATTATAATAGTAGCAGCCTTTATTGTTATTTGTCATCAATGCTTACCGCAATTACGACAAAAGTACTTTTTCCGAAATAAGCTAAACTGAACACCGCACTCTACACACTGCTTTAACTCTGGGATGGGGTCTAGGCGAGGTATGACAAACACACCTCCGGGCCCATGAGAATCTCTTGAACGGCGATCCAGTTTTGAAATAAGGAAATGAAAGAATGGAGGAAGAAAGAATTGAAAGCAGGCTTTGTTTAAAAAAAGAAGTAAAATAGTAGAAAAGAGGCAAATATACGGATAGACGGATAGACAGATAGACAGATATATAGGAAAAGGATAGGAGGAGAGATAGAGAGAGTAAGAGAGGGAAATATGATAAGAGTAAGAAAGATATTAAAAACTAGCAACAAGATTATTAAAAAAAAAGAATGAAAAAGAAAGAAAATGCTTAATAAGAATATTGAAAAAAAAAACCATAGTCGAAATGATCACATGACTAATCAAATTCTATCATACATCCACTCGCACCAATATAATAATCATTTTCATTTGTATAAAGCATAAAAATTTAGTTGTCAGCCAATTAAATTTAAATACAAAGCAAATAAATGAATTTAATTGGATAATATATATGTTATATTAAAGAATCATGACATAAATTATGAAATACACTTGCGATCAAAAAAAAAGAAACGTTTCGACTGTCAATTATATCATTAAGAGAGTGAATGAAACAGAATTATAAGAGACAAAAAATCTGAGCCAAAACAGTCTAGAAACACTGATGAGAATAACAGAAAAGAACCTTTGTTCAAGTGGTTCTGAATGACTCCATTTGCCTCATACTCATAGGCTCAAGAGACTCTTTAAAAGAAGATGAAGATTGTTTGTCATCTGTAGAAAGTCAATTAATCAACAGTCTCAAGCTTTTATGCTTGAAACAAATATATCGCAATCCATTAAATCCGGATGCAATATTATGTCATATCCAAGGTAGTCGAAAGACTGCAATAGAATCTGGTGTTTTGACTACTAACCAGCTCATATCATGGGTCTCAACCCTATCGAGCATTTTTGCTGGTAATTTTAAGAGAGAGCATAAGAGTGACTAGATCGCCACTATAAATGAAATTTATGATTTGAAGGTTGTCATGCAACGAGAGTGGGGAAGAATAGATGCTGAGCTTGTATCAACTATGGCCAGCAGCATGTAACATCGACACCAGGCTGCAATTGAGGCCAAAGGAGGTCATACCAGATTATTAATCTTTCTTTAACAAATAACAAGTATGCATATAATCTTGTATTTAAAGTTTGAAGGCTGAAGCTATTATTACTAATGAGCAGTTGCATATTGAATATAAGTCATGGTTTCTCTCGTGATTTTTTTTGCGCTCAAATGGCGAAAGATTCATTGACTGTGTTTATAAAAACTCTCTGTACAGAATATAGAACAAAACACAAAATAACATGTTTAATAAAGAATATAACGAGTCAAATAGGCATATAGTTGTCTGGTTTATTTAAAGTTACATAGGTAAATATATTTGTCATTAAAGAATAAAACAAAATAAAACAAAAAACAATCCAGGCCAGACGGTATTACTGAAATAATCCTAGATCTCTCTATTTGCCACCGCTTGTTCTTGGATCCTGAAAAGAGCTTGCTGTTTCTCTGACTCAAGTTGCTGATTGTGTTTGACATAATACTCTCTTCGTAAACGTTCTGTCGTTGAAATATGATCCAGAAGTTTATAGCCATTATAAATAGCATAAAATGATAAAGGGACTGAAGTTATGCCAAATCCAAAGCCTACACCGATAATTGCGATTACTCCATAACCTTTCATACAGTCCTTGATGTTCCGAAAATTCATAGTTAATAATGTTGAATAAAAGGGCTTTCGTTCATAAGACAAAGCATACAGCTTATATATATATATATATATATATCATTGGGATAAATAGTCACATATAGGAAACAAAGAATAATGTGATATTCTTGTTTTTAACCTGTATATATGTTGCATACAAAGTGCCTTTAACATAGTATTCCTATCAATGAATACTCTTTATCATATTCTTTTACATATAGCAAAGATCATTGGTGTATATTGGACTTTGTCTTCTATGATACCAATGACAATAAAGAAAATGAAGCCGATATTTTTTCACCCGTTTGACTCATAAGATGATTTCATTGAATCTTTTTAAATTTGTAAATAAAATAATAAAACAGGATATTGTTCACATAAAGGTTGAAACAAAATACAGCCTAGATAGCTTAATATTTATATTTTATTTATTGTTATTATTATTATTATTATTATTAGTATTAGTATTAGTATTAGTAGTATTATTATGATCTTTAAAATAAATTATATGCATGTTGTAACAAAAGATGAGAATAAAGTGGTAGAAAGAACCAAAAAAAAAAATTCAATAAACCAAAGCTATTAAGATTAGATCACCATTCTAAAGATGCTGGTAAACACTTTTGAGGAACATTGGTTGTGCCGGCCTCAAATACTCCTCTCACCAATGTATCAATCACCTTGTCTTGAGCCATGGACTGTTGTACGATATCAGGACACAGACAGGGAGTAACCCTACCGTACCAAATGGCTCTCTGACCATTGTGAAGATAAATAACCAGGTTTCCGGCAAATGCATGTCCTAATAATTGTTATTAGATTAATTTTCACAAAAAAAAGAGAAAACAAATATGTTATTATTATTATTATTATGGACCAATGAGTTAAAGTTTTAAAGATAATCAATTTACTTGAATGAATAAATAAATAGATAATAAAATTAGTTTCATGAAAAACCATTCGTGTATAAAACAAAAATATTGGTCTTCTTTTTTTTTGCATTTTTGCATTTTTTTCTCTTTACCTCCCAAGTGACTGACAAGTGCTACCTGGGTTCGAATTCCCTCAACTTCAAGAGCCTGATCCAGAGATTCTTTCAGCATAGGTCCAATTGTACCACACCGCCTGTCCTTGGCACCATGTCCACACACCAGGACCAGACTGGCAGAGGACCATGGAAAGGTTTCAAATACATGTGGTTTTCCCAAGACATAGTCCAAAAGTTCATTTGCCCTGTGTGGAGTAACATTCGCAATCAATACGTTATCGGGCATCAGTAAGATATCCATCGAATTGCGTTGGGATGAATAAACAGATGGAAGAGAGCAGTTGGTGACCAGAATTCGTTCACTCAGTTGAGTATCAGTTGCATTGGCTGGTCTGAAGGTGTCTGTACGAGGAGTGTCTGGTTTTTGCTTTTGGCTTTTTCGAAGATTGATTGCGTTGATAAGTGCTTGTGCCATTCCTTCGTCTTCAATGTGAGCAGGCCAGGTTGACTTGCCGGTCATTAGAATCAAGTGGATTGCGTATGGAGGCACAGTGTTGCGGAGTGGTCGTAAATGGTCGATGTTGAGAGTGGTTGGGACGGAGGGATGGACACATGGTAGATCGCAACCTGCACACTGCACGGATTTGATTTCTGGCAGAGGAGCTACTGGTAGAGGAGGGAGACAAGTGGGGGTGGAGCAGATAGTGGTGCATGAGGGCGAGTAGAAGCTTGCGACTCTCTTGGTTAACCACTCCATCCCACACAATATGAGTAAGAAGAAAAAATTTAAAAGAAGAAGAAGGAAAATAAAGAGAAAGAGAGAGTGAGAGAGAGAAACACCGCTTGAGTACTACATTACTTAAAATAATTTATTCAAGGTTGCTCTTGAATTCAAAATAAGAATATGTACGGCCATCTTTCTTTTATCTTTATCAAGTATTTATGATTTCAACTGATAGCAAGATTAGATACATTGCCGATTAAAGCCATGTCAAAAATCCAAGCTCAAAATAAAATCAACATACAATATCTTTATCAAAAGTATACAAAAAACATTTGTTATAATAATATTCAGACTACAATTCAGCTGTAAAAACACGCACACAACCCTTGAGTTCAATTCATTTCATTTTATTTCATTTATTTACTAAGCTGTTCAAAATTTCAGGTAGCCTTTGATCCAGCAGTATCACAGAATGTGGCCAAAGTAACATCTTTTTCAGAAAGACCGTTGCAATCATGGGTAGATAAAGTAACTTCTACACGATTGTAGACCTGTCCAAGATAAAGCACAAAAAATACTAATAATCAGAAACAATTTTTCTTTCTTTTTTCTTTCTGTTTTACTTTCAAATATACACATAAACACTTGGAGCAAGTCAAATAAGCGGTACTTACATTAAACCATTCAGGGTGATGATCCATTTTATCAGCCTTGAGGGCAACTCGGGTCATAAATCCAAAAGCCTCGTTAAAGTCGCCAAACACATACTTCTTCTGAATAGCATCTCTGTTGGCAACAAGAGCCCAGCCTGCGTTCAACAATGGCTGTAAAAGAGTTTGACGTTGGGCAATAGTAAGAGTTGACATAATATAAAAAGAAGAAGAAGAAGACGTCAAAAAAAAGCAGACACACACACACAATAAAGAAAAGAAAAAAGGTACAGAAATATATATATAAAAGAGGGGAAAATTCGCACGCTTCATACAAACGCCGCATGTGGGGTGCAAAGGTGACGTCGGCACACAAAGTGTAATATGCTTCAAACTAAGGCCATTCTACCTATTTCTTTCTTTTTTTTTTCTTTTTTGAGACTGATTTCAAAGAAACTGGTGCATTTATCAACGTCACTAGGAACAATCCAAAGTCACAAACGGCACTCTCGATTTTCTTGACTTTTGTCTCTAATTTAAACATATTCCCATTTTTCAACACAGCCTTGTTGGATAAGCTTATTGTTAATGGTAAGCTATTAAATTCAGTGTGTTAATCTAGATTATTACTTTAAACTTATCAAAAAATGTATATAAATATATACATTATTCAGTTCAATAACTCCATTTGACTCTCTCTCTCTCTTTTTTTAGGATCGCTTCAACGTCAACAGTCAGATTGAGCACTGTAGGAATTGATATTTGAATTTATATATAGATTGGGACGATCGAGATCTAATCATCCCCTAAAATTTCCACATATTTTTTTTCTTTATTAATGTTACTATTACAATAGTACAATCTAAATACGTTGGTACTGGACATGCCGACACAATCAAGCAGTAATGCCCTAAAACTATTTAATAGCATAATTATAATTATAATTATAATGATTATGTAAATGTGTGTGTGTTTATGCTCAAATTTATTCTTCTTTTCTTTAGTGAATGGTTGACCAACCAGCAGCGAGACAGTTATGCATCCTACGTTGGCCATAACTCTCTTTTGTCTTTCTTTTCTGTTGCTGAGAATGAATGCAAGGCACGCGTGAAGATGAACATTATGGAGGCAAGCAAACTCATAATTCTTATATAAATCAATTATAAAGATGATAACGGGCATGTGTCAAATGAGATTGTGTATATTAACATCAAGTGTATGGGCCTGTGTTTAGAAAATGGTTCGTCCTTGCGGTGTCCCTCCCGTAAGAGAAGAGCAGTAATAAGAACCACTTTATTACTATCGATCATCCAACCCCCCCTTTGAGGATTTCTATCAATCTCAATGAAAGAAAGCATAACCTACGCCAGAACTACAAAAACAAAAATCAAATGATAAAAGACATGTGTATATGAAATAGAGACTGTATGTATATGTGTGTGAATGTGTGTGAATGTGTGTGAATGTGTGTGAATGTGTGTGAATGGAATAATAATATTATTGTTTACTAAAGATAAAAAAGCTAAAGGTAGCAATAAGTTTTGTTTCAATGATATATGAGTATAAAGAGAAAAAAAAGATGTTTGGGATTGTATGGGTCGTGTGTCTGCGTCTGCGTCTGCGTGTGTGTGTGTGTGTGTATATATACATGTCATTTTTCTAGGTTTTTTTTTGTTTTTGTTCTTTAGAGAAAAACAGAAGGATAAGATGGGATAAGTAAAAAGTAAGTAGAAATAATCCTAGTCAGAATCACTGTCTTCAGACATAAATTCGATGTTTGGCTTGACTTTCTTGTCATTGTTGACAGCATTGGGCATCACAATATCATCATCATCGTCTTCATCGTCTTCACTGTCTGAAACTTCTCGCTTGTGTTCATATACTCCCAATCCAAGATTCATTTCAATGTATTGTTCGTCTTCCTCGACTTGCTCAATGTCAAGATCCTCTGGTTTCATGTTTTGAAGACTGGCATTAGCAGCTTGTATTTGCGGTAAGAATGCCTGAAGGCGAGACATGATGTCAGTAGGTGGAGCGATCTTGAATGTCTTTCGTTCTTCTGGAGGGGGAATAAAAGGAATCTGTGGTCCATTCTTTTTCAACTCTTCTTTAGTGTTGCCCAAGAGATTTGTATCCGCTAAAAGTTTGGCTTTTACACAAAAAATTATAAGTTTCTTTCTTTTGTAAAAAAAAAAATAGTAATAATAATGTATATGTATGTTATTCTCACCAAGAGTCTTTTCTCTACCGGGAATATTCAAAAGATCTGACGAGTGATTTTGTTGGGAGCTCATATTTGGTTTCGTATATAATAATAATGTATTGTCAAGTAGCAAAAAGAAGTTTATATTAAAAAAAAAAAGAGAGAAAGAGGCTATAGTATAGTTGATTGATGTCGGTTTTTTAATCCGTGGCTTTTTGTTTTTTTGCCAGTCACTACCAAAAATGGACAAATGTCAGTGGCACTGATTTTTTTTTGCTAGGCACAATTTCATATTTTAATAATGAAAAGAAGAAGGGGGAAGGAATGCAGCCGCAAGGACTAAGCTCGTTTGATCTGTCAGTCCAAGTTAATATATTAATTACAGTGTATAGATAAATGATTAGCTTTTAATAATAAGCCCTATACCTCCACTACTCTTATTCTAATAGACCAAAAATAAATACATCATTAAGCAATGCTGCTAGAATTGATAGGATATTCTGTATATAAAGTTTATAGTGAAAAATTAATAATTACACACAAAAGTAAACTGTAATTTACGCACACACAATTTTTTTTTTGGAAAAAAAAGAGTTGCTTGTAAAAAAAAATTGGACTGTCTTCAAGCAAGATTAAGACTGGCAGATTCACACACTAGAGACACATTTCATTTTGTTTTTACATATACATATATCTTTAAATTCATCATAGCATGGTCAAAGAAATCGATCCTAGCATCAACGAGAGCCAGTTTCTCTTGAGCGCCCTCAAAGACGGACGTCGTGTCGATGGTCGCGGTGTATATGACATGCGGTCTATTGAATTGACATTTGGCCAAGATTTTGGTTATGTGCAAGTTCAATTAGGAAAAACAAGGTAAAAACTGAAAAATACAAAGTTTTGGATTTGAATAATAAAAAAGAAACATAATTACTAACATTTAAAATAAATAATAATAATAATAATAATAATATAAAGAATTGCAGCAAAGGTAACCGCAGAAGTCGTGCGTCCTCGTCCAGACAAGCCTACAGAGGGTATGCTTTTGTTCAATACTGAGATTTCACCAATGGCCTGCCCAACTTTTGAATCTGGAAGGTGAGATTCATTTATTATTATTATTATTATTTTTAAAAAAAACAAGTTTTTTTGTATTACACGTTTATTGGAAAGAAAGAAAGATATGTATATGCATGTATTGATACCGACTTTTTTTTGTTATTATTTTTAAATCAATAGTCGATCAGAGGAAGAGGTTTTAATTAGTCGTATCATTGAAAAGGCTATGCGTCGTAGCAGAGCCATTGATACCGAGGGTCTTTGTATTGTAGCCGGTGAAAAGGTTTGTTATAAAGTAGATTGTATTTTCAAGTGTGCAAGCGTATTTAATATATATATATATGTGTGTGTGTGGGTTTAGGTCTGGCAAATTCGCGTAGACCTTCATTTCTTGGATCATGATGGAAATCTGGTGGATTGTGCGTGCATAGCTGCCATCACTGCTCTCTTGCATTTCAGACGACCTGATGTCACAGTTGTTGGAGAAGAAGTAACAATTGTAAGTAATAAAGCATCTAGGAACATTTAGTGCGTCAATTTTGGTATTGGTATTGGTATTGATATGATGTCCTGCAGCATCCAGTTGACCAGCGTAACCCAGTACCCTTGAGTGTGCATCATATACCGATCTGTATTACATTTGGCTTTTTTGACAATGGGTAAATATTTTTTTCTCCATAGTGTACCATCCCAAACGATTTACTGACATTATGGACAGTGAGTACTTGACTGTAGATCCCAGTTATTTGGAGGAACAGGTCAAGGAGGGTGATATGACCATTACTATGAACATCCACAAAGAGATCTGTGCATTGTCAAAGGCAGGTGGTATTCCACTGGAGATGGATCAGGTCCTACGATGCTCCCAGATTGCACTTGTTAAGGTTACAGAAATCACAGAACAAATAAAAAAGGCACTTGAAGATGACAAGGCAGCAAGGTAAATTAAATGAAAAAAAGGGGGATAAAGGAGTAAACCAAAGCAACATTTTCTTTTTCTTTTTCTTTTTGCTAATCCTGTTCTTCTTCTTGTGTTACAGACAAACTTCAAGGAAATAAAAGCATTGGTATCTCTCCCTCTATCTCTCTCTCTATCTCTCTTTATATTTTTTATGCAGTATCCTATTTATGATTCTTCTGCCAAACATCACAGTGACTGTATATACAATTTATATTCTTAATATACTCTCAATTTATTGAATTCTCTAGAGAAATCCATGTCAACTGCAATGCCATTGACTTTCATCTCACTTTGTGCTTGTAGTTAGGGATCAGATTTGGTATTATACTTGATGCAACCTATTTAGCGAAAATAAAGTCTAAGACATAATTAAAAAAAGCTTTGAATTATTTTATAAAGTAATCTCAAGACATCTCTCTGTTTATCCCAAAAGGAGAAGTAGAATATAAACGTCTACTAAAAGACTACAATTTTTTCACAATATATATCAAAACGTCCCGAGCTCAATCGAAAGTATTTTGTGTACATAAATTCTGATCCCAAGCTCCGTCTAAAATAAACACTTTCTTCATTTGGATCCATATTTTCCCACGCACATCGAATCTTACAAGACCTTGTTCTTTATTTTACTTTCCTCCTTTCTTTCTTCTCTCTGATATCCTTACTCTTCAGTTCATATATATATCTATACACATACTTGCCTTGGAAAATGTACTCAAGGACAACTAGCCTAAACTTCTTAAAAACTACAAAGGGAACTGTGGTATGTTCATATATATTCATTGTGTGTTTCGTATTCAGGACTTAACCTGGACTACACACCAGGAAAAATACGTCTATAAGCCATGGATTACCAGACGTTCCTTCCACTCATCTATACTATCAAGAGCCAAACAACCTTTTCTGCTGGCTGACATTGGTGAAGGTATCCGAGAAGTTGAAATTATTCAATGGTATAATAATAATAATAATAAAAGAAAAGAAAACTCTGGCCTTATTACATTGTTTCTAAGAATTCTGACTTACATTTTTTTTTATATTCTGTTTCTGTTTTTTGATAATTTGTGCAGGTTTGTACAGCCAGGTTCGGTTGTCGAGGAGTTTGATAGGATCTGTGAGGTTCAGTCAGATAAGGCAGCAGTGGAAATCACATCTCGATATGCAGGAATGATCAGTAAACTTCACTATCAACTCAATGGAGTTGCCACAGTAGGAGCTCCTCTGGTTGATATCGAGACTGCCGACGAATATGTGGATGGACAAAATACACCAGTTGCAGAGAATGTTAAAGTACCAGAAAGTATACCAAACACAAAACCAGTCGAGACACCATTGGTAGAAAACAGATCCAGAGATCCAGGTGTTCTTAGTTTGGCTACTCCGGCTGTTCGAAGATTACTTTTTGAAAATAATCTCGAGGTTACTGAAATCAAAGGAACTGGAAAGAACCAAAGAGTGCTCAAGGAAGACATTATTCGCTTTTTGACCGAGAAAAAGGATACTACAGGCAAGTAATGCACGCAAATGTGTGTGTGTGTGCGTGTTTCTGTACATATAAAGTTTAGCAATTAATTTCAAACACACATTTTTTTTGGTATCCAATCCAGATCTTAGACGACCAATTGCGGTTGAGCTCATTAGCCCCTCACAACCTGTCTTGAGTGTAGATCCAAACAACCAGGGCACACCATTGACTGACACCCAAAAAGTCATGTTCCTGGCCATGACTCACTCACTTGCGATTCCTCAGCTGGGGTACAAAGATGAAGTAGATCTCACTCTCACAAATACCTATCGACAGGCCTTGAACAAGTCTATTTCTGATCATCCTGGACGCCATCCCTTCACCAAAATATCCCACCTACCTATCCTTCTAAAGTCTCTTTCTCTAGCCTTAACCCAGTTCCCGATCATGAATGCCTCCATTACCACTTCAGACCAAGGAAGACTTAATCAGGTGGTCTACAAGACCTCTCATAACATCGGCCTTGCCATGGACACACCCCAAGGTCTTAAAGTCCCTAATATCAAGGACGTCCAGGACAAGAACTTGTTTGAGATTGCGTCCGAGTTGCATCGCCTGGTCAGCTTAGGTAAAAAGAACGAGCTCTCGGCTAGTGATTTGACAGGTGCCACAATCACATTGTCAAACAGCGGAACTTTTGGTGGGACTTATGCAAATCCAATGGTCTTTCCATCAGAGCTGGCTATTGTTGCGCTTGGAAAAATACAGACCTTGCCACGACTGGAGAATGGAAAGATTGTTGCAAAGCAAGTAATGCCCATCAGTTGGGCTGCAGATCATCGCCTGATTGATGGTGCGACTATGGCTCGATTCAGTAATCAGTGGAAGCATTGGGTTGAGAATCCAGCTATTTTTACAAGTATGCTTAAATGAAGCTTACATTTAGAGAATATTAGAGCATAGTAGGGTATATGCTATGTACAGATAATAATATTAGTAGTAATAAAAAAATTAGAAAAGAACAAATCCAAGAGATAAAAAAAAATGCTTGACTATTTCCAACAAATATTCAATATTTTGCCCAATTCATGTAGCTCAGCTGGCTGGATAGATACAGGATACTAGATATTATTTTAAAAGAGAAGCAAAATCATAATATTTTATTGGGTAGTCTTAAATGATCTGGAAATAAGAAAGAAGAAAAGGAAGAGTCTAAAGAAGATCATGGTTTCTTTATCCAAAATGAAAAGTTATCCCCCAAAAAAAAAACAATTCACTCCTTGTAACTCACATGTGTCCACTCGAAGTGTGTGCAAAAACAAATTAGGACAAGAATTTAAGACAGTTGTTTCTGAATATTAACATTGTACTCTTTCCGCACAAATGCAAGCCTTTTGGATATCTGCTCACCCATTCAGTACTGTAGTACTCAAAATGTTTTTAATCTACTGCGGATTATAAATCAACTGTAATAAATTTCTGAGGAGCTGTACAAAACCGAAAACAGATAGCTGACTACCACAATAAGGATTTGCTGGTCAGGCTATCTTGACCACAGAATACCAGAAAATATAATACTTTGAACATCTTTACTTGGAAACCATCAATTCCTCACAAACTGCTTTTATATAAAAAAATTATGGGCAAGAGAGAAAGAAAGTATATATATATAAAGAGATATATATACACATAAAATATTCTATTGAATATACATTACAGTGCATAATTAACCAAGTGGCACCACTACAATTTTTATTTTATTTTATTTTATTTTTGCTTCCGCAACTGAAGCCCTATATGATAGACTTGATGACGTAAATCAATGGAATCTTTAATTGGAATCGGTGTGGAGCTTGATAAAGTTTGGTTCTTCTTTCTTGCACTGTTTTCTTAAACATACTTCTTGAACTTACCCACCAAATTTCTTTTTTATATTTTTCTTTTTTTTAAAGTAATAATAATAATATTTTCCTTTGTTATAAGCGTTCTATAATTTACTTTGAGCCCTAGTCTCTATCTAATTCCTATTTAGTTCGGTTCTTTCTCTTTTTTCTCTCTACTCTCTGTCTCTCTATCTATTCTTGTACCTTTTATATCATACTATATAAATCAAATCAGATAGAGAAACTCAGTGTGTCAAGCAGCAACATCCTTAACGCGTCATTAGAATCGAACACATTCTTTTTTATCATTCTGGATCTCAATGTCTATATCAGCCGTTAATGTTTCGCCTGCAATGAATGCATCTACGCCTGGGTCACATTCATCCCCAGCCGGCATTCCACATCAATCTCCACAGATCGTTTCTCCTCACCATCATCGTAAAGAGGTTGCATGTGTATTGGTGATTGATGGATCAGCACGAATGAATCCTCACTTGAGTACAATATATGAGGCTTATATTGAACCTATTCTCAGGTAAATTCAACATTCTATGAGACACTTTTTATATAAAGATGTATCAAATATATGCATACACACACACACACATATATATATATATATATATAAGAAACTTAAGCTTTAGCCTAAAATAACTTTTACTTGATCCACAATACCCTAGGCAGCTTCGTTCTCCCATTATTTCAGAAGGAGACCACCGTCAATCAAAGACAAAAGTCACGGTATGGTATCATTAATCCTTGATTTTTGGGCATCTCTCTTTATTCTTTACTGATTAATTATGATTATGATTATTATTCTCGTATGGGTTACCGCTGCTTCTTTTAAACAGCCTGTTTTAAAATATGGCTTGGTGATTTATGGAGATTATGAAAGATCATCAACTGCGACAGTCGATCGAAAGTATTTTACATCTGAGCTCAATTTGTTCCAAGAAATCCTCCAAAATATTACATGCAAAGAGGGTGGTATGATACGCAATGCAGTAGGAGAAGGTCTTGTTGCAGCATTGGAGGTATGTATAAGCTACTGAAATTTGTAGATTTTTTTTAAGTTTTAAAGTTTATTTATTTCTTTATTAACAAATCATTGTAGATGTTTTCAGATTATAAAGAAGAGATCAACGGTAACAATGAACAGATTATGCACTGTATTCTTGTATCCAACAGCACTCCTTACAAGACTGGCGTGCGTAAAAATTTATACGACAAGTATGACAATTACAAATTGGAAGATATAGCCGAAGAAATGAAAAGAGTGAGTTGAATCAACTAAAAAACATACATGTATGAAATATTTAATATTAATATTCTTTTAAAAACACTTCTTCTTTCTTTCTTTCTTTCTTTCTTTCTTGATATCAGAACAACATACACTTGTCCTTGATTACTCCTAAGAAGGGCTACGATGAATTGGAAAAAATTGTCAAAGAGGTATTGATAATTTCTACGAGTTTTAAATTATAAATTGTTACCAGTTAACATGTGTGTGTATGGAATTATAGGTCAATCATCAAGTTGAAGTACATTCGATCAATGAAACAGTTTCACCTTTGCATGTTGTAAAACTAGCAGGATTCAAACTTCCTGTTGTACCAACACCCACAATAACAGCTACTACTACAATGAATATGATCAACTCCAACCCGGTTCCAATTACCGCCAATACAAACCCATCCGTTATTACTGCTCTTTCAACAACTCCTGCAGCCACGTCTGCTCCGGTTTCTACTCCGGCTCCGACTATTAATACAGTAGAGATGAAATCAGGTAAACAAGACAAAAAAAAAGCATTTCATAAACTTTATGCCCAAGTAGTTTATTTTATTTTAATATATCTATATCCATATATTTATCAAAACAAAAAAATTAAACTTTATCAGACAATCAAAAACAAGCTCTACCTCCAACTGGGCTCACAATACCTTCGGCAAACTCACCTCAACCTGGACCTGTTGCTGAATCGAACAAAAAGAGAAAACGCGAAAATGTACCCGGTCAGATCAGTTTACCCGAACCAACCTTTGATGCCGCACGTTTTGCAGAAGCTGGTGCAAGAGTGGGCGTCCAGTTTGCTCAACGACACCCAACAGCACAAAATCAACCTAATACTACTAACGCTGCAGCTACTACCACTACAGCTACTATTGCAAATACAACTACAACTAATACTACGGCTGCTCACATATCCAATGTACCGACTTCGAAAATCGAGCAGAATAACTCCCCCATTAATCACATAAAAGTCGAACCATCACCAACCGCTCCACACAAAACACTTAAAAACCAACCATCGATGCCAAATACCCAGAATCCCTCTCCAAACCGCGAGCAGACCGGCTCTCCTATACAAATGCAGCGACCCCAGGGTCAACCTATGCAGCAACACCAAGGATTGCTGGGCATGCAATTGACACCTCAACAGGTACAACAGCAGATGTTACATTCACAGCAGCAGGTGCAACAAGCACAACAGGCCATAATGGCCTTGCAGGCACAGAAGGCACAACAGGCACAACAAAGAGGTGCTCCTGCTCAAAATCCACATCAGATCCAGCAATACCTTATACAAAAACGAAACTCAATTTTGGCTATTAATCCTTTGACTCCTGCTCACCAAAGTCAATTGCAAGCAATTAACGTAGCCATGCAGAAAGTGGGTGAACAGATCAGACGCACAGAGCTTTCCCAACAACCGAATGGCTCTGTACCTCTCGGAAATCCAGTAAATAACCCAGCTTCTGGTGTATCATCCCCAATGTCATTTTCTGCGGCTATGCAGGCCAGACCCCCTCTTGTACCCGAATTAAATCAGCAAGGTCAAATGATAGGCCAGCAACAGAACCCACAAATAACTGCTATTGGAGCCCAAAATCCTCAAATGACAAGTGTACTGCAGCAACAAGCCCAACAACAACAACAACGACTTATGATGGCAGCAGCTCAGATGAATCTTCAGCAACAGCAACAGTTGCAACAGCAGTTACAACAACAGCAGTTACAACAACAGCAGATGTTACAACAACAACAACAACAACAACAGCAGATGTTACAACAACAACAACAGCAACAACAACAACAGGCAGCACAACAGCAGCCTGGTATGCGACCTGTAATGAATGAGATGGTACCTAATGGAATGTCCCCTAATGTGATGGCTCCTAATGGCATGGCCCCTAATGGCATGGCCCCTAATGGTATGGTTCCTAATGGCATGGCTCCTAATGGCATGGCTCCTAATGGCATGGCTCCTAATGGAATGCCTCCTAATGGAATCACACCTCAAATGATGCAAAACCAAGCCAATCTCTTAAGTCAACAACAACAACAGCAACAACAACAACAGCAGCAGCAAAATGGACAACAAGCAGGCGCGATGACACAGCCAATATGGACAGGGCATATTGTTTGGCACATCAAAACGCCTGATGGAACTTTCCAAGAATTTAGCTGTCTCTGTGGCGCATATGCTATTACACTCAAAGGAAACAATGTTAGCTTTGAAGAATAGTAAGTATAAGTAATATAATGAGAGGAATAATGGTAGATTTGATAAAGAGCGAACAATATACATATATCTGTGACTTGATATCTGACCTTTCACTTTTTTTTTTTTATTATATACATATATCTTTAGCCGCCCTGAAATGTGGCCACAGCGTATTATGATCGCTGGCCGATCTCCTCTTGCTCAAGCTCAGGCTTTCCAACGCCAGGCATTAGAAAACAAATTGCCTTTCTGTCAATTTAGGGCTCTCCCTACCAGTAGTACACAAGACCAAACGAACTTTGGGCTCTTGGTTCGTAACCTGGAGCAAAAGAAATACGTAAGAGCTTACTGAAATCACTTTTATTATTATTCTATTCTTTTCATTTTGATGACTAACTTGTTATTTATTTATTTTTAAAAAAATAGATTGCTACTGTCCTGTTTAATCCTGGTCAAAACACAAAGCCAAACGAACAGCCACATGGTGTGCTTTTGACACACTCGTCAGGAAAATTGATTGGTATTGTGTTCACCCGGATACCCCTCCCAGATCTCAATGCAATTCCTCCCGGGATGCCTACACTTCAAAACCCTGGCATGGTACCACCCGGATCTCTTCCTTTACGAAATGCCGGAACACCTCCAAATATGCCCGGACTTCCTGCAAATATGAATATGGGAATCAATCAAAATCAAGCTAGCGTCCAATTGCTGAGAAATCAATTGATTAAACAGCAAATGGCCACAGCTGCTGCTGCTGCTGCTGCTGCTGCAAATCGTGGTGTACCCAACCATGTTCCTCAGGGTATTAATGGTAAATATTAACTTATTAAGCATAGTGTTATTAATAATTGATTTATAATAATAACATTAAGATTAATTAATTATTATTATTCCTATTCGTGAACAATAAGGTGTTCGTCCTGCAGGTCTTAATCCAAACAGTTTGTTACTTTCAAATATCAATATTGGAAATGGCAATTCACCAAATATGGCAATGAATGTCAATAACAATAACAACAATAGCAATCCAAACGGTGTTATTGGACTTGGGATTGCGGGAGCAAATCCAATCGGTGAGATTAATTTGTCACCACAAGAAATATTAGAATTCCAGCAAAAGATTATGCAGGCCAAGCACCAACAGGCACAGCATGCACAGCATGCGCAACAGGCACAGCAAACACAACATGCGCAACAAGCACAACAGCACAACAATCAGCATTCACAAGGGATGTAAACTGACTCTCTATTGAATCTTTTATACGTATACATACTATATATAAGGATGTATCGAGTTCATTTGCTTTTATTTTCTTTTGTAGTAGATCTGTTATCATCTCATTCTTTTTTTCCTTTTATCTCTCGCTCTCTCATTTATATACATTTCTTTATTATCCTTATTATCATTCTCTGTATCATAGTCTTCAAAAATGATTAAATCAGACATTAGCGTGTACACCAATATATATATATACAAATTGTCATTATTATTATTTTCGCTGTGGGTGCACTATGGTAGAAAAAGAAGGGGAGGTTTTGGGCGACTTTAGGATATTTTAGTAAGATTTAATGGGGCTTAAGGATTGTTTTAAGGCTGAATTTTGGTTAAGCACTACTTTTTCTCCCTTTTATATATGTATGTTTCAATTCTCAATATTTTTTCTTTTCTTTGTTATTATTGTAGTTTAACCCTAAATGAATCTTCCCAGTATAAAGAATAGAGAGAAAGATAAAAGTACATTAGTATACGAATAAAATATTAATACCCAGAGAGTGAAGATACATGAATATTATTAAAACACAAGAGAGTGAGACAGGAAAAGTAGGCCAATGAACACATATCTAACCACAGCCCGAAGCACATTAAAAAACTACACTCCTAAACATATTTACTTTATTCACATAGTATTGATTGAAATTGTTTATTCATAGATCAAGAGGTAGTACTGCTAGTTATTGGTACAAAAAAAACAATATTCATAACATCTGTTTGTACAGAACATAATGAGTCAAATAGAAATAAGGTTTTTTGGGTCATTTAAAGTTACATTGGTAAATATTCTTGTCATTAAAGAAAGAACAAAACAAAATTGAAAAAAAATCACATAATCCAGGCTAGACGGTACTACTGCAATAATCTTAGCTCTCTCTATTTGCCTCTGCTTGTTCTTGGATCGTGGAAATAGTTTGCTGTCTCTCCGACTCAAGTTGCTGATTCTGTTTGACAGACTGTTCTTTTTGTGAAAGATTCATTGCTGAAATAATATTTAGAGATTCTAAACAAGTGTATCCAATATAAAACGATACAGGAGCTGAAAGTACACTGGACGATAAAAAGGCCCTAGCAGCTGCAATTACTCCATAGCGTTTCGCCCAGTTTTTGATGTTCCGAAAGTTCATAATTAATAATGTTGAGTAAAAGGGTTTCGTCTATGAGACAAAATATATAGTTTCTTTATATATGTTTTTATCATTGAGGTAAATAGTCACAGAGGAAACAAAGAATAATGTGGTATTCTTGTTTTTAACCTGTGTATGTCTCAAACAAAGTACCATCAATATAGTATTCCTATCAATATATGTTCTTTGTTAATATATATTATCTATGATACGATATCTCTCTCCTTATTCTAGTGATTGACTACATTTTTAGTACACACTGACTTAATAGGTTAAATGCACAATATATGTAGCGACACTTTCAACACAGATTGATGTATTTTTTTTAGTATAAGTTCAATGGTCAGCATGTAAAAACAATCAAGATTTTGTTCCAGAATATATTAATCGATTGAATTTTAAATGACTCGGTTATCTAATAAAATCTCTTTATTAGTTTTTCTTTAATTTACTTTATAAAAACCATGACTACACAGCAAAAAAAATCCCGATGTTCGGATTATTTTGACTCATAAAACGCTTTAATAATAATAATAGAAAATACAACTATATCATTTTACAGGAAAAGCAATTCTGAATATCGAGCCCGTGATTAACCAGCCTTTTAATTGCAACCTGTAGCTTATTTAGATATAAATTAAGTCTATATTGTTTGATAATTTAATAGACATTAGAAACACAAAAAAAGAGCATTTATTTTTTATTTAATTTCCAATTTTCACTTTATGTTATTTGCATGTTATAATACTATCAAATAAACAGGTATTAAGGCTCTAGGAGAGCACATACTATATATATATATATATATATATATATATATTAGAAAACACATTGTTTACTTGACTTATAAAGAATTATACTCAAACAATAACTCTTTGCAATAACCATAAGGTCGATTGAGAATAATTTAGCCAAGTTAAAAAAAAAGTCTCGTATAGACAGTTGATCCTGCTTTACATTACTTTTTGCCTCTTATTTACTTACTCAACAACACGCACTATTTATATTTCATTTATGATTTTACTTTTTTACGTGTCTTAAAGGACTTACAATAGAATTTTGCTTTTCTATTATCTAAACTTACATCTAGCAAGGTACCAAAGCATATATAAATATTACACTGTTGCTTTTAATAAGAGCAATTATAGAGCAATAAGTAAACATTATCTTTACGTTGTATTTATTAAACAAAATAAACACAAAAAGTAACATATAAACTATAGAGATAGTGATAACAAAGTCTAATACAAGAAAAAAATTGGTAATTCAAATAGTAATTCTATAAAAGAAAAACAATCGTATTGGTATTGCTTTAAAACAACCATCAAAAGCATCGCTCTTTTGCTTGTAGCAAGCAAGTATATTTAAGTATCTGTCTTTAAAGAAAATAACAGCAGTTAGTAATGTACTTAAACGCTGTGTACTAAAATCCACTACAGTATATATTTAATTGTGTAAAGTGCTTTCGATTATGCTAGCCATTTGCTGGCCATTATCTTAAGCATATTTTTATGTAATAATTGGCTTCAGTCTATATCTATCTAATTATAACCTTTACTAACCTTGGCGATTCTGGAAACCGCGAAGAGTAGAGTATAAATATCTACTAGATGAACAGTCGGTAGATTGTTTAAACGTAAAACGGGGCATATTGAAATTAATCATTTAAATTGCATGTATAATTATATCTAAATGAGACCTAAGAACGTGTTTTTGTAAACATTCCAGCTATTAGCTAGTCGTTTTAGCAGGAATTTGTTGGCGTATTGGTCTTTTTTTATAATCAATATTATTCTTATAGATGTATGAGACCTGAGAAAGTGTATTTTTTATTTGGTAATCATACTAGCATTTGCTAGTTATCTTAAATACTTTTCTCAGCATTGGTATATGTCTATTAGTGCGAAAGTATTTAAAAATGTGAAGAAAAAATATTGTATTACCTTTAGATAATCTTATTAAGATGTCGCACATATGTTCTTGTGATTGTATAGGTGTATATGTGTACGTGCTTATTAAAACACACGTAAAGATGCCTAAACGTTTTTTGAAAGACTAAAAAAACAGGTGAGTGCAGCAAACAAACCTTGCTATGTACGCCTGTAAACATACACCCAAGTGTAATATGAAGCTCCTATTGGCTCATAAAAGCATGTCATGTATGCTGAATGGCCATATAAAAGAAGAAAAAGCATAGACCCATTGTCTTGGGAAAGTGCGTATAGTCAAAATAAAATAAAAAACCGTTAATAAAATAAAGTGAGATTTTTAAACGTAAGGTGGCTATTATTTTCATACGTTATAGCTAATACTTACTTTTGGTAGTTCTTTATAGCCATTTTTGTGGTTTGTGAGGTATTCGGGATTGTTTATGGGTTAGTATCTCAATAATGGGAAAAGTAGAGACTGTGAGAGTGTTATTTATTAAAGAGACAAAACAATATTGTTTATATCTGCTACTATTCAAATCCCTGTAATTCAAATCCCTGTTGTGTAATGGTTGGTTTACACTGTATGAGTGTGTAGTGTACGTGTGCCTGGTGTGTAACAGTTCCAGAGATTGTTAACTTGCCAGGTTCATTAGCAAGAAGGAACCAGTGTTTGGTTGTGGGGTCTGTTCTTCACTCAATTGTGGTGTGTATACCACACTTATTATAAATAAAAACAAAGCAGTGAAGATCATATTATTATGATTTTCTGCTCTTATTAAATTATTAAATAGCTCTACATTATATATATAAGACAAAAAAATTAATATAGTTATTTATCTATTTTTTAATTTTTTTTTTTAAAAAAAAAACATATATACTCATATATCAAAGTGCAGTATTATACATGAAATCCAACTATTTAATTTTCACTTGCCGACATTTTTTTTGCTACTTTTGCTACTTTATTTGTAGCATTTAAAAAATAGACAGTTTAGTACTATTTTTTTCTAAAGTAAGATTGTAACTACGAAGTGAGGAAATTTTGTTTTTTTGATTATACGACATTAGGAGAAACAATATATTGAAACACCGCCGCATTTTTTTTTGTGGAGGGATTTTTCTAGCCTCACAAAATTGCTACGCTCCTAGGTGTTTTTGAGCACTAAAAAATTCTTAAAACAGCTGAGATCCAAAAATGCCCTGAAATCTACAAAAAAGATTGGGCATTTGAAATTTAAATTAATTATTTTATTTTATTTTATTCTATTTTGTTTTTGCTTTTTTTTTACAACTTTTCAATTAATATTTAATTTTTTATTATTATTTGATAACAAGTAATTGACTCTCTTATTTCAATTATAACTTTATTTAAATATTATATTACATCGTAATTAAGGTATTTGTAATTGATTTTGAGCTGGTATCTCAATATTAAAAAAAAAGTATATACTTTGAGAGTGTTATTTTTTTAAAAGGATAAAATATTAATGTTTAATCTGATACTATTAACGTCTATTGCAATTCAAATTCATGCTATTTAATGAGTAGCTTATATTATATAAGTTTGTAGTGTACATATACTTTATGTATAACAGTTTTGAGAATTATGAATTTGTTAAATTAATTAGCAAGAAGGAACTAATGTTTAGTTGTAGAGTCTGTTTTTTAAAAATGTAATATTTTACAATTTCAGTATTGAGCAATAAAAGTTATTCTCAATATTAAAATTTAATACTTATATATTCATTAATAATTAACAAATAGTATAAATGCAATACAGATATCAATAAATGAAGACCTTTATTTTTTTTAACTATTCAAATTATCTTCTTTTAGTAATTTCACCTCCGATGTGCTACGACTGGTATTCAAAAATCTACATAAGGACACACAAAATCTACCTAGGGCCACACAAAATCTACCTACTAGACAGAATCTACCCATATGGCAAAATTTGCTCACACAAATCTACTTGGACACACACAAATTCACTTGGACACACATAAATTTATTTGGGCACACACAAACTCTACATATATTTTTCTCACATAGAAATCTACCCAGATAGCAAGATGCACACACATACATACTTCACTTAAAATTAATTCTAGATCTAAATAAATAATAAGCAACAAAAAATAAAAAATATTTTTTGTAATTAAAGGCAGTACGTATACAAACTACAATAGTTCTTTTTTGTTTCTGTAAATATATTAAGATAAATAAGATATATGGGCAGAGGAATACTGAGTCGATTTGATTGAAGTGAAAGCTATAAAAAGAATGAGAGTATAATGTAACAGTGATTTTATTTAAAAAGACTAAGAAAGTTTTGACAGTAGAGTATTTGTGTTGTGTAAAGAGTGCAGGATAGTGAGATAGACGGAAGCTGTGTGTAAGAAATAGCTTTCTTTGTATACTATAATTTTTAAAATTATGGAGTTTACTTACTGAATATTTCCTATCATTATTATTATTATAGCTTTGAGTATCACGATGTGACACGATGAAGATTACCATGGTGAGACTTTGTATTGTGTGATGCCTGTATGCTCTAGAACAGGTTATTTAGAAATATACCAAAAGTTGGAAGCTTTGAATATTATGTCTAATGGGATGGGGTCAATTGTCATTGAAGAAGGTCTTGGAAGTATAAGCATATAAATATTATGTGTATAAGAGTTGAAAGCCAGTTATGGGAATGGTGGTGTATCACACTCCAGGTATAAAATAATATAGTGTATGACTTTCAAGTGCTAAAGTTTTATTATATGGCTATCATTTCGATTTCTATTTTTCAATGGTAATAAAATGAAAGAATATTATGGTTGTTAGTATCAATTTGGATAGCTCTGTGAAGCTGGTTTTGATACTGGTTAAAAAAAAAGAAAACGATATTGTGGTTGTTGGTGTTGATTTTGATAGCGTTGTAAAGCTGGTGTTGCTAGGCGTAATAAAAAAAGAATATCGTAGTTATTGGTGTTGGTTTTTAAGGCGTTGAGAAGTTTATAGGGTCACGAAGGTTTATTTTTCTGTTCGACTCCTATATACCGTGGGCAGCCGTCAAAAAGAAAAAATAAAGAGTATTCTCTCTTTTCGTATTGCGTCGATTTCTGTCTACTTTGAGTTGCCATGTTATATGAATGATGATCCCCAGAAGGAATGAAGATCCTCGAACGGGATGGAAGGATGGGGGGATGTAGAGAGAGGATTCAAGCCATCGTTAAAAAATGATTTTCTTTTGTTTTAGTTACGGCACAGTAAAGGCTTTTGAATACACAGTCCTCTCTGAAAAATTGCAAGTGAATACTAAACGGTCTTTAAACATTCGTATAGCTAGCAGTATCCCTGTAAATGGACCCTGAGGTAATCGGGATTGATTTTGGGTTAGTATCCCAATATTAGGAATAGTAAATACTTTGATACTCTAATTTATTATAGAGATAAAACAATATTGCTTATATATGTTGCTATTATAATCCCTTGTAATTCAAATTCCTGTTGCGAATTGGTTTATTTTATACTGTATAAGTCTGTAGTGTATGTGGGCCTGGTGTAGAACAATTTCGTGCGGTTGTTAACTTGGCAGGTTCATTAGCAAGAAGGGATTAGTGTCCGGTTGTGAAGTCTGTTCTTTGCTCAATTGTGGTGTGTATACCACACTGTTAACTACAGACCCATACAATAAATGAAAGAAAAAAGTTTAAACTCAACTAAATAGAACATCTTTAATGCAAAGTTGTTGTGCTTTTTTTTAAAAACTCTTCTCATTCAAATCTCACAATGTCTCAGCAAATCAATAAAAGTATTCCTAAGAAACGAAAAGAGCTTTCAGACTATGAAAAAGGACTTATTATCGGTGGTGCTCTCCATAATATTTCATTGACTGCCATTTCGGAGAAGACAGGCATACCCATGACAACTGTACATAGCACAGTTCAAAGTTGGAAACAGAATGGCACGCCATTAACAGAAAAACGCCAAGGACGTCCATCAATTTTGGGTGAGAGAGATTTACGCCAGCTTAAAAACGAAATGAAGAAAGATCGTAATGCCACACTTGGAGAACTCACAAACGCCATGAGACTCATGATTGGCAAGTACATTTGCAAGAATACCATCCGCAAAGCTATTCGTAAGATCGGAATGTCTTCTTGCCATCCTGTGTTTAAGCCAAGGCTATCCAGAACACATAAAAAGAAACGATTGTTGTTTGCTAAACGTTGCAAAGAAACCAATCAAAGATGGGATCGTGTGATTTGGAGCGATGAGTCTCGCTTTATGGTTTTCCCAAAGGATGGAAACCTTAGAATTTGGCGCTTTCCTCTGGAGAAGTTCAAGTCTGATTGTATCATGCCTAGAGTACAGTTTGGAGGTGGTTCGGTGATGGTTTGGGGCTGTGTGTGGGCAGGAGGAGTAGGCCCACTAAAAACGATTATTAACAGCCTTGACCAATTTGGCTATATAAACCTTTTGGAAAGAAAGTTGCTCCCATTTTATGGTCGCCTAAGTAAAAGACATGACGGGGAGTTTATTTACCAAGAAGACAATGCTCCTTGTCATAAGTCAAAACTTGTTGAGAACTGGAAAAAGACCCATAATGTACCAATAATGGAATGACCGCCGAATAGCCCAGATCTCAGTCCTATTGAGAACCTATAGGCTCATTTGGGTCGGATGGTAAGGGCAAGAGTACCAGCTCCAAGAACTATTAAGGAGCTAGACAAGGTTATCCATGAAGAATGGAAGAAAATACCGGTTGCAGTATGCAAGGCCTACTGCATGTCTATGCCAACTCGCATAGCCCGTATGAAGAAAGCCCGTGGTGATGTTACTAAATATTAAACTTTCAATAAAAGTTATTTTTCTTAATATTTAAAGGTTATATATTCTTATTCCAATGATTTTGAAAGTGGTTTCTTAAGTAAAAGTAGACAAACAATGAAGAGAGAGTTAAGGATGTTATTTTTTCACTTTGGCGGAAGCTAAAATTTTCTTTCATTTAATTGATGAGACTGTATGTGTTTATCTTTGTCGATTTCTCTTTTTTCATCCAGAAAATACTCTTTGACAGACTTGAATCGAAATATCATAACACCATATTGAAGATCTCTTTTCCAGAACCTTTTAGGTGCATATCCACAATGTCGTATCATGTCTTTTCTTTTTTTTTCACGTTTTTTTCTGCGCTCAAAGTCTTTGTAGTATCTTTGGGAAAACTCTATGTCACGTCTTCCAAGCTCCCACGCCAAAAGTCTTTCTTTTCTGTTTGTTTTATCCAAACACAAGTGGTACCAGTTTGTTCGAAATGATATTTCTTGGCTTTCTTGATGTTGTAGTGAATTACCATCCGTATTCTCCAGTTGCTCAATGGCATAATGTCTGACATGCTGAAAACAATAACTGTAATTATAAATTATGAATGTCTTCAACTGCGACATGTGCATATCGAAGAGCGCTTTTCCATTTATGTCCCACTCAGGAATAAGAAATGTAACGCTCTTTAGCTTCAAATATTTAAGTTGTTTACAACGCAGAGATATGTAGTTGAATAGGTGTATAGGAACAGACACGTTGATGAATTCCAGTTTTTGTAACGAGTGTGGGATTGTTATATGTCGCGAGGGGTTTATGAGGTAAGTAGTGGAATTCTCTATATATAATGACCTCAAAACTGGACATTGATCCAAGAGATGTTCCATTTCAATCCTTCGGTGTTCTAGAATGTGTAGTTCAACAAGCTTCGGGCATAAATTGAAAATAATGCGAGATCGCGGTTTAGCGTTCAGATAATCGGTTATAGTCACCCACATAATCTTCACCGATTCTGAAACTTGCTTAATACACTTAGTGAGATTATCCATAAGTAGTGACTTGTATACATGAGTGTCGAATACAACACGCTCTAACTTTATATTAAAGTAATTAAGAGTCATGTAGAATATATAAAGTGGCCATCTGTTACAAGTATGCGTAGGTGTCTGTACCATTTTTAAATAAGGAAAAAACTGATTCAGTGTTTTCAGCAATATTAACTGTCCCTGGTATTTGTTTATGTAAGTCTCTTGTACTAATGGTCTGCGAGCTTTGCACGGCTTCATGTTAAGACTGAGTAGGTTCGGGTACTTCAATGCAAAATAGTATAGCCAAGAACCATCAATTCTCACATCAAGAAAAGTAATCTTTGTAATTTTGTGTGCCGGTTCAATGGTTTTTATCATTTCCAAATCATATTTCGAAATCGATGAAAGAGGATAGTTGATATCAAGGTACTCTAACTGTCTCATGTGGCGGTGGAGTGATTCAAATTGAGTCCATAACATAGTGTTGGTCTCTTCGACATTATTTTCTGAATTAAGCGTAAAATGAGCAAGGGAGCGAGATACCGAAAGGTTCATAAAGATGTCTTCTAGCCCAGAGTGTTTACTGGTCAATTTTATGCTCAGGTGCGTTAAAAATCTCCAACTAATCCAATCAATAGAACGTATCATCCAGTTGTCGCTTTCATCTTCGTGATTCTCTTCGTCGCAAAAGAGATATTTTATTCCAGGGAAGCTTTGCTGTAACTGTGTAACATAGCCTATATGTCTTATATTTATCCGCTTGAGATCCAATGCCCACACACGATGAACGTTCTTCCTGTAGACTTCGTTAAGAGTGGATGTGGCGAACATGGTGCTTAATTTGTTTTCATCGATCTCTAGTTTGGCCCAATAAGCGTTTAGAAACGGCTCTGTCCATCTCTTACAGACAAGTGAACAGGAGGTCTGGTCTTTCTTATTGATATGTGTTGCGATATACGATAGGATATTTGGCGGTAATATTGATACCATTGAAATTTTGAAAAAGGGAGAGAGAGAAAGAGAAAGAAAATCAATTACATTCTATAATCATCGGACAAGCATATTATACTTTTTTATTTGTGACTTCTTACATGAAACACTTTACAACTTTGGTTGTCCAATATAGAAAGCCTAATTAAAGCTTAATTAATAAACTTTTGGTCTTACACCACATGGCTATCTAGTTACTGTAAAGAGGTGTGGCTATTAGGTTGTATTTTACCAAAATATGCAAACAAACTACATACATACCTTATTTTATTTTTTTGTTTACTTATCTAAAGCAATAATTAATGACCCCAGGTTTACTTATATAAGACTCTATAAAATGTGTAACGAACATTAGCGTTTTTCTTTAGAGGTAACCAATGGAAGTTTTTTTTATTGGATCTAATGTATAAATGTTTCTCCGGTGAGGAAAATATAGTCTTGAGGTCCAAGGGTTTATTTTTTTTAAAAAAAAAACTGCTCAGCTTTTTAAACTGAAATATCTTGAGTAATTTCTTTTTATATATATACAGTCTCATCAATTAAATGAAAGAAAATTTTAGCTTCCGCCAAAGTGAAAAAATAACATCCTTAACTCTCTCTTCATTGTTTGTCTACTTTTACTTAAGAAACCACTTTCAAAATCATTGGAATAAGAATATATAACCTTTAAATATTAAGAAAAATAACTTTTATTGAAAGTTTAATATTTAGTAACATCACCACGGGCTTTCTTCATACGGGCTATGCGAGTTGGCATAGACATGCAGTAGGCCTTGCATACTGCAACCGGTATTTTCTTCCATTCTTCATGGATAACCTTGTCTAGCTCCTTAATAGTTCTTGGAGCTGGTACTCTTGCCCTTACCATCCGACCCAAATGAGCCTATAGGTTCTCAATAGGACTGAGATCTGGGCTATTCGGCGGTCATTCCATTATTGGTACATTATGGGTCTTTTTCCAGTTCTCAACAAGTTTTGACTTATGACAAGGAGCATTGTCTTCTTGGTAAATAAACTCCCCGTCATGTCTTTTACTTAGGCGACCATAAAATGGGAGCAACTTTCTTTCCAAAAGGTTTATATAGCCAAATTGGTCAAGGCTGTTAATAATCGTTTTTAGTGGGCCTACTCCTCCTGCCCACACACAGCCCCAAACCATCACCGAACCACCTCCAAACTGTACTCTAGGCATGATACAATCAGACTTGAACTTCTCCAGAGGAAAGCGCCAAATTCTAAGGTTTCCATCCTTTGGGAAAACCATAAAGCGAGACTCATCGCTCCAAATCACACGATCCCATCTTTGATTGGTTTCTTTGCAACGTTTAGCAAACAACAATCGTTTCTTTTTATGTGTTCTGGATAGCCTTGGCTTAAACACAGGATGGCAAGAAGACATTCCGATCTTACGAATAGCTTTGCGGATGGTATTCTTGCAAATGTACTTGCCAATCATGAGTCTCATGGCGTTTGTGAGTTCTCCAAGTGTGGCATTACGATCTTTCTTCATTTCGTTTTTAAGCTGGCGTAAATCTCTCTCACCCAAAATTGATGGACGTCCTTGGCGTTTTTCTGTTAATGGCGTGCCATTCTGTTTCCAACTTTGAACTGTGCTATGTACAGTTGTCATGGGTATGCCTGTCTTCTCCGAAATGGCAGTCAATGAAATATTATGGAGAGCACCACCGATAATAAGTCCTTTTTCATAGTCTGAAAGCTCTTTTCGTTTCTTAGGAATACTTTTATTGATTTGCTGAGACATTGTGAGATTTGAATGAGAAGAGTTTTTAAAAAAAAGCACAACAACTTTGCATTAAAGATGTTCTATTTAGTTGAGTTTAAACTTTTTTCTTTCATTTATTGTATGGGTCTGTATGGTGTAATCGAAGATTGATATCAAAAGTCTTTGAATTTATTCCAATGACTTAATAATAATAATAATAATAAAAAGGACCATTCAAGAACATTAATAGTTATCTCATATTACACCATATTAATTAATTAGATACTTCTTTGATGAATTGATTATTATAAATGTAAACTTGTGATAGTTATATCCAATCATTTGTGAATGATAATGATAACAATATTATGATTATTATTTTTCAATTACATACTCTTTTGGACCCGTTTTGCTATATGTATATTACTAATATTATGACTATGACTATGATTATTTGTATTGTTGTTATTAGCTATTATTCAGATTCATCAGAATCGACCATGATTCCTCGCTTCTTTCGATTATTATCAACTACACATAGCATATAAAGTCACAATTAATAATTGCGTCTTATTTGTATACAAGAATATCAAAGCACTTCTTTACGACTTGTTAATTAAACATACCATGGGACCACTCTTTTGGGCAAGGTTTTCCTACTAAACCACCTAGCTGCATCACTTGCAGAATTAATGCACGATCTTGCAAGAGGTCATCTATTCCCACGTACACAGGAAATATAAACAAAAAAAAGGAATAGGATCTTAGTGCCTGCTAACAGAAAAGAATATATATGTAATCCATAATTCATGATTACTTACCTGCTGCTTGAGATCGATGAGATTTCATCCACCAATTTGTCAAAAGCACTACACACTGGCTCCCGATACTTTCTGCCATGTTTCTGTCTTCGTCTGTATCATCCATTTCACTTTCAATCACATCAAGTACTGCAGACACAAGCTCGCCCATAGCCTGCCTTAATAATTCGAACCACACTGTAGCCCATTGATTGAGGACAGCAATCACAAAACGGCAACAGGGGTGGTCTGGTAAGTGAGAAGAGGATGGAATTTGAATGATTGCTTCCAAAAGACGGTATGATGGGCGACTGGAAGATGCGATGTTGAGCAGAGGAGGTAGGATCTCATCACAAACTAGAGAAAAATAAATAAAGAATAAATGTATCAAGTTTCTTTGGTAAATATCTCTTTTTTTTTGGACTTACAGTTGGATTGAAGCATGTTAATGTTATTAGGAGCACTAAAGAAGTTCTCGATTCTATCTTGACGGCCGCTCATTTCGGCTGACAAGAGTTGCCATAGACTCATTGTACTGTAGGGATCAAATTCAGTCGAGGAAGCTAATAAAGTATTATTATTTAGTTTTTTTTTAAAACAAAAATATATATGTATAATACTGTCAAACATACCAAAAAGAAGAGAGTTTAATTCTTCACCAAACATACGCATATTTCCATAGTGAAGATAACATGTAAGTTTTCCAAGCTACAATAAGAACCAAAGAAAAAAAAAGGTATTTAGTCAGTCTTGCGTTGTACTCCTTTAAGATTCTAATAATTTACTTGGTTCGGAAGCATCATGGTAACCAATAACTGCAAGATTTCTGCATTTCCAACCAACACGGATGGATTGTAGCGGAACAAAAAGGGGGTGATGGCGTGGAAAGACAAAAGATTGTTTCTTGCCAATAACTATTCAACAAAAACAAAAAACAAAAAACAAAAAGGGTGGGAATTAGAATCGTTTTATGTATTAGCTTTGCATTTAACAAGCCAAAGAAGAAAAGGCTCTCATCACTTGCTTTGATATCCTGTAATAAATAGTTTCTAAAATAGTCATCCTTGTCAGTAGATGAATCTTTGGGTAATGCTCCAAATCCATAAGTGACAAATGTTTCATAAGAGTCAACAATGTCTGGCATCCACTCTACTTCCAAACCCATTGTAGAAAAGTCTTGCTGTTCAAGTTGTCTAAAATTTGAAAATGTTTACAAAGTTAAATACCATATCATCAAATGTCATTTAATCGAGATCGTTACTTACTTTGAAATAAAGTGCCACCAACGCATTCCGATCAAATGGCGCTTTCCTTTCTTATAATTGTGAGAGACGCAGGCAATCAAGCTCAATAGTCGATCGCGTGCAGTTGGGACAGTACGAGACGACCAGAAAGTGACCATCAACAAGTCAAATAAATCTTGGGTCGGGTCTAACAGCACACTCTCTTCGGATATTCCATTTTCGACACGTTGTGGGTTTCTCAACGGAAAACAAGCAGCAATTGCACGTATCTGAGGTGCAATTTTTGGAGCCAATGTCTCTGCAGATATAGCCTATTACATTATATTACATTATATTACATATACATATAATTGAATTAATTATAAAAAAGAAAATATTGTTAGGAATATTACTTTCTTAATTTTCTTACTTTTGTACCCTCTATTTTGATATGCTAGTATTTTGTAGGTATGTAACCTATTAATTTTGATACTTTACCATGCGAAGGAAAACAGAAAGGATCTCTCGAAGACTGCTTTTTGCAATCAATAGTTGAGCCTTGGATTCTTGATCTTTACCATCTGTAAGACTAGCAATAGTACTAATACAAGCGGATTTGAATCGAGTCAGGGAGTCACCGAAGATCCAATAAGACTGGTTATCTTGTGCTCCTTCCGCAGACTCGGCCTCTGCATCCTCAATATCCTGTTCTGGGTCTTCTTCATCGTCGTCATCGTCGTAATCATACTCGTTATTGTTGCTACTCTTGCTACTCTTGCTATTATCGTCATCTTCCTCATCGTCACCACCACCACCCTGAGAGTTTAGTTGGATATTAAATGAAAGATCTGTGACCGATGAATCGCCATCCAAAACCGCGGTTTCATCTGCAACCAACTTGTCTTCATCCATTGGGGTGTCGAATGGCTCAACCATAGGTAAACTTATATCTTCTGATGTCGATCTGTGTGCCGTTCCATCTTCTGCTTCCATTTCAATTTCCATTTCTTGAAGAGGTGTTAGCTCTGATCCGCTTCCTTCTGTGTAAGTCAATTTGATTGTTGGTTCATATAAATTACATTAGTTGTGACCCTTTGTATTTTCGTCTTATTCTTATTTACCTGCATCACCATAAAGATATCGATCGACTTCATCATCATCATCTAGACCTATGTCTTCTTGTTTATCCTGAGCCTTTTCAGAGTTTTTTGTGTCTGTTGCTTCTTTTTCTTCTGTACCATCTTGATCTTCATGATCACGACCATCGTGATCTCTGCCGGCATTATTATCATTCTCATTATCATCTTTAAGAGCATTAGCATTTTCCTCTCCTTCCTCTCCTTCCTCGCCACCTTCTGATCTAGGCTGCCCTGTGGCTGCCATGAGTAAGGACTGGGTTACTAAAGAGGTTGGTCCAGATGGTATGGATGTATTGGCGTTTGAAGTATCTTGTCTCAGGAACTCTCCAAACATAGATTGAATGTATTCGCGGGTGGCTTCGTCTAAAGAAGGCCACTTGTAGATAGACATCACACTCCTGTTTTGAGAAAGAAAGAAAAAAAGAAAAATGATAACAATAATAATTTTATTATTATTATTATTTTTTTAAATATTATTTATTTTATTATTAATATTAATATTATTATTATTATTATTATTTAAATAAATAAATAAAAAGAAAAAGAAAGAAAAGAAAAATATTGATGAGTTGATGATGTTATTTTCTAATTTAAGTTAATTAACTTTGCTCACCTAATTACACCTTTTGAAATACTTGTCTTCATACTGCATGCTACACTTTGCGCCATTTTTTCTTTCAAGGGTGGATAATACTCATCGACCGAGAATTTAAGAAACTCCATAATGATTGATGTGATATAAGGGTATCTTTCTGCAGACTTCTCCATTAGCAACACCGCAGGCTCTATGATTAATGAGAACGTATCAGTCTATCGATATATTTATATTGGTATTTTGTTTCAAACATAATATTACCAATAAACATGATATTGTCTGTAGGTTTAAAAAATAACCAGTCATAGATCAACGCCAACTTGACATTTGCAGAAACAGTTGTGCTCTATTAATATGTAAATAAATAAATAAATAAATAAATATATATTCGTGTCTTGGATTTAAGTTTTTTGTTGTTGTTGTTTAGTTACTATGGTTACTATTGTTTTATTCACCTTGATTGCCCTAATCATACTTCCTATGATCACATAACGAGGAACAATATCTGTTTGCAGAATCTGGTTGCTTGGATACCACCCAGCGACAATATAACGGATAACGTCGGCATAAAATGGTTCGCTTTCTGGAGTGGATAGGTAACGTTGCAAGAACCAGTTAAGATTACGCTGATGTAACCCAAGTCGAAGCTATCAAAAAAAAATTGTTTTAGATTCTTTTAATCAAATTCGACCCAAGAGTTCTGTGACTGACATTCTGCAGGATATAAAGTAACTTGGTTTCCATGTCAGGGGCCAAACGAGAACGAAGAAACTCTTTTGGTGTAGGTGTCATAAGAAGTGACTCGATACCTTTATGTGTTTGTTTTAATATGGATATATAGATGCACAAACATATAAATATATAATATTTCCTTTTTTGATATTAAAATAAATTGTGATCCTTCTAGAAGAAGAAGAAGATGATGAAGAAGAAATTACCTTTGAATCGAGGCGAGAGTTTTTGTGGATTGTTTAAAATATCGTCCCACAAAAGTCCAATTGCAGGAATATTTGCTACATCATGAAGTACACGCACCAAGTCTCTTCCGATTGTTGAACATGCTGCCCACTAAACATTACAAAAGAACATATACAAAAAAAAATATGCGGGATATAGTCAAGCCAAGTCAAGACAATCCAAATGTATAAATAAAATGATCAATTAATTATTCAAATGTGAATGATGATCCAAGGCAATAATGGTAGTAATAGCATACTATATATATATATATATATATATATATATATATATATAACCTACCTTTTCTCTAAGTAAACTAACTACGAATCGAATCTCTCTTTGTTGCAATGCTACTAGCTGAGATGGTCGATGGTCAGTCAAGGTTCTCAAAAAGGTGTAGGCTGCTGTGGCGATCACTCGGGGATAAGCATCCAATTGAGATTTGTGAAGGTCGCATAGTCTCAGCATTTGATCACACAGCATAACATTTGACTGGCTCGTATCACCGCCTCGAATTTGGCGCAAAAGACACAAGTATATCGAGTCAATTGTCTGGACATTGAGGTTGGTTAATTCTCCAATAAACCAAAGTATCTACAACAAACAGAAATAAAACAAATACATTGTGTGTGTGTATATGTATATATAAAGAGGTATTGAGAGATCAATAATTATTATCTTGGAAGAACCACAACGGGTTTGTGTTCATATCTTATTTAGGAAGCTACCTGATCCCTAGCAGGAAGCTTCATTTGTGGAAATCGTATCGAGTTCACCCAGATATGTAATCTGTTCAAGGCGACCGAGAAGTTGTCTCGGTTGATAAAACTAAGACATTGGAAATGCTTTTGTGTGTTGCGTATAGTGTATAGTGTGTAGTTTTCAAGTAATAGGTAAATATAAATAAAAATGGATTAGGTGGATTAAGGCATACACAAATACACACAAATTACACAAATATATGCGCATGAATATATAGAAAGAAGAGATAGAGATAGAGACAAGAGTGGCATAGGAACTGTATGGTTAAGTTACTCGATAAATCTGATCGCCTTTTTCTCTTTATCCTTTCTTTTCTTTCTTATTCTCTTATCATTATTTCAAAAAAAATGATATTCACTAAATCCTTATGTATGTATATGTATAACTATGTATTTATCAATGTCGTCTTACTGTCTGTGCCTTTTCTGGTTCAGTAATGATTCCATAAAGAAGAGCAGATACATTATCTGCATAGCCCTTTTTACTACGTGAAGCCTAATAAACAATCCTCACGTTAAATATATATATATATGATATGGCCTGACTTGCCTGGTCCTGCAAGTAATTGTGAAGTTCAATTTCAGACATCTCGCGAGTTGCTTCGCATTGAAGCGCGTAAAGTCTGGAAAGTTCCTAATGTTTAAATCCAAACGTAATGTTGTATTTAGTCTCTGGATTTTTTTGGTGTACATGTACTCATTCGTCACTGTATTAAGACAACAAAAAAAACAGAATAAGGAAGAAAGAATAGGTTTAACATACCAATTCAAGCTCATCGTCTAGATCTAACTCATCACATTCAAATAATTTTGATACAAATTCGGCTTTTTGGTCCATAGCTTTAGTATTCCCAATTATGTATGTATGTGTGTATGCGTATATACAGATAGTATTTTTTTATGCTATTTTGAACGGATAAAACAAGCCCGTGTGTTCCTTTTTCTCTCTCCTTCTCTCTCTCTCTCTCCATCTTTCTCCGCTTCCTCTCTTATTTCTCATCCTGCACTAAAAAAATAAAAATAAAATAAAAATCTGTGACCCTCCCTCACTACGGCTACCACCATTATCGCCACCACTACCACTTTCCAACTCTATGTCACATAATGTTTCTTTCTGAACTAAGCCTTCGGGTCGGGAAGTGTGACTTGCTTTAAATCCAGCCAATCACGTTTAATTTTATCCAACATTTTTTTTTTCGATTGGAGATTCGCGCAAAGAATAACAAGCGTTTGTGGACTGGCAGATCGATTGTTTCCTCCTCTTTTCCTCCAACATGCAGCTTTTCGTCAAGTCCCTTGCGGGCAACACCCTCGCCCTCGAGGCCACCCCCGCCACCTCTGTTGAGAACGTCAAGGCTATGATTGCCGCCCGTGAAGGTAAATACGCACACACTTATGTACCTTTATCTTATTTGGTAGCAATAACGACAACGATAAAATAAAAACCAAATTACATAAATATATATGTAACTTTCTTAATATCACTTTATCTTTTTAAAATTATCAATTATTAAACCATTTTTTTAATAATAATTTTCCCTTTTTTTTTAAAAAAAAAAATAGGTATCGATGCTGGTTTCCAGTGCCTTTCCTTCGCCGGTAAGTCTCTCCAGGACTCCCAGGCTCTCGAGCTCTACGGTATCCAGGATAACTCTACCATCCACCTCAACTGCGAATTGTTGGGTGGTGCCAAGAAGAGAAAGAAGAAGACCTACACTACTCCCAAGAAGATCAAGCACAAGAGAAAGAAGGTCAAGATGGCCATCCTCAAGTTCTACAAGGTTGACCAGTCTGGCAAGATCACCCGTCTCCGTCGCGAGTGCCCCAGCGCTACCTGCGGTGCTGGTGTCTTCATGGCCTGGCACACTGACCGTCAGTACTGTGGCAAGTGCCACTTGACCTACGTCTTCCAGAAGGTAAGAAACAGATTAAAAAAAAATAAAGCAGAGCTTGTGTTTAGTAAAAATATGGGGTTATTTTCTGTATAATGAAATCGTGTATTAATCTATTTTTTTTGAATTTCTTCTAGGAGGAGGCATAAGTCAAGTTTACTTGCAACTTAACTGACGTTATCTGGTGTCGTTTCTCTCTTCAAAAGAAATGAGGGACTTGGCTGCCATTTTAATATCAATAAAAAAATACAAAAATAAAGAATATTACAAAAATTCTACCTTATGTTTTGTTTTTGTCATAATCATCGTCTTTGTTTATTATATGTTTTTTTGTCTTTGCTTCAGGATATGTATATAATTGCGAACCTATATCCCTCACCTATATGTATAATAGATATTTAATAAGTTCATAACAAAAAAAAATACAAAAGAAAAATATTTTCATCGTTTCAAAAAAATAAAAAAAATGAGACGTTTCAATTTTCATTTATATTACATTATCGTATTAGTAATATAAATAATTAGAATTAAGTAAATTGATCATTCTTTTTTCTTTAAAAAAAAAATATCTTAAATTGGGCACCCCTTATTGTTATTTTACAAAAATAAATAAATAAATAAATAAATTAAATGAGAAATCCCTGGATTTTTTTTATTTTTTATTTTATTCAATGTTGTAGTCACACTGAATCATATTTACAATATTCTAATTCTTATTATATAAATAAATAAAATACAAGCTCGATTCTGTAATCCAGTAAATGTTTTACCAACTATTCGGTTTTGACGTGTGAGTATATAATATATATATTCAAATATTCGAATATTTGAAACAAATTTGAATTATTCAATAAAATAAAAATAAAAAATAAGGACAGGAACAAGTGAGAAATATTTTCATAGTTTTCATATATTTATTCACATATTTTGTTGGTTTTAAAAAGAGCGTAATCATAAGGATAAAGAAAGTAATTAATAACAATGATAACAATACTGAGTGGTTGTGGTAAGTGATGATCATAAATAGCATCTGTCAAGAAGATGCTTGTTTTTTTGTAGCAATATGAACAGTAGAAATGTGCCTTTGAAGGTTGTAGGGATTGGCAAGCGACTTATTACACTCGGGACACTTCTTATTCTCACGATATGGCATATGGACAACCTTGTGTCTTTTCACATTCCTATTATAGTAGCTACCAAACGAACACTCCTCACATCTGTACCTAATTCGTTGGTCATTCACTTCCCTTTCCTGTAGTCCAACTATATATTCATTCCCAAAACACGACTGACTATCAGCCTGTGGTTGGTGCGGTTGCCGTGGTTGCCATGGTTGGTATGGCTGGTGTGGCTGGTGTGGTTGCCATGGTTGATATGACTGATGCTTTTGCTGCGGCAGTTGTGATGGTATCACTTGATTCTTGACATCTTCTTTTTTGATAAGTGTTGTAATTTGTAGATTAGATTACAATACAAAAGGTGTTAATTTATATATGAATTATATTTAACTTTTGTTTTCTTTTGGGTAAAATTAAATCCAAAAGCTAAATGTTAAAACAAAAAACGAGGAAAAGAAAACAACTTACTTTTGTGATCCCATTTGTGGAAGGTGCTAGGGTTGAAATTGATAAATTTCCAGGAATGGTGTTCTATGTTACTTATACCGCTGGCTAAAGGAAAATTGGGTAAAGACATTCTTTTGGTTGGTTTAACGTGTCTCTTTTGGTACGGGACCATATGCGGGGTATGAGACTGACTCGAGGCAACAAGAGTTTCTTGATCAGCAGAAATAATATTTTTCTTGCTTTGTTGGATTTGATATTGATTCTGCTGTTGCTGCGGTTGATACTGTTGTTGTTGTTGTTGTTGTTGTTGGTTGTAGCTATTATTAAAAGTGTGGCTGGAAACTGTGGACGGAATCTGAGATGGTGCCAAGACTGATGGTCTCGTAGTAATGAAAGGAGATAACCCACACATGCATGTAGAAAAGCTACTTCTTAGAAGATGGTCTTCAGTTACGCCGATATTTGAGGGTTCCAAATTACGACATGGAAATAGGCTCTGGATAGATGCCGAAAAGTGGGTGCTTAGAAAAGGGTCCCCAGCCACACCAATAGCTGGCAGACTTGGTTGCTATTGACAGACGCGATTCAAGTTGTTGTTGTTGTTTTTTTTTGGGGTTTTTTGGCAGCTTAAGAACAAATGTTCCTGTAAATTTGTTAAAGACAAGAAGTATAAAAGACCTTACCATGTTTATGTGTGTAATGCTTGATATATTGTCATTGTTGTTGTTACAAAGGTTCTCCAGATGGACTTGATACCATGCATTAAGGATCATTGAATCATACTTTAGGGTGTCTTTAGTACACTGACAAGGTACCTCAGTTGAAGACATTTAAAAATATGAAAAAGTGAATATGTATGTGTAATATAGAAAAATAAATGCAGTATTTGGTAAAGAAGAGAGTTTATAGTGAATCAAGGAAATATCCAAGATATTTATACCTTTTTTTTAGTATATATATATATATATATATAATCTTGGATTGTAAGTGTGTCTGTTTTGTAAGTATTTGCATGGACTTGGGTTACAATGGCTTGGACACGAAAATTCAGACTTTAAAATATTCCATATATAAAATTGTGTTACAGACGCCACAGGAATAAACAATGTAACCTTTTTACTAAACATTTCATCATAAATAAGCATTAATTGGGAATGCACTTCAACGCAGACATAATTGTTGTAGTAGTCAAGTTAGTGTTTTCTTGAAATTATTTCTAGCTTCTCTATATAATGAAGAATTATTTCTATCGTTTATGCTCAGAGTATTCGCATCTGTCTACTCTTTATTTTTTCCGTCTTTTGCTCTATTTTGCTCTTTCTTCCTTTATTCCTTTTTTTTTTTAGTTATTTCTATATTTATTCTTGTGTTGCGTCGTTTAAAAAAAGACAAAAAAACGATTGAATTACGGGATATTTCACCCGAAGACAAAGGCAAGAAAAAAATCTTATGCACTCACAAACTTTCATTTTGTCTCTGCATATGGCTCTTTACAGTGTTGTCTCTTTAATTATACAAATAATGCCAAAAAATAATTCTTTTAGCTCGTTTTCGCAAAGGACAAATATATTTTCTTGGTCTTATTATATTAAATCACTCTCCTTATATATATATATATATATAAGAGAGAGAGAAAAGGTGTTGAATAATTGGGAGAATGGGTTCCGTTCTACGAAAGAGTTTTTTCTTCTATTCTTCTCTTTGCTATTCTAAGCCTTATTACTAAATACGTAATATTATTTAGAGTTCTATGTTTCATTCTGTTGCAGTTATTTCATGTTGCACTCCACTCGATTTAGACTTCTGAATTCGGATAGATAAAAAAGGGGATACAAAATATCTATATGAAGCACAATAGTTGGCTTTTGGTCTGTTTTTTTTTATTTCTCTTGGGATTTCAAAGCCGTATTTTTCGTATCTTTCCCGTGAGTACAGAGACATATAGCCATAATCATTATCATCAATTGTTATTTTATGTTTAAAGACTCAATGCCTTGATCCGCTTCTATTTTTAATATTAAACAAACCATGTTACATTTGTGCCTTTATATTTGGCAGTTAAAACAAAAATGGGGGGGAGGAGTTCATTCTTATATTTGTTTATCTTGTCACACACCAATTTTTTCTCCTCTAATGTGTCAATTGTACTGTATTCTAATACATCTTTGATGCTAAAAGCAAGAGAAGACGATGACAAGGGCAAGGGCAAGGGCAAGGGAAAAGCGATTCACATTGACCTGACAAATTTTATGCATCTCTATGCATTTTGAATGTCAAACTCATTCTGCCAAATTACCTTATATTATATAGAGCAATGCATATATAGATAAATTTACATAAAAAGAAAAATCGAGTTTTCTGATATCAAGAAAAATTATGCATAAATAAGAAACAGAAAATCACTAAATTCGATTTCAATCTTGGTTTCAATTTTAATATCGGTTTTTTTTTCTTTGATATTGGGGGGTTTCAACAGTCCTTTAAGCTTTTAAACTTAAGCTTTGAGTTTTAAAGCAGTAACCAATAATACGCAATAGTTGCCAAGTGTTTTTGAGTACCCTAGATGCTTCTTTCAGTTATATTAGACATTGTAATAATATTATATAAGTTTAAAGTAGTATTGAAAGAAGCAAAAGTATTTCTATCAAGGATTTATTAAATTTCCAAAAAATTAAATAAATCAAATTTAAACAAGGATGTATTAAAAGTGTAAAACTCTTGAACGATTTTTGTTCAAGTTTTAATCTTTCTTTCTTTCTTAATGGTTAGAGATTGATTCCAGCCAATCATTTCTCAAATTTAAACTCAAAAGCTTAAGTTTAAAAGCTTGAATGGTTGTTGAAATCCCCTATTATTCTCGGTTTATAAAATACTGATTTTTACTGTTTAAATTCTTGACAAAACCCACCCCGACCCACCCTTTTCTTAACGCTTTCTAATACTATAAGCTTTACATAGAATACAAAAAAAAGGAGAGGATGAGCTTAATAATTAACGAATTATAATATAAGCATATGTATTATTCAGCCAATAAGGTACATTAAAGAATATATCTATATCTATATATACACTCGAGTGTAATAGGTCATTAGACGGTCACAGATTTTTTGATTTTTTGATTTTTTTTATGCATTATCAAAATATTCTTTTCTTTGTAAAACCACTAAAAACTCTTAAACAAATAAAACAAAAGCACAAAATGACTCCACCAACTTCTAGCATCACAAAACCCAAAAGACAAGAGTTAGATGCGTTCATTAGGGGCCGAATTATAGGTCAATGGGAGAAGGACGCTACATATGGAGAAATCTCTAAAGCCCTTGACATTCCGAAGAGCACTGTTGGAAATGTAGTGAAAGCCTTCAGAGATAAAGGTGTTTCCAAGCCCTTGACACGTCTAGGAAGAGAACCAAAGGTTACAAAGAGAACACAATCTGCGATGGTGCGCTCATTTCGTAGTGAGCCATTCGTGTCAATTGCGGCTCAGCATCAGAGATTAGTCGATGTGGGAATCTCCATCTGCATGACTACATTCCGTAAGAACATGGAACTTCTTGGCTTTAGTTCTCACTCAGCAGCTCGCAAGCCAGGGTTGACCGAGAAACAGAAGGAAAACAGGCTGAAATGGTGCCTTGACAAAGTGAATTGGACTGTTGAGCAGTGGAAGTCAGTTGTCTGGTCAGACGAGTCCAGATTCATGGTAGTTGGCAATGATGGAAGAGTCAGAGTCATCAGAAAGACTGGCGAGAGGTTTGACAAGAACCATATTGTCCAAACATACAAGTTTGGTAAGGGTTCCGTCATGATTTGGGGTTGTTTCTGGGGTGGGGGTCTTGGCCCCTTGGTAACATTGAAAGGAAACATCGATCAAGACAAGTACATCGACTGTTTGGCTCAGTACTTTCTTCCCTGGTACGAGGAACTGTCCAGGAATAATAACAAACAGTTTTTGTTCCAAGAGGATGGTGCACCATGCCACACGGGCGCTTATGCCACATGGTATAAAAAAGAGAGGTGTCTAATAGATAGCTTTGATTTTTGGCCTGCCCAGAGCCCAGATCTTAATCCTATCTAGCATGTTTGGGCACATATTCCGAAGAAACTTTGTAAAGATAGAGAAAAAGTAATGAGCTTAGAAGAACTTGAAGCAGTGATACACAAGGCATGGCTGGAGATACTACTTCAAGTTCTGGAAACTTTGGTAGCCAGCATGCCAGATAGGCTTAAAGAAGTAATCGAGAGAGGTGGTGACACAACTCATTACCAGAGCTCATACCTTTTCTCTTAAATATATATATAATAAACTATGTTTTCTCTAAGTTTTGCTTTATTCTGAGCACATTTTATTATCAACATTATTGAAAAGAAAATATCGTCCATAATATGCTTGAAAAATAATTTTGAAAATTAGAAGACCGCCCAATGACCTATTACACTCGAGTGTATATATATGTGTGTGTGTGTGTGACTTTTATTACTTTTATCCAAACAGACATCGAAACAGAAATTAAAAATAAAATAAAATGAATCTTGCGCCATATTGTGGTATAGACAGTGCACAGGCAGGTCTATTATTTTAAATATATAATATATATATATTGCCCCCTTTAGGATCCTGATTTTGTTCTGTTTTTTTTTATAAGATCGATATACTGGAAATAGAAAGAACTGTGATACAAATTCTGCTGATCCTTCAAACAAAGGTGTAATATCATGATATATGGTATTTTAGACTCTGTTCCCTTGAATCGGCTGCTGATCCAACCACAAATCCAAATACATAAAGATCTCGATTTACATATTTATAATAGTTTGACATTTTCTTTCTTTTTCTTTTTGCACAACCAAAATAAGAAAAACATCTCAAGATCGAACCAATAACATCTCGGAAAAAAATTCTTATTTTTTTTTCTTTTTGCGGTCTATTTTTCTATCTCTTTTTGCGGTCTATTTTTCTCCCTACAAAAATCAAAAAAAAAAAAAAAAAAAAGCGGTCTATTTTTCTATCTCTTTTTTTTCTTGACTTTTTTTTCGACCTAGGCATTTGGTTAGAATTTTTCGGCACAGTCCCACCACCTTCTGCACTTTCCTCGGCATTCACATCCTTTCTCTTCCCTCCCACGCTGAACCCCAGTATTCCAGCCGCCTCGGTTTTCGGACTGACCATCCTTGCTATCTGGGACCACAATTGGGCACTCCACTTTAATTCTGCTCCTTTTTTACCTTCCTTGGTTCTTGCCACTGCTAGGAAATCAATCTCCCGCCTCTGCTCAAAGCTCGAGCTTGACTCCGCTGACTCTTCCCTCGCATAACACCACATTAACATTTTAACAAAAAAAAAGTTTAAATCACACAAAAACAAGTCAAAAACCAAAAAGCCAAAAACATCAAATAACCCCCATAAACCCTCAAAACAAATGTTGTAATTTTCTCTTTTGCCTTACTCATTCAGAGAACTTTAATAAATCTGAGCCTGTCACAGCTCCATACAAACAATTTTTTTTTCGACCTTTTTTTCGACCTTTTTTTTTTGACCTTTTTTTTTAACTTTTTTTTTGACTTTCACAAAAGTCGAGAATATATTATAGTATGAAGATATAAAAGGAACAATTTTGATACAAAAAGAAATAATAGATTATTCGGGCCATGTTTAAATAGGAGATAAATACAGAGTGGCGTCAACATGTCCATAACGTGGACTTGTCCTGTACCCCTTCATACATAATTTCATTTTTATACTCCCATAAATTTGATTAGATATGATACTTAAGATCTAAAATATTTAGAATTTGGGTCGTGTTCACAATACGAAAATCTAGATAGTGTTACCAAACGCACACAGAGACAGACAAAAAAGATAATGCAAGTACGGCATGAGAAGCCTATTCAGCTGTATTTTTCGAATATCTGCAAGTATAAAAAAGCTTCATTTTCATTTTTATTCTTGCTCTCACAAGCATAATTATATTTCCACATTCTGCCCTACTATACAACAACTCTCTGTAAAGCAATGTCTTCTATCAATGCATCTCCTGCCACCTACTCCTTCTTAGAAGATAATACTTTCTGCAGTTTTTCCCTGCAGCCCCAAACTGTCAACAATATTGGCTCTTTGGCGCTTAACAACACTCAGCCATCTTCCGCATTCAACCACCTCAATTCTGGATACCTTGGTCTGCTTGAAAGTGAATCTACTCCAATTGAACAAGACATTGAACAAATTACTCTCTACAACACATTCAGCATGGGACACTATCTCAGCACAGATACAAATGTCATCAACACTCAAGTGGAACCTTTGTCCAGCCATATTGCACCAATTGGAGTTCAAGCTCCTCCATACAGTCTTTCTACCAGCTCTCCTTTCTGGAATTTGCCTATGCTTTTCACAAGTCAAGGGCAGAGTATAACATTACCCTTATTGTATAATACAACATACTCCTTTCCTCCAAGAATTGATCCAATTCCTTATCCGCAACAGCCGCCCATTATTCCAGAAAACTTACAGTCAAGCAACAACAATAACATCAATCATAATTGCAATCAGAAACAAAATACCAGTGGTAAGCACACATACAATATTTTTCTTCTTCTTTTCTTGGACTCCAAGTTTAATCGATGCATATATATATAAATACCATGTTGTGTAGATGTCAAGCTTCAAATTATACAATACAATGTCTTTCCGTCTCCTACTTTATTACATGATCCAAATTCTCGCAAGACTACAAAGATGAATACTTATTCTAAGCGTTATATTTGTAAAGAATGCGGCTATTGGAGTGATCGTAAAAGTAACGTAGATAGGCACTTTTTGAAACACCTTCCCAATTGGAAAAAGCACAAATGTCCTGTATGCAAAAATCGCTTTAGTACCAAATTCAATCTCAAAAGACATATGCTTTGTACTAAGAAATGTAAAATAGATCAACCTCAATAGTAATTTTATGTATCTATGTATCTATGTATTTCATATCTTTTTTTTTTCACTTCTCTTCCTTTATTCCTAGTGACAAGTGTTGAGTTGGTGTGGTGCAACTTTGTCAGAAAAATAATAAATTAAACTATAGTTGCCAACGAGTTCAGAAGGCAAATATATAGAGAGATAGAGATGAATTACTGTGATAAAGCTCGGGTCTATCCAACAGTAAAGAGATGTAATAAAATGCGTATAGAAAGGACAAATATATCAAGAAGTATGCTTATAACTATCGCGAAGAGTTGTTATAAGTCAGTGACGATGAAATAAATGTATAGACAAAAGTAAATAAGGGATTTGATCAATAAAATAAAGATAGATAAGGATTTTGTTTTATTATTGCTTCATCTGAAGACTTTTATATGTGAACAATCTATACTACTTTGTCATAAAGCTCTATTAAAGCAGTACCAATGATGAAATACAATGCATAAGGGTATACCTTGTGCAAGGGGATTGAAGGAAAACCTGCAAAGAGCGTCATACTTCTTTGCAGGATATTTGTGGTCTGAGCGAAACCAAAAGAACACACACTGTGTCAGTACTTGAGTAATACAGTCAAAGCTCGATTTAATAATATTTTTAAGCACTTTTATTCGCAGTCCCATAGAGCAAATCTGCAAAATGGCCACAATGGAAATGGGCAAAGGAGTTACTGGACCCAAAGTCCTTCATGCTAACTTATGCTTTATCGAAATCAAACTACATAATTATAATGCGGTATCTTGTTTTTAGTAAATATCATTCAATTGAAAGGGTAGTTAAGAGTCTTGATTACTATTATTTCTTTTTATTTAATGGCTCAAATATAGTATTTTGAACAAGAGTTCTATCTATCAATTTAGATCGACGGCTTGTCTTTTCTTAATAAAAACTACTGCTTTTTAATTTTTAAAGTATATATATATATATATAGATGACAGAGAGAGAGAGAGAAAATATGATACGCCATTGCACCCTAACTTGATTCATCCTTTTGAAATAGAAAAATGATGATGGTAAAGGTAAAGGTATACGATTGCACCATTATTGAACTGATAGTGAAAAGAAAGATATCATACAGTAATATATGTCTATTACTAATATTACCATCATAATTATTTCTGGAGACTTTTATAAACGCACACAAATGTATTTTTTTAAGCAAATAAAATCATACATCTGGATCTATATGCGCTTTATGAGTTTCTATTTCTATTAAGCAAGTACACATCTTGCGCTAAATATATTTATTTGTAGACAGTACAGCAGTATCCTTTACTATTAGTAATATCATTTATTTACACAACTTTCTGAATAACAAATCACACAATTGGTAATTAAATAATTAGCTTTTCAAAAATATGATCAAATTATATAAAAACACACACAGGCACATTTGTATATATGAATTTAGTGGGGGATAAACGCAATGACATTAAATGTTAAAGGAATAAAGAGAGAGAGAGAGAGAGAAAGAGAAGTAATGATGTAGTATCATACGTTGGGTACATCATTATTTGTGGGGATCATATGGAAAATTCTCTTATGTCTTTCGAGATTAAAGCTGTTTGAAAGCTTCTTCTCACAAAGGGGGCATTTTAGTTGATGTGTTAAAGTGTGCCTTGTAAGATGTGATTTGCGATAGGACCAGAACTGGCAGGATTTACACGAGTACTTTATAGTAGTACGGACATTACTATTCTGCATATCCTGACCGACAGTACCCGTATATAAGTTATTTGAAGCTCTTGTTTCGTAAATCCAAGGGATCCAATGATATCTATCAGGGAGTTCATTTCTATATACAAACATGTACATATTGTGAGTATTTATGTTTATGTCTTTATGCTCGCAAGAAGCATTATAGTAAAAAGAAAATAATGCATATATAAGATAGTTGGTCAAACTCACATTTGATTGGTCATTATGTGGGTAATTGAACAAGTAAAATAAGAAGATGAAGATGAAGAGAAACCAAGATTTTACAGAAATTCTTATATTCACAGTTTAAATACCTAGTTGAGTGCACACGTGACTTTCAATTATATTTCAAAGTAGCTTTTTCTTAGACGAGACTGATTATATATTTACTATAGAGTGGATGAGCAGCCTATTTTATTGAGTAAACGATCCAATCATATAAAAATAGTAAAAAAAAGGAGGAACCAATTGATAAACTTGGAAATGTTTCTAAAGAAAAGCTACACATCTAGATATATATATATTATAAAATATAAAGAATATTGAGCTGAAGGATACAAAGTAAATATCTAGTACTTTATTTATTTAAACAGAAATTAAAGAAAAATAAAAAAAAAATAGCTGTAAAAACAGCTAAATAGATAAATAGATATACAGAAATTTAATATGATAACATTTTTGTTTCTATATTGAAACGAATGTCATTGATTAAACATATATAATATAAAAAAGGGGAAAAAAAGGCTTGAAATTAGCTTGAAAATTGCTAATTTAAGTATAATGGCTTGAATAATAAAGGAATTGTATTTGACAATCCAACTCTTTGAAGGAAAATTCAACCAAAATAATGATACTTGATATAGACAGGTGAAAATATTTTATCGTGAGTTTTTCTAGATCTTGCCCAGTTTGGCATTTGGGCTACACAAGAGAACTGCAGCAAAATAAATAAGATAGAAAAAAGCAGAAACATGATCAATAAAACTGAATAAGGGATGGAGAATAGATAAAACAAATTAAAATAAGAAAAACTAAGAAGGAACAAGACAAATCTAGGGAAGAAAACAATAAGAAAGCTTATTTATCCTATCACCATGCCAGTGGCTCTGCCTGGAAGCCCAGACAAAAGATTTCGGTCTTCCAAATACTGGACAAGGCAGACGGGAGAGGGAGACGAAGACAGAGGGCTAGGAGACGTTGGCGGTGTAGCTTATATGCAAGTTGTGGGCATTCATCTTCGGGTTTATAGGCGTGTGCTGGATCAGTAATAATCCGATGATCCAAAGAATCAAAATTGGTCTTTATAGATACACCAATGTTTGTAGAGAGCTGGACGATCTTGTCATTGAAGTCATAGTGCACAAGGAGGGCGAGGGTGCTGCGTTCCAGGAACGCAATTTCCAAAACATGGTGAACTATTCGGGATTGTTATTAGGTTAGTATCTCAATAATAAAAAAATTAGATACTGTGAAAGTACTATTTATTAAATAGACAAAATAATATTGTTTATATCTGTTACTATTAAAATCCCTGTAATTCAAGTCCCTGTAGCATAATGGTTGGTTTACACTGTATGGGTGTGTAGTGTACGTGTGCTTGGTGTGTAACAATTCCGAATAGTGGTAGCTTGCCAGATTCATTAGAAAGAAGGAACCAGTGTTTGGTTGTGAGGTCTGCTCTTCACTCGATTGTGGTGTGTATACCACAAATATATTGCTATTCCCAAATTCCACTGAATTTTTCACAGAATAGTGCTAATTTTTTTAAATTTATTTTCAAAAAGAAAATAATATTAAGGCTTCGAATCAATCAACTAACAAACAAAAAATAAATAAATTCAAAATAATCTTTTCTTAATACTTCTCTTGATGATTATTAAACTTTATTGGATATTGAAATATTCATTAACGTTCAATAATCTTACTATACTAAGAATAATTATTAGATTATTAAATATTATTAAATATTTATTATTATTTGAGTTTATAAACCGCAATTATCTTTTATGGGCACTATTATAAAAGTAGCTTGCTGAATTTTCAGTATTCAATTCAGTATAATTTATTACTTGTGTGATCTGAATACAGTGATATATATATATTAAGATACACATCATTATATAGTTTGTGCAAAGAAGATATTCATGTTATCTTTACAAGTGATTTAGGATCGATCATTGTATTCAAAAAATAAATAAAGCAAGTTGTTGCTTTTCTTTAATTTCTTGTTCTTTTTTTATTTGTTAGAGATAAAAACATGAAATGTACTAGGTTATTAGAGTAATTTAAGACTTATTATTAAATGGTTGAACAGACATTAATTTTAAATATGTTTTCTATTTAATTAAGTAGGCTAATTTGGCAAAAAAAAATACACACTCAAAATATTAATTAAATATTAATTTATAACCACTGATCATTATATATAAAAACAAAGCAGTGAAGATCATATTATTATATTTTTTACACTTATTAAATTATTAACTAACTCTCTACATTATATATGACAAAAAAATTAAAAGAATATAGTTATTTATTTATTTTTTAATTTTTTTTAAAAAAAAAACATATATACTCAATCAAAGTGCAATATTATATGTGAAATCCAATTATTTAATTTTCACTTGCCGACATTTTTTTTGCTACTTTTGCTACTTTATTTGTAGCATTTAAAAAATAGACAGTTTAGTACGATTTTTTTCTAAAGTAAGATTCCAACTACGAAGTGAGGAAATTTTGTTTTTTTGATTATACGACATTAGGAGAAACAATATATTGAAACACCGCCGCATTTTTTTTTGTGGAGGGATTTTTCTAGCCTCACAAAATTGCTACGCTCCTAGGTGTTTTTGAGCACTAAAAAATTCTTAAAACAGCTGAGATCCAAAAATGCTCTGCAATCTACAAAAAAGATTGGGCATTTGAAATTTAAATTAATTATTTTATTTTATTTTATTTTGTTTTTGCTTTTTTTTACAACTTTTCAATTAATCTTTAATTTTTTATTATTATTTGATAACAAATAATCGACCCTCTTATTCTAATTATAACTTTATTTAAATATTATACTACATTGTAATTGAGATATATGTAATTGATTTTGGGCTGGTATCTCAATATTAAAGAAAAAGTATATACTTTGAGTGTTATTTTTTTAAAAAGATAAAATACTAATATTTAATCTGGTACTATTAAAATCTATTTTAATTCAAATTCATGCTATATAATGAGTAGCTTATATTACATAAGTCTGTAGTATACATGTGTCTGATGTGTAATAGTTTTGAGAATTATTAATTTGTTAAATTAACTAGCAACAAGAAACCAGTGTTTGATTGTAAAGTCTGTTTTTTTTTTAAAGTTTGCTATTTTATAATTTTTAGTATTGAACAATAAAAGTTATTCTTAACATTAAAATTTAATACTTATATATTCATTAACAATTAACAAATAGTATAAAAAACAAAACAAAAACGACCATAAAATTTAAAAGCCAAAAACATTATAACTTACAAAACCTTACAAACAAATATTTTAATTTTCTCTTTTCCTATTCAATCAAAGACCTTTAATAAAATCCTGAGCTTTTCCCTGGCTCCATACAAAAAAATAGTATAAATACAATACAGATATCAATAAATAAAGACCTTTATTTTTTTTAACTATTTAAATTACCTTCTTTTAGTAATTTCACCTCTGATGTGCTACGACTGGTATTCAAAAATCTACATAAGGACACACAAAATCTACCTAGGGCCACACAAAATCTACCTACTAGACAGAATCTACCCATATGGCAAAATTTGCTCACACAAATCTACTTGGACACACATAAATTTATTTGGGCACACACATGCATACTTCACTTAAAATTAATTCTAGATCTAAATAAATAATAAGCAACAAAAAATAAAAGATATTTTTTGTAATTAAAGGCAGTACGTATACAAACTACAATAGTTTTTTGTTTCTGTAAATATATTGAGATAAATAAGATATATGGGTAGGGGAATACTGAGTCGATTTGATTGAAGTAAAAGCTGTAAAAAGAATGAGAGTATAATTTAACAGTGATTTTATTTAAAAATACTAAGAAAGTTTTGACAGTAGAGTATTTGCGCTGTGTAAAAAGTGCAGAGTAGTGAGATAGATGGAAGCCGTGTGTAAGAAGTCTTTCTTTATATATTATAAGTTTTAAAATTATGGTGTGTACTTACTGAATGTTTCTTATCATTATTATTATTATAGGTTTGAGCATTACGATGTGACACGATGAACATTACTATTGACATGGGTGTTGTGTGTTCTCTAGCTTCGCCCACCCTAATTCATCTCTCTTCTTCTCCAACTATTTTCCTCTTCAATTTTTTCCTCGTCATCATCTACATTATCACATCCCTTCATAGTCACGTTTTTCATATACAGACCCATACAATAAATGAAAGAAAAAAGTTTAAACTCAACTAAATAGAATATCTTTAATGCAAAGTTGTTGTGCTTTTTTTAAAAACTCTTCTCATTCAAATCTCACAATGTCTCAGCAAATCAATAAAAGTATTCCTAAGAAACGAAAAGAGCTTTCAGACTATGAAAAAGGACTTATTATCGGTGGTGCTCTCCATAATATTTCATTGACTGCCATTTCGGAGAAGACAGGCATACCCATGACAACTGTACATAGCACAGTTCAAAGATGGAAACAGAATGGCACGCCATTAACAGAAAAACGCCAAGGACGTCCATCAATTTTGGGTGAGAGAGATTTACGCCAGCTTAAAAACGAAATGAAGAAAGATCGTAATGCCACACTTGGAGAACTCACAAACGCCATGAGACTCATGATTGGCAAGTACATTTGCAAGAATACCATCCGCAAAGCTATTCGTAAGATCGGAATGTCTTCTTGCCATCCTGTGTTTAAGCCAAGGCTATCCAGAACACATAAAAAGAAACGATTGTTGTTTGCTAAACGTTGCAAAGAAACCAATCAAAGATGGGATCGTGTGATTTGGAGCGATGAGTCTCGCTTTATGGTTTTCCCAAAGGATGGAAACCTTAGAATTTGGCGCTTTCCTCTAGAGAAGTTCAAGTCTGATTGTATCATGCCTAGAGTACAGTTTGGAGGTGGTTCGGTGATGGTTTGGGGCTGTGTGTGGGCAGGAGGAGTAGGCCCACTAAAAACGATTATTAACAGCCTTGACCAATTTGGCTATATAAACCTTTTGGAAAGAAAGTTGCTCCCATTTTATGGTCGCCTAAGTGAAAGACATGACGGGGAGTTTATTTACCAAGAAGACAATGCTCCTTGTCATAAGTCAAAACTTGTTGAGAACTGGAAAAAGACCCATAATGTACCAATAATAAAATGGCCGCCAAATAGCCCAGATCTCAGTCCTATTGAGAACCTAAGGGCTCATTTGGGTCGGATGGTAAGGGCAAGAGTACCAGCTCCAAGAACTATTAAGGAGCTAGACAAGGTTATCCATGAAGAATGGAAGAAAATACCGGTTGCAGTATGCAAGGCCTACTGCATGTCTATGACAACTCGCATAGTCCGTATGAAGAAAGCCCGTGGTGATGTTACTAAATATTAAACTTTCAATAAAAGTTATTTTTCTTAATATTTAAAGGTTATATATTCTTATTCCAATGATTTTGAAAGTGGTTTAAGTAAAAGTAGACAAACAATGAAGAGAGAGTTAAGGATGTTATTTTTTCACTTTGGTGGAAGCTAAAAATTTCTTTCATTTAATTGATGAGACTGTATACTGTAAATTTCCAGGGTCTGTACCACTATTTTCATTAAAGTAGTATATATATATATATACAGTACAAAGTTGGATAACAAGCTTTGTTACACACTCGATTTTTTTCGTAAAAGAAAACGAGAGGAATCTGGCGAAAATTATTTTTTATTTTATACTTTTTTTTATTTTAAGTTATTAGAGTTGCATGCTTTACTAGAGGTCCTATGCCTTTTGAGATTGAAGCCGCTGCTAAAAGATTTTGAGCATTTTGAGCATGTTTGCCCTTTGTGGTTTGGTTTATGATTTTCTACGTGTCTTTTTATGTTGCCCGCTCGATCACTCCAGTATTCGCATTCTGGGCAGTCGTAAGTTACTTTATAAGAGCTTTTACTCTTAACCTTGCGAGAATTTGGGTTGCCTTTTGGAGTGGTTTTGGGGGGACTATAATGAATTATTCTTTTTTCAATATCTAAAAAAATCATTATAATTTAGGTCTTTTTTAGCTGGAAATATTTTTAATGTATTTTATGTCTATTAGACTTTAAATTCACGCTATAGATAAATATATAAAGTGCATATTTACCATCGAAATTCCGGTTAGAAATTTTTGGGGTATTTGAGATTCGTGGACAAGAAGGACCTGTATTGGAGTTGCAAGGTGACCATGTTAATGCTGGTTCTGGGCCTGGCAATTTTACTTGAGATGGCGAGGATGAGAGTACAAAATCTGGTGTGGTGTGTGGAACAGGGAATGTCATTTCATTATTCTGGTTTGGTGCAATTATTGTACTTTCGTCTAGTGGACCGATCATAGACAGTGCATTCGAAGGGCTTGTAGACGCAATTGATTCAATACGATTGCCGTAAGCCAACTCCTGAAGGTTGATGTTGTTTTGGTTTAAATCCAGGTCAGAATATATGCCAGATGGTTCAAAAGAAGAAGAAACCCCAGTTATGAGGTTAGTCATCGGAATCAGTTGGCCATCCAAGGATTCAAAATTGTTGGTGATAACTGGATTAAAGACAAATGAATGGTCAAAATAAGCATGGGAAAAACTAAGAAAACCAAAAGAAGGGGTATGTTCAAAGGGTAGATCAAGAGTGGCTTCTATAAATTGTGGATCAATCAATAAAGGGGTCTCGATGGTTGTTGGTGAATGTAAATAAGCAGTTGAAGTAGAGGTAAAAAAAATATCTGGTGTGTCCATAAACGTGTAGTGTAATGCAGAATATCTTTATATGTATATATATGTGTGTGCGTATATATCTGTAGTATATATACTTATATATATATATATATATATAAATAAATAAAAAGATGTGTATGCGTGTATAGTTGTGTATGGGTGTGTAAAAGAGAAAAGATACAAAAGAAAGAAAGAATACAAAAATGAGCTTCTTATATAGCTTCACACAAAATCAATAATGATAAAAGTAAAAATACATCAAGTTAAATTTAGAATTAGGCACACATTTTATGAAACCCTGGTTACGTATCTCCAGTATAAAAATATCATGAACTTTTTTACTTTACCAACCTAATATAATATTAGATAAAGCCATTTGTACAACCTCTTTATATGTATTTTATTATTAAAGAAAAGGAGAAAGAACATGCAAGTAACAAAGTGATATGGGTTTTGTATAAACAATATTGATATTAATAAGGATTAACAAGAAAATTCTCGGTGGTTTACAATTCGATAGTAGCTGTAAGTAGATGTTAAATTACTGTTAATTTTTACTTTGATATTATCATTGTATAATATCCATGGATACAAGCCAGTTTGTGGGAACCAATGACATAGTGCGTATCAAAAAAGGCATTTTTGCTTTCAAGTTACCAACGACAAAAAATATATGCACACGGAATAAGCAATCCAAGCCAATATTCAAGGAATTAATAGAGCACGCCAGGGGTAAACTGAATCTTTAAGAGTCAAGTATGAAAACATACACAATGACTCATAGACTTTATAAATCTTATGCATGTCTATGTATTGTGGAAATCCTGCTCATCACTAGAATGTCTTTTTATATATAAAATTATAGATATTTAAACCCATAATTATACAAGTCAGCTACTATGGGATATGAATGAAAATTCTGATAAAGACTTTGAAATCACTAGACATTTTCCAAAATCTCTACCGATATTTCCACTCACTTCTAATAGTGTAATAATGTTTGTAAGGCACCAAAAGCAAATGATCTACATAAAAAGAAGGAGAGCTCTTGTTTTTTTTTATAGTATGTTTCTTCTTGTCATCTTAAAGAGGTGTATCATATATCTATAAATACATAACTTTAACTTTTTTTTGATAATGACAGTAAATCATTTAATAAGAAACATTCGAGAAATCTAAAGTTGCAAAGTAAAATAGAAATGAAATTAATTTTATAAAGTCCCATTACCGACATTTAGCATATGGTATAAAGTATCTATGCACCAAGATATTCTTTTATAGGAACGTAAAGACAAGATTAGCGATGGCGTACGATATGAACTCCTTATAACTTTAGTGACACAAACATTTCTGTACATCTTACATGCCACGTGGAGTATATGGGGTGTAAGCTTGTTTTTATTTATATATAATATTGTTATATAAATATAGATTGTTTCTAGGATTATAAGAAACATGGCCAAAGACCAATTCATTGGTCAAAGACACAGACCCAAAATCTTATATATATAAAAGCTTATAGTTTTGAATTAATAGAAATAATGATAAGATAAAAATAAAATAACCTATAGTCGAATTGAAAATGTCAATTGTTTCAATTTTTAGAAGCTAAATAGGTAGTAAAATAAAGGAAAGTTTGTTGTTTGGATAAGCATATTTTTATTATATTGACTTTAACTAACCCATAGTAAATAAAATATAGCTGTGGCTAGATAGACATAATCAAATCTGTAATATTCTATATTAAGTGAATATATACATACATATATATGGGGGTCTATAATTTTCCAGAATTTGCTACTCACAATAATAATAGCAGGCAGATTTGCCCGTCAGAACTTTAACCAATCACATAAACTTTAGCTCCAACTGGGAAAATATTCCTTTCCTGTTCATTGATGTCATTCTAAAAAGGATTAAACTATTACCAATAGAAGTAATATTATATCTTCAAAATGCGCACCAAGACAAAAGCGAAGAGTTCAAACACCTTTATATAACTACGTATTTTTGAACAAGAAAGATTAATGGATGAAGAGCAGTATTTAACATCCTGCCACTGTGAAGGAGACTTGATCATGTATCGGATTGACATTATCGTATTTTCGATGATATGGCAGGTCTAAAGCCGGATTTTTTTTGCTGGTCTCAAATGCGGTTGATTTGTACTTTAATATAAAGAGCTTCAGGTGATATGATCTAGTCTTCATATTCTTTAATGTATCGTTTAAGATGTAGGAAAATCGATTTTCATTGCTAAATCATGTACTAAGAAAAATTCAGATTACTATTAATAAGCTTCTATCTTGGTATTATTATTGAATAATACCTGCCAGACATGGTTCAATTTGCTTTTATTGTATTCTCAAAGGCTTTAAAGATAGGAAGAAACCGTTCACAATAGGCAGTTCTTTCATCGTTTTGGTTATATGTGTGTGTACGCATGCAATTCAAGAGCAAGTCAATAATAGTACATTTTACAGAATTCAAAAACGGCAGGTCAGGGACTGTTCCTTAGTCTTTAAACATATCCTTCTTTGAGCCAATTTATGATTCTTGCAACCCAATCTAAGGCATCAGATCCTAAGTTTTTCAAGCTTTGTAAGTTGTTTTGTTCTTGCATCATAGCTTTATATCCAGCTTTGGTTTCATCGGATGCTTCCGATTCACAATTGATTGCGCATATATCAAAGTAATATCTGACAACCGATAGATCTTCAGCTTGTATCACAAGCTTGTGCGGCGAGATCGAGTGTTCGGCAAGATATTGGAAGTTTTAAATATTATGTTCTTTTATAACAGACAAGTCGTAAATCCAAATCCAAATACAAGCGATACATTAGCTAAAGTGAGATAGTCAAGTAGGTATTATGGTATACATACTTCCTCAACTACGGTATTGAGCAACTCGTTGCTTTCTTTTGAAGCACTCTTTGTTATCACTATATTGCTTGTAATACTCGTTTCTGGCTCTAGACTCCCCTCACTTCTTTTCTCTTCTTATTATGTTTCTTTCGGCCCGTACAAAGCTATAAATCTAACTTTGATACAACTGTGATCGAGAGCTAATTCTATGAGGACAATATTTCCTGGTGAGAGACAACATTTTGATTCTCCCTGACCACAAAATAGAACTTTATGCCGGTATAGAATAACTCTATATGGTCTCTAAGGATACAGGGTATTCGTATCAATATCTTCTTTTGGGCTTTGAAAAAGAAAGGGTGGATAGGGATTACTTACCAGCTGGCGCTTTTAAACTCTGGAAATATGGATACAATAGGTGAAAGAAAGAGAAATATATTATAAGCGTAGGAAGAACAATAAATAGTAGAATATCCAACAAGATTGCGTCACAACTCAATGACAACAACTCATAGTCTTCTCCATAAGTGACTATTGATATAGTACATATATGACGAATCATTAATTCTTTATTGTCAAGTATAAAATTAGGGCTACTAATTGAATATATTGTATGAATTTCAGGACACGTCATTTTTGCCCTGAAGGGTTAGAGAAAGGCACCGATCTGGACAGGTAATCAGAATTAATTAGTCCGGTTAGATAGAATCCTCTTCCACGTAGGATTGTCGGTTTTGTCATAAAGATGAGGATGAGAATTTAGCTACATAGCTGCGGTGCTTTTACTTGAGATTGAGACGATGTTGGTTTGTGTGTGTTTTTTTTTGGACAAATAAAAAAAAAGAGAATTGAGACACAAAAGAATGAAATTTGGGATAGAAAGGGAATTTAGCCAAGACAAGGTAAAAATAACTAGAGTGTTCTTTGCCTGTAACCATTTTTAAGTTTGCCCACAGAAGTGAGGAACAACCGTGTTCATTATGGCGCTTTGTGTTACTGCGCTTGGTCTTGGTCGAGGAGTGAAGGTTTTTGGCTTACCATTGCCATTTCAAATTACCTGCACAACATACAACACGTTTTTTTTGCCACCATGACATCCCTATTCCAGAAGATATTACATTTGTTGCAAACTAACATTGGATAGATAGATCTGCTGTTGGCATTTTGAAAATATCTTTAATCTTTGGTCTTACAGGAGCTACAAACCTATACAACCCATATTAAACATAAAGAATAAAGCTTCAAAGACAAAGTGGATAAGTACCTTTGTGTTAAATCCATTGATGTCCAAAAGGTACAATTTTCCGATCTATTTTATCAGGAACGTTAATCTGCCAACAATATTAAACAGTCACAGATCTTAAGAGAAATAAATAAAAATAACTACATCTCTAATCCGATTAACCTAGTCTGTTTTTATTTTATTTTTTAAATTTTTGTTTATTCTCATTAATATTAATCGAATGGGTAATACGAGATAAAAATAAACGAACTACCTATCAAAACTTCCTTACGTCGCTCATGCCAACCGGCTATGATTTTGTTTTATTCCTTTTAATCCACTTATAATGCTTACAAGGCATTAGCATTGTGTTTGGTGCAATATGTTCTAAGCATTCATTGCAGTTTGTTGGGAGTTAGACGATGTGAATTTGTGCCAGAATAAAGATTATTTCTTAGGACTATAATAGCAAGAGCGTTTATTGGCTGAAGTTCTCTTTATTTTATACACCAAAAAGAAGACACGACACTTGCTGAAACTTCAATATACAATATAAAAGGACAAGAGAAGTCTTGTTGCACACTCGAATTCTATAACAGGCAAGCCAGGACTTTTTCTTTTTTTTTTAAAAAAAAATGGAAGGGGGAGGGGAGGAGACGATCTAACTGTAAAGAGAAGGGAGGAATCTAATTGTGTAGGGAAGGGGGTTTCGACTGTTGGCTATCTATTTACATGTTCTACTAAAGCGTACATGTCTTTTGATATTGAAGTCATTGTCAAAATACTTTTCACACTTTAAGCATCTTGGCCTCTTGTAGTCTGTGTGATGCTTTAGATAGTGTCTAGTTAGGTTGCACTCCCGATTAGTCCAGTAGCTGCATTTTGCGCAGTCATAGGTTCTCCGATAAGAATATCTGGCCTTGGCCTTGCGAGAATTCGGATTGTATGAGCGAGAAGTATTAGAGATAGTACAATAAATGAATCGTTTTTCAAGACCTGACCAATTCGAAAAAAAAAGTTGATTAATATGTGTTATGTCTATTAAGCTTTAAATCCGCCTTTCATATTGTATATGTATATATAAAATAGATGTTTACCATCAAGAGTTTGGCCAGAAATCTCCGGGGTATTTAAGGTCTGTGGGCAAGAAGAACTCGCATCGGGATCAAAGGGAGACAATTGTAATTTTGGCTCTGGCTCTGTTGGTGGTAATTGTATTTGAGCTGCTGAGAGTGAGGATAAGCAATGAGCTGTGTTGTACAAAAGAGGGGACCTCAAGTTATCTTGTTGGCTTGGTACAGTGATCGGACAGGTGTTGAATGAGCTGGTAATTGATACAGGAGCTGTAGGAATTGTAACCCTGATCGGTTCAATTGGATCACGCAAAGATAGTTCTTGAAGATCCACGGTGTTTTGGCTTGGAATAGGCTCAAAGTATAATTCGGATGGTTGAGCAGGACCAGGAGTCAGACCTGAAGAGTCAATCATTGGAATCAATGGGTCCACCAAGAGATTGAACCGACCGATGTAGAATTGACTGGCCATAAAACATGGGTGTGAATTCTCGAAAGGTAAAGGGTCAAAATAAGCATCCTGAGGGCCAAAAGTATTGCCAGAAGGAGAAAGCGGAAGAGGTGTTTCGATGGTACCTGGTGTGTAACAAGAAAAAGTTGAAGTATTACAAGAAGCAGGTGTATCCATGATTATGTAGTGTAGTATATATGAGTGTATGTGTGTAGGTTGTGTACGGGTGTGGAAAAAGAGAGAGAAGATATAAAGAAAAAATAATAGAGAAAGCTGCTCTTTTATAAACATTTTGCGCCAAATAAATAAATAAATAATCAAAAAAAAATAAGACGATTGATGGACCAACTGTTTGACAAACTATATTAATATATTTGGAGCATAAAATATGTTGTGAATATTATAAAATGATGATTCGGACACAAAATTACATTAGGACCTTCGTGCAACACCTGCTCCTCTTCATTTTTGTTATGATTCTTTAAAAGAAAAAGGAAAGGAAAAAGGGCATGAAAGAATTAAAATGATATGGATCTTATATATACAATATTGATAATAAGAAATACTAAGAAGATCCTGGGTGGTTTAGAATTCGATAGTAATTATATAAATATTTCAAATTACTTTTAATTATTGATTTGACGTTATCACTGTAATATATATATACTATGGCTACACCAGTTGGTTATGGCCATGAGATCAACAGCATGACACAATTTGTACAAAGGTTTTTTGTTTCCATGCCCTTGACACTCGCCAAGAAAATGATATATTTTTTTAAAAAAAAAATCGGAAAGAACCAGCCGATTGAATGTATACAAGATTAATTAAGAGGTAGAGGCTGATTAGGGTTGTAAAAATAAAAGAAACAGGAAGAAGCAAAGATAGGTACTTGGTAAATTTTGTGCATTATGAATTATGAATATCTCACTCATAATACCAGATATATTTATTATCTAAATCAAGTTCAAAGCTATACAACATAATGACGTTTATAAAATACCAAAAGCAAAGAAGTTACAAACAAGAAAAAAGGATCTTATTATGGATAGTAAGCTCCTCATTCTCCTCCTCATTCTCCTCTTCATTATCTTCTTCTTCTTCTTAAAGAAGTATAGGTTATATAGCTCTAAGCATTTATTTAATAAGACGATTTTGAGAAATATATAGCTATAAAATGGAATAAAAAGGAATTTTATTATCTAAAATTTGATTACTGGAATTTAGCTATTAGCATAAAATATATACACCTAAAGAAATTCGTTTATAATAATATAAAGAAGGAATTATGTGGGGAGGGGGTGGCGTTATTTAGCTTAATTTTAAGATGATTTTTATATGTAGTAGTTGCCACGTGGGATATATATATATATATTGTGTGTGTGTACCTGTGTACCTGTGTACCTGTGTACCTTAATTAATATACATTGTTACAAATAAAGCCAGTATTGTATACTCTTTTTTCTTTCTTTCTTGATTTTAGCCTTATTATTTGCAGAATTATAAAAAGAGATACAATATGAGTCTATTTTATTCTATTAAAGAGCAGTATGACTTTATTTCATACCATTAATTTACAATAGCTATTTTTTAGAACTTACTGTCACAAGAACATTGAAGCCTGTATTGATACACCATAGTACAATGACAAAAAAAAGTATTTATCTAGGCATTATTTAATTAAATAGATTGCACCTATATGCCACGTTTTTCTATTTTATTTATTAATAAATAAAAAAAAAGTTAAAAACGGGCATCGGCTATTTACTGATTGAAGCAAGTATCCTGAATACAAATACGTCTTGTCTCACTGATAATGCAACCAATCAGTTAAGCAGGTAATCAAAAATTGGTAAAAAAGAAAGGATTAATCTCACGATGTTCTGTGATCCAGGTAGGGTACAAACAGAAAAATCATAATCCTTATGATCAGAATCCTCCCTAATAAGCCTATGTTTTCTACATATTCTGTCACTTTTACTTTTATTTCTATAATAGGATTTTTTTTAAAGAAAAAGAAAAAGAAAAAGAAAATAATGCCACCATTTACATGCTAAACTGATACATAATTTTTGTTTAGAAATATTTTTTTATATATATTTAAAGATAAACCTTTGAAAATCAGTATATTATATCTAATCATTATGAAACATTAAACTCTATGAATAATATATATTGCATTGTATTGGATAAAAATACAATAATTGCTTGAAATAAAGTACTTTGAATATATCTCTTTTTTTTTATCTTACTTTAATTCGCATTTTTATTACTATATATATATATGATTCTTGTATTACGTTGAGGATCATAAGCCGAGGATCAATTACCTTTCAAAGGTATGGACCCTCAACCTTATCTATAATATATATATATATATATATATATATGTAAAAAATTATTGTAATTAGCATGAAGCATTGAATACTTGACGCTCAAGATATTTTTATTTTGTTTCTCATTCGAGAATAAAATAAAATTGAATTGAAAATTTCAATTGTTTAAAACTTCACAAAATAAATAGATAATAAAGTAAAAGAATTCTTGTTGTTTTGATAAGCATAAGCTTAGTATATTAATTTGAAATAACAAGGTAAATCAACCGTAACTGTGTGTATTTCCCGCCTCATATTGTTTAGGTACAAATTTGTGGTAATATATCATTCTTCTAGAAATTGATACGTTACCAGAGAGAGAAAGTCATTATAATAAAAAAATGGGATTTGATAGACGGCTCATAATATGGAATGGATCTTTTGGACATTTATAAACCAATTACTTTAGATACGTCTTACCTTGAATAAATATATATCTGTTTAGCTTCTCAATGACTACCATATATATACTTATTCATTTAATCTTATTGGTCTATTTACAACCACCAGAATAGCCATTTGTGTTCAGTTTATTTGGTATTCTGTTCCAAGCCATCTCCATTTTCTTATAGCATACAAGATATGGCTCAGCAGCCTACATCACAAGATCTCTCTCTCTTTCTCTCTCTCTCTTACTCTCTCTTACTCTCTCTTACTATTTCTCTGTTACTACTTCTTCATTTCTTAATTTGACCCCATTATGCTTATAATTGCAGCCCTTTATTTACCTTAATTACCTGTTTGTATCCAGTTGAGTCAAAAGAACAGATTTTTCTTCGTCTTCTCTTTATGTCTGCTTTAAAATCCACTGCATGGACAGGAATTTGATTGGTGCCTTTTATTTTGTTAGTGTTACTCCCCCACCCTTTGCTCATTCCATAGCGTTCTAGAAATTTGTACTTTCGCACACTTTAGATACGTATATAATATCATCTTCTGTCTTGTTCTTTTTATTAGTATTATTATATTTGACAATTTTTGTCATCTTGAATTCACACTGAGCCTTCGATTTATATTTTGGTTAGTCCAAAGTCATTCCCAGTATCCCAATTATACATACAAACAAGCAAAACACACACAGACACTATATTTTACACAAAATAAATTAGCCATTAAAAATCATAAATCATAAAAGAAAAAAAAACAAACTTTGCTGGTTTACGTATGTAAAGTAACACTAATTGAAAATAAATATATAGTAGTTGCTGCCATAGTTACTGGGGGGGGGGGGGATTTTTTTTTTAAAAAAAACATTCCTCTACCCCAATAATTACAAAAAAGATAAAAGAAAATGAAATGAAATAAAATATAATATAGAAAAAACAGAGTCAATAATATCAAAATGATTTAATGCATGATGATTGCCAACGCCTTGTACAAGTATTAACCATCTTTCTATATACCTCCATATCCATCTCTATTTTATGATTATCCGTTAGTTCGCGGGGACTCTTGCCATGCTATCATAATTTTGTTATTTAGCAACGAATTTCACAATAAATTGAGAGGATTTCTATCTATTACACTTTATCATGTATTTCGTGACTATTGGTATTAAACAAAAGAAAAAGGGAAAGAGAGGAGGGACCAGAAAGAGTCTTCGCTCCTTCGGATAATAGAGGAAGGCCTATTACTAAAGTTTTAAAGTAGTTTCAATCTTGCACAGACCAATTTGATTTTATACAACGCTTTACTCTCCCCCCCCCCCCCCCCCCCCCCCCCCCCCAAAAAAAAAAATCGAAAAATATACCGGTTAGTGATTGGGTACCGAGTTTGAGGAATATGTCAACACACTCCTTTCTTTTTCTTTATTTCTCCGCTTTTTCCTTACACGGTATAGCCAATAGGAACATACCGACCCAACCGAATTTTACACGTTAATAATTGCCTATACATCTCAATTTACTTTATTCGCAAGCTTCTTGCCATTTACATCTTTTAGATTTTTTTCAAGCGTACTTACACACACACACACACATACATATATATATATGTGTGTGTGTGCTCAAATATAAATTAGTATTAATGATACGCTTTTTTTTTTGCTACCGCTATTCACCTAATTGTTATGGTTGACCATAAATTCATTTCTTTACTGCTTAGAGCATCTCCAGCAGTATCTAAACCCAAATACTAAATATCCAAATTAGCATTTCCCGCGCTAGTACAAATAAAGCAATTTAGTATGAAGAATATCAAGGTCACTCCAGCAGTTTCTTAACACAGATTCTAAAGAGCTGATGATTTTGGTGAGGTTTTTCCTAAAGGCTGAGATTTAAAATCGAAAATTCAAAGTCACAATATAAAAAATGGAAATTTAGTAAATGATAGAATCTAAACAAATTCTGAGAAAACCTACAGAAGTTTAGATTTTGATTCAAAAAGTTTAGATCTAAATTCCGGATTTGGATATTTAGATTTTTGTTTAGAAACTGCTGGAGACGTTTTTTTGGAAAATCTAAACACCAGTTTCCTAATTTGGATATTTAGTATTTGGGTTTTGATACTGCTGGAGATGCTCTTATAATGAATGTATGATAGTTTATCTCAAGCCTGTCGCTTGTTAGCATTTGACTATAGTGTACTGCAATTTTACAGAAAAAAATGCTGCTTATAAACAGAAATTCGAATCGGAAGACTACAGAAGGTAAAACGTCTTGTATAAAAAAATATTAGTTTTTTTTTATAATCATTTATTTTGGATTGTAAGATACTAGTAATTAGCTTAAAGGCTCATAATTTAAAATACTAAAAATGGGCAAATGGAAATACAGTCCTACAGGCAGAAATAAATATCAAAACCAAAGATATATTTATATGAGATAGATACAGGATTGACAGTGAATAAAGAAATCAAGAAAGAAAGAAAAAAGGCCTAGAAATCTAGATTTCGAGTCTTGGAAGAGGTACATACATATATATTTATAAGAGCGAGAATAAGATAATTATCAAGTGAGTTTTGGAGTGGCTGAAAGCCAAGGATATCGTGTCAATAGAACTTTTCAAAAGTTGAAATCTTTATAAGCATGAATTTATACACAAATACATATATATAAAAGGAAAATGAGGGTTTATACTAAACAACCAAAGTTTATAAATTAATGGATTTGGAAGAAAGACACACATATAAAAAGGAGTGGAGAGAGGAATAAAGGAAGAGTGGGAAGATTCTTTTTCTGCTGGTAACTATTGCTGTTGTGCTTGACTGGCTTTACATCTTTTGCTACCAAGGATGTGCCTTTTGAGATTGTATTTGCTGTCAAAGTCACTCTTGCAGTCAGGGCATTTGTGTTTCTTGTGATCGGGGTAGTGCTTTACAAAGTGTCTATCCCTATTGCTTTTGTGGTCGCTCCAGTAGTCGCATATTCCACACATATGAAGTTTTGAATAATAGACCCTTTCTTTAGACTTGCGAGCATTTGGATTGTGGAAATCAGTAGTCTGAGTGGTGCCATAGTGACTATTGTGATGGCTTTTATCTATAAATAATTGAAAGCATAGTTAGTATCAGTATCAGTATCAATATCAAAGTTGTTGTAATTTTAGTTAAAATAAATCAATAGATACATATAAATCTGCATCAATTAACCTTTGAACATAAACAAAGGTAGGGACCAAGCCAAATAGAACATAATAAAGCAAAATAAAGAAAAACAAAAAGTGTATATGTGTGTTTATGTACTTACTATAGTCATTATGCTTATTGTTCTTAGTGATCTTATTGCGCTTATTATAATTCTCATATTTTTTATTATTCTTAAAACTAATATTATGAGTAGTATTGTTTTCGTCAAAGTCTTCTGAAATCATAGGTGACTTGTGTGAATAAGAAACTAGGCCAGAACTTGGGAGAAAGGAACATGGGTTTGTGTTTAAAAGAGGAGCATTCATATTTTTCTCTTGACCTGGGACGATTAAAGGTGTAGTCCAGGAAGGAAAGGTCGTAGGTATGTTACTCGAAAGTGTTTGAGCCGCAAATAATAAGGAGGGACTAGAAAAAGGGCCAACCTGAGGGATTTGGGGTTTGGGATATGTACCAGGGCTATATTCCATAGCAAGGTCTTTGATGTATGTAGAGTTTTGTACATCAGAGGCACCAATTAGAGAGAAAAAGTCTTCAAAGAGATAAAAAGGTACAGTGTTGGGTGGCTTGGAGGCATAGTGTGGTTGCAAATTATCAGGAGGTAGAAAGCCAAAAGATGATAGCTGAGAATAAGAATTCTCAATGACAGGAAAGTCCCAAAAATGTGGATCAAGATTACTGCTTCGTAAGACTTTTTCGACGGCAAGAGATATATTGATATTAGAGAGGCTACCATTGAGGGTTGGTGTGTAGCAAGAAGCAGGTGTGTCCATTATTGTGAGGGCTTGAAATAATAGTAAGTGATAGTATGTACTAAGAGTAATGAAGGAATTTTATGGTGCATTTATATAAAGAACAAAAAAAATTAATAATTAATAATATATGTTTTTTTTTGTATTAATATTAAGTAGGTGCTTATGGTGAAGTGTCAATCGACCAAAAAGTGGCAACCGACCAATTTGGAAGGGTCTCAAGCCTAAATATGGTACATAATTTTTAAAGTCCACAAAAAATGTCACTGCTCTTGACGAGGTACAAATTATTTTCAAAAACATATATGGTATTAAATTTTTTTACTATCAACACGGCGTGTGAGAACCATTTTTATTTCATTACTTTGTCTTGTTTTTCAATCTCTTTTTAATTATATATGCTAATATATTTTTACTCACAATAGTATTATTGAGATATGACTTGCTGAAACTTGCATTAAAAGCCATATTTTATATGTTTTCTCTTAATAACAAATGGAAAATAATTATATTTCATTTGTTATATTTTCAAAGAGATATAAGTGTCTTGAGTATAGTATTTTATTATAATACCGACATTTTATCACGTGGAAAATATCTATATTTGTATTTTGCTACCCTTTCCAAATTGGTCGATTGACACTTTTTGGTCGATTGTCACTTCACCATAAGCACCTTTTTATTAATCATTTTCTCGAGAAATAACACATTCACGTTTTTTTTTTTTTTTTTTTTGCAAAATATATTTCTTCATTATTATTTTTTGGAAATTGCTCTCTTAATTGGCTAAACTTGCCGCGACTGTCAGAAAAGTATTTACGATTAGCGTTATTCTCACCACAAGTGCCTTGGCTGCTATCACACCAGGATTGCTATTTCCTACAGTGATTTAATTTACCCAAGTTTTGCTCATTTTGCTAGAACGAGAATAAAATTAATTTTTTTACACTTTTTTTTTGGAAGTTAGAGAGAATCATTCCTCTGTTCGGTGAACAGTTTCTTTTTTAAAAGTGTAGAACCAGGTCCCCAATGGTCTCTAGTTATTTTCCAGGACACCAATATTTTGATTGGCCATGTCATTGCTTGTTGAATTCATTGTACACATAAACAAGTAAGCAGATATGAAAATATGTACCAGTCACTTACACGAATCAAAGAAATGCCTCACTATATAAAGAATACATATATAAAAAAAAAAAAACTAATGAAACACCATAATATGGAAAGAATCACAACTGTAGAATAGGTATTATGTGACGGTGGATGATATATCCAGAATATCCATATTATCATGCGATAAAGTACAGCCAAAATTTTAAGCATGGATCAACATAAAGAGGAGTGGGAGTTATCAACTGTGACGCCAAGCTATTTACCAAAATACTTACGTCCTGTTTACGATATGGTATCGTCCCATTTATAACACCATTCCAAACGGGTTTTATGGCAGATTGCTTTATCGTTGACCATGGTTTGCTGACACAGCTTGCCATGTCACATGCACAAATCACCCAAGACCCATGTGTTGCCCTTCAATTGGATCAGGAGAAGGCCTATGATCGAGTCAAGCTTATGAACCGTTTTACGCTACTTTCTCAAATATGCTTGTCTTTTTGTGGTAAAAGTATTGTAGCAAACTCACTCCTTCTCAGCTCAGTATGGCATGTGCAATACATGACTCATGTACCACTATCTTCCTTCACTGTCATTCGCACTCATATTCGCTCGTTCCTGCGGCTGGGTTTCGGTAGCCCTGGTTGGCCGCTTCTCTGTCTGCCACGCAAATCCGGGGATTTGGGCCTGATTGATCCCGATCATCAACAACGAGCTCTTCAGTTGTGCTGGATTCTCCTTATCTTGGACTCTCACTCTTTTTCTTCTACTTCCTTTATACTGCCATACCTAGAATCTATACTTCCTCTAAACTTTTGCGCTTCTTCTGCCAGTATCGCACTTTTGTTTCTCTGTAGTAGTGCAACTTGCCCGACTTTACTTCTTCCACTGCATCGCGCTTGTACCTCACTTCTTCCAGCTTCACTCCCATCAAACTTGCAATTGCCGCTATCCGTGGTCCAACACTTCCCATTAACTGCAATATGCATAAGCGTGCCACCCTTTGTTGAATCTTCTCTGAACCTGAAAAAAAAACTTGTTCCTGATGAATTTTCTATGGAGGCTGATGACCGTCTTGTCCGCAAAGTTCGTGGTACATCTTCTCAGGGACGTAACCGTATAGGCCACTTCTTCCAACAGATTGATTTTTGCAAGATGATCCTCTGTCCTTGGGTTCTGTCTTGCCTTGACCATCGACTTTCCATTGACACCCCTCCGCCCGATCTTTCTTCACTCCTTTCTTTGGTACGATTGGACAACACTTGTTTGGGTAAAGCTAGCACTGGATCTCTCCGACGCCATCTTCGCCCACAAGTGCCCTCATCTCTACATTTGTCCATCCAATGGCGTAAATTCTGGTCTTTCTCTATCCCTCACCGCTGTCGCACAGTCTGGTGAAAAGTACTTTGGGATAGATCGCCAACACGAAAACGTCTCAACCTACTTATACCTCGACGCTTCCCCAGCTCATCTTGCATTTTTTGTCAAGATACTACTGAAGATCAGTATCACTTTTCCTTTGGCTGTTCTATCAAACGTCAGGTGTGGAACGTCATCCTCTCTCGCTTTTGCCTGTCTTGGAGCCTTGCTGACATCTGCCTTCTCCTTACCAGAGGCAGCCTCCCACCACGTTCCTCCCATCAAGACCTTTGGATTCTACTTTCCGTTTTCACTATTGAAGAAATCTGGAGTGCTCATTGGAAGTTTGTTTTTTGATAAACAACCCTTTCTATCTGGAGTTGTGGCACAAAAAGCGTCCACTGTAATAGAAAAACACATTGGCACACTAGCTTAAGTATTTTCTGTCTAATTTCCTCTCCTATCTCACCGTTTCTCTCTTATTGGCCAGTATCGACACGGAAGACATATACAGTCAAGACTCGATATAATGATATTCGATATAGTGATACTTTTTTGGAAGATTTGGGGTCGTGCCTGCTTATTATCATTATATCGAGCTCTGAGTTTATTTTTATACTATAAGAGCATCCACATTGGTCTGTGTAAATTTAACAAGAATGTTAATTTAGTTAGAAAATTTAGATTTTTTCATCCCCAGTGGTTTGTCTAAATAAATATTTTAGCCAATTTTTTTAGACAATTATTTAATGGATATATCTAAATTTGGCGCTTCACTAAAAACATTCGAGCAATAAAAAAATATGCGACTTCATATTTAGATAAACGGCTGTGGATGCTCTTAAATGTGTGCTTTTGGTTTGACTTCAAGATCTTAATTACACAAACTGCTGTGGATGCTCTTACGTTTGAAGCGTCTCTGCTGCGCCTCAATTTGTTTTATAAAGGACAGTCTCATTCTATTTTTTTTTAAAAAAAAAATCCGACTAAGAATTGGAAAGAGCAGGAAAATTCTAGTGATTTTTTTTTAACGTGTCAGAAAGAAAGAAAAAATAAATTATAATTATTAAGCGCTGTTACATTATTTGTAAACTTACTTCTTGTCTCTAATATATATATATATATCTTTTATTATTACAATAAATTATTTTTAATATCATGGAACAACAAATTAAAGAGGTTAGCAAAGGCTAAACTGCAAGATATCCTCGCTCACCGCATTATGACAGCTTATGGACTTTCTCCACCAACCCTCAATGGAGGTAAAAACATACCCGCACACAAACAGATTTTAATCAGCAACAACAACAACAACATCAACAAAAGAAAGAATCAATCCATTCATCAAGGACTTACACAATTATACATATAATGTATATATACGTATATATCAACATATTTGCGTTTGTATTTTTTTTTCTATTTGTGTGCATGTGTGAATTTCAATAGGTGCGATCCATTGCTCTTGAGCACATCCTCTCCTTCACACCAAAGACCTCCCAATACCAGCCTTTGTTGATTGAGAACAGAAAGACACTTTGCACTGACCTTAAGAACTTGTGCCGTCAGGATCCTGTAATTATTTAAATCCGTTTTTTTAGTAGCTGCATATACATACAATATGAATAGAGTCAATAGAAATGAAAAAGGAAAAGGAAACAGATAACCGATTGTTATATATTCTTCTTTGTGTGGTATATATATATATATATATATAGATGATTGCCCACGAAGCAATGAAGGGTTTGATCAACCTTTCTGGTGACCCTCGTATCCAGCATGAACTTGATGATGAAGCTTTCTTGAAGCATATTACTCTCTTGATCACTGTATGTAATCTAATTGATCCAACCACTTTAATTAGATTTTACTAACTTATATATATATATATTTATACACCAAAAAAAATCCACAGATCTCAAAGTCCGTATTGGCAGATCCTGCTTGCATGCTTTTGTCCAACATGACAAAGTCCGAGAGCATTTGTGTCAAGTTGTTGGAAATGAAGACCAACCCTCTTCCCGAATTGTGTGAGTCTGACAAAGTAATGGATCAATTGGTAGAGGCTTTCCACCGTGGCCACAAGAAAGCCTACAATCCCCAAGCAGAGTATCACTTTTTGGCCAGTGTGTTTTCCAACGTTTCAGGCGTAAGTAGTTCTTTTAAATATAAATATACATTTGCTAATATGGGATATTTCTATCAATAAGATCCGTCTTGGTCGTGTCTATTTCTTGGAGCCATCCAAGTACGACGGTCTTGCTCCTTTGACAAAGTTGCAGATTTTTACAGAGGATAAGAATATCATCCGTCGTGGTGGTGTTGATTCTACAGTCAAGTAAGTGAATAGCTGATATACATGCACATATAAATCGGCCCAAACAGAATGTGTACGTAGTGTATAAACAGATTTCTTATAAAACTTCAACTTTCTTTTTGGTTATTGTTGCTGTTGCAGGAATGTCTGCTTTGAGACTCGCCAGCACGAAGCTATTTTGGATGCTGACAAGCTCAACACCTTGCCTTTCATTCTCCTTCCCTTGTGCGGTAATGAGGAATATGACATGGAAGAGTTTGAGCAATTCCCTGAAGAGATCCAGCTCTTAGATGATGATAAGGTGAATATATATATATAATAGGGATGGATATAAAGATAGAAATCATCATTTTTTTTTTTATTATTTCTCTTATTTCAACAGTAAAACCTATTCAGTTATTTAGTTATATTTTATTAATCCAAATTTATACAACTTTTTTCTTTTCCAATAGACACGCGAGTCTGACAAAGTACTTCGTGGTATTTTGTGTGATGCGCTTTTGCTGCTCACTACTACTCGTTTCGGTCGTGACTACCTCCGCAACAAACAGGTTTACCGTGTCATCCAACGTCTTCATGCCCAGGAAGAAGATGAGGAAATCAAGGACAAGTGTGATGCCATTGCTGATATGTTGATCCGTGATGAAAATGGTGCTGAAATCACACCCATTGACGAAGAAAAAGAAGATGATGATATGGTGATTGAAGAGATTGCATAATTTTTTTAATTTAATTTATTTTATTTTTAATATTACTATTACTACCATCTCTACCATCTCTTTTATATTCTTTTCTCTCTTTTTTGTACATTATACATTCAATTAGAACCAATTTCACCATTTTCTACTATTTAATGAAAAAAAAAAAAGGTTCCTTTTTGGCGCTCTATATATATGGATTATCAGAGACAGGAAGTTTCATTTTAGATATTCAATAGCAAGAGGAATGAAAGCTGAGGTTTATAAATCCCATTGTCAGGTCAACTGTGAAAATTTTGGATCCGCCCACAAAAAGATCGTGTTCCTAGAATTAATAATTTTACCTGATCAGCTCAGCCAAATCAACCAACTTAAACTTTTATCATAATTCTAATTTTATTTTTGTGTGATACTCAAAAGCCATGGTAAAACAGAAGAAGTATATTGGCTGATATATATATATATATATATATATATCAATTCAATTATTACTGGGTTTTATTATTCAGATCTATTAGGAAATGATCCTACTTGATCTTTCGTTATTGTTGAGGCTACGTCACTCTCGGTTGTTTGTGTATCAACCAATGCACCATAGTTCATCATCTGTCTCTCTACACCTGTAGGATCCTGACTATTTTTGTTCCTTTGAGATCTCCAAGATTTGTTCTGGGGGATCTGGTTCCTTGATTGCTTGGTTCTGACCACCCGAAGAAGTGGTCGAAGTTCAGGTGGTGCTGGATTGGTACGTCCGCGTGTAACTTTGGTCTTTTTGTGAACTATATATCAAGCAACAATAGTTAATTATTCATTCATTCAATCAGTTACTTTCTTGTTGTTGTTGCCACTATATATATATCTTACCATCTACATACACATCGGTCTCATCAACAATTTCCTAAGTAAGCAAGTATAATTTTTGATTATATATATATATATGGGATAGTGGTGAGTTTTTGGTCATATATTCTCTTTTTGTTTTGTTTGGCTTACCTCTCCAATAAGACTTTCGATCACATCCTCAAGAGTTATGACACCAATTGAACTTGATTTTTGATTATTGACATCAATAACCAATGCCATATGACCTATTAAAGAGATTCTTTATTTCATTAAAGAGCAAATAATGCATACTTAATCCTAATCGTCAACTTACTCTTGCCTTCTTGGAAAAAGTTTAGAATATCAAGACAGCTTGTGTCAGACGCTGCTTCTGGAAGAGTACTCAGATGGAATCTACTGATCGGAAGTTCATCGTCTGCATCATAGGCAATAAGCTGTTTGACTAGAAGCATTCCGATATACTGGGTCGGATTGTCGACGGCATGGATTGGGATACGTGAGTACCCAGCCGTGAGCATCTTGTCTACGGTTTTTCTATCAAGGACAGCATCAATTGGCAGTGTAAAGACGTCTTCGATGGGTGTCATGACGGAGGCGATTGTCTTTTCTCGGAGATCCAAGACAGATCCAATAATATGTACCTCATCCTCCGTCAGTCCATCGACATCGCCATCGCTATTTGTCTTGTGAAGTGACACAAGCGACTTTAGGCCTAAATAATAATAATAATTAATTAATTAAACAAATAATCAAAAATAAAGAAAGCAACACCCGGGTATGGGTTTGAATACCCTAAATTAGGCGACAGTAAAGATCTTATTTGGTATACACATCTTTACTTGCCTGCCTTTTTGTATACCGTTCCATGAGATTCACCAAGAAAATGGTCAAGCAAGACAGCTGTAGGGTATGCGACTGGATACATAATGTACATAAGCCCAAGAACCATACTACAATACACACTTATTTAAGACCTTACTCTTTATGTATATGTATATATATATATATATATAATTTGAATATTATACATTACCAATATTTATATACTTACAAAGAGCACCTAGCTCCAATAGCAAGTCCATGACGAACGCAGATTGCTATATTATATCATATAACCAAACAATAAACTGGTTACCAAGAGAATATTCTTTCTTTATATATATATCAAATCATTGGGTGTATTGGAGTTGAAACTTGCATTGTGGTATCACCCTAACAAGAAACAAAGAGAAACGAGTAAGGACTTCGTTTGCTTCCATACTCTAGCGATACACCAATACTCACTCTCCAAATATAACGATTAGTGCCGTGGATATTAAAACGGCCTGCCAGCCACCTCCCAGAACAGAGTCAAGGATGATCGGCAGTGTTTCATTCACAATTACATTTGACAACAGCAGTGTAACTAACACCCAATGTTTACCACGATCAAGAAGTTTCAATACTTGAGCAGCATCCTTTTTCTCGTTGGCTGTTCCGGATTCTACCATCACATGAAGATTGGTTTGATCTAGACCCATCAGACCAAGAGTGAGGCCTGTAAAAGACATGGAGAAATATTAAGGGTTTACCATCAATCAAATAAAACTGCTATATATATATGTGTGTGTGTGTGTCATCAAAGTACTTACCAGCAAAGACACCTCCTAGCAGAACCAACCCTACAATGCTGGCTAACTTGATGAGAAATTCTGGTGAAAAGTAACTGGTATTTGAGTTTGCTGGTGAGTTGATTGTTGATATTGGAGACGCGTGGATAAGTGTAGTTAATGCTGTCGATAATAGTATCGCATTCACACGTATGTGATTGAATGAACCCATTGATTATTACTCTTTTTATATAATAACGATCGGTTGTTGGTAGTTAAAGAGATAGGTAAGAAGGTAACAAAAAGTAAGAAGTAAGTAAATAGGATATTGATAAAAGAAGAAGAAAAAGAAAAAGAAAATAAAACAAAATTATGAAACTTGATACGTATTTCGGACCTTTTCTAGATTTATACCACTTTATGCTCTCATTTTTTTTTCTCACATCGATGACGATTGTGGCATAAAAATCAAAGCGGGACTAGTATATATATATTCTTTTGAGATTTTGTATGTAATTTTGTGTGTGTGTGTGTGAGAGAGAAAGCAATAGAAACAAGAAAGGAAAATTGAACAATTTGCTTTTTTGTCTTTTTTTGATCTAGAACCCGAATTAGGGACTTTGGACACATCATATAAAATATTTTTGAAACATTTAACCATATATGTAACTTTATACGGTCTCATGTTTCACATCCAAGGCTTCCATATACAATGAAAATGTGTGATATTGTATTTATTGGCCATGTTAATTCCCTAAACTCACGAACTTAAAATCATGTAATTAGTGCGAACCAAAGTTTGTTACTTTTTACCCTCAAACTGTAATAGCTGTTTAATTTTTTAGACATTAAAGCTAATAGATACTAATTAATATTTGTATACGTAGAATGCTTGCGCAAATAAGGGGGAAAAACCTAATGCTGGGGTTATATGGACTTCTTTATATGCTTACTTGAAAACATAATTTGTTCTTTATTTCAAGTTTTATGTCATCGTTAGCTTAACAACATAAAATATCGAAAGATGATTGGTCAACACATTTTATATCATGCTTTTATATCATATAAAATAACGCGATTTTGAAACACACTATTCCTTTTTAAGAGCACAATCTCCGTCTAAATAAATTTTATATGATGTGTCCAAGGTCCCTATTCTCGGTTTTTAATAAAAGTAAAAGTAAAATAAAAACACTACGGGAAAAAAGGGGTGTTTTTTGTAATTGTGACTTCATTTTTGGCCTATAATAATTAAAAAATCACCAAAAAAAATCAAAATGAAACAGAAAATTCCACCACCACAAAAATTGGAAGCCAAATATGGTAGGGTATGGTACCCAAACAATATTATTGGCCTAGAGAATTTTTCTTTCTATTTCGTGAGTTGAATATTTTTTCTTCCAAATAAAGGAGGAAAGAAGGTTTGGTCCTACTTCAAACTTTTTTGATCACAACAAAAAGCTGTGCAAGTAAGACAAAACATTGAATAAGGAAATGCGGAGGCTGTATTGTGTAATGAAAAAATAATTCTGTTAAAATTTGGTAAAGGCAACATTTTCAGCATATAAAACGACTTTGTCAAAATTTCAAATAAGAAAAAATATACGATTTTTTTTGTTTCTTACATAATATTAGTAAAGAATGCCTAGCAAAGGCAACCTTCTAAGGCACAACTCAACCCAATGAAGACATAAATATATACACATTTTTTTTAATAAGTTACAGCTGTAATTTCAATTATTTGCTATTAGAACATACCTCTTTAACTTATAAAAATAAGGCAAACCGAGAGAGAATGACTTCGCGTTGTTTCTTACTCTACTTTACCGACAAAAGTTTGTTCATTATGTGTTTTTACATATAGTATATTATCTTTTTAGGAAACGTGTCTATATATTCTTGTTTTTGAGGTATGTATAATAAAAAAGCAATATTGTACTTTGTAATGCAGTTATTCATCTTGGGTCTCATTAGCTGACAATTAGCCTTTTCATCATCTGGTCAAAATGAGTTGAGGTAATACCTGCACACCTAGTTTACAAAGTAATTGAATACTAACCATCTTTTATTCATTTTTACTTGTAGAGATTCTAACTTTTATGAAATTCATCTCGGCAAACTCAAAGGTAAGCTTTCATTTGACATATATTTTTAAACTGGAAATACTCATTCATATTTATATTTTACTAGATTGCTCTTGTACTCCACTATTACGGGTGCTCTTAGGTGCTTTTGTCTTCAAGAATTATAAGGGATATAGACTCCATGACCCTATCTTTAGCTTAGAATAACTAGATTTAATTTATTATATATTTCTGCTCATAAATTATATGGTGTAGCTATAGCTTAGCATTTTTTTCTACTTTGAAACAAAAAATAAAAACCAATTTATTTGAAACACAATTTTTTTTGAACCATTTTTTTTTGAAAACGCATTTTTAAATCCGTGATTTATTTCGATCAGAATTTATCGCAGATAATTGTATCTATATATGGGCATGTAAGGTACATCTATATTCCTACACAAGAAATTTCTCTGGCGGTTATTTGTTAAAGAGCGGAGTTATAAACTAATCCATAACAGGCAGGAGGTGAAAAAGTGTGTAGGCGAAAAACACCCACCTGGACGACCTCCTGAGCGGACCCCCAGTAAACCCCCGGAAGCACCTCTTTTTTTCCCGTAGTGAAAATAAAAAATAAAATAAAATAAAAAGTGGGTGTGGTCATAGTAATGGTAATATTTGTACTAGTGGTGGAAATGATAATGATGATTGTTAATGGTAGGAGTGGCAAGTAGTGGTTAGTTGTTAGCGGTGGGTGATGAATTATTTTCTTTTCCTTTTTTGATGAAAAAAGAAAGAAAGAAAGGTATAGTATATATGTATATGTATATATAGAAATAGAAATAGAACAGAACAGAACAGAATATAATATACTATAAAGAAGGGTGGAATAAATATTATAGCGCAAGTCTATTATGCCTTTGCTCGGAGACGACCAATCTCCTCGGGCGTAAACTTTAACATCATTGCCAGAACAGGGATTAATTGTGCCTAAATAAGAAAAAAAGAATAGAATATGTAAGCAAGATGGTTTTTGTTATTTGAGTATATATATACTTCTTTGTGAGATAACTTACTCTTGTTGACTTCTTTTCTAAGAATTTAATAATCACGTTCCGCAAGTATTCCAGATTAACCTCTTCTTCCTTGTTTCGAGGTGTCGACGGTGGACTGGAGCCAAATGAATCGGGACCGGGTGGTGTAGAGGCACCCGAGCGCAAAGATCGGTGGTCTGATGCACTATACGGAGAAGGTGATGTAGGATGGGATGAAGATATACGTGTATTGGTGGCAATTGGAGTACGAGACAATTTACGAATTTCATCCTTCAAAGACTATTACAGCATATATATACCAATTTTAAATCAATAATTAATATCACAAAAGACAATAAACACCCACACTATATATCTTTCTATATATTTATCTCAACAACCAAAATAAAATTAGCATACCCTATTGAGTGTCTTCAAATGGTTTTCGCGCATCGTAATCTCTTCTAGATCCTTTGCTAAGTTATCTCTAGTGGAATTGAATTCATCATATTCTTTATGAAGACGCTCCTAAGAAATAAGCAATATATGTATATATATATAAGTATAGAAATATATAGATATTACTGCATTTCCGTTGTATACGCGCACACAAAGAGATTAGAAACTTACCAATTCCAGAGTATTACTCTGGGCCTCTTTTTCACTCTTCTCAAGGTCAGCCTCGAGCATGTCAATTCGCTCCAAAAGTCCGCTCTTGTCACTCTCCAATACATTAACCTCTCTGGTCTTTGTTTCCAATTCTTCATGAAGGTGTTTCAGATCGCTTTCAAGGGCAGTCAGCTGACCTGTCACCTCGCTCGCCTTGGCTTTCAACTCTTCTTCAATGCGCTCATGGCTCTCTTTAATCTTTGCTAATACACCGTCTTTTTCTTCTATGCTTATCTCCAACTTCCTACGCTGCTCATTCCACATCTTCTCGCGCTCTCTAAGATCCTTCTTTGCTTCCTCAGCCATCATTTGGTACTCTTCGCAGGCCGAAGCCTTTTCCTCGGCCTCTTCAACCAGTCGCTCGCTCTCCTTTAGACGATGCTGAAGATTGTCTGCGTTACTTTGGGAGCTCTCAAACTCGGCCTGCTTGATCTGCAACTCATCAAACATTTGGTCCTTTTGCTCCAATGCCTCCCGTCTTTCCTTCTGGAGTATCTTGACATCCCCCTCTGTATTCTGGATCTTGGCAGTCAGTCGACTGACCTCCGCCTTTAGATTTGCTTCGCTCTTTGTCAGCTCTCCAACCTGACCAGCATATTTTTCTAGCTGTGCCTTGTTTGCCTCGGCCGTCTCTACACCATCTGTCTTTTCTCTCTCTAGCTTCAGAATTTGTTTTTTGGTCTTGTTCAACAAGACCACGAGCCTCTTGGATTTTTCCTCAAGCTCTGACTGTGATGCCCGTACCGATTCTACCTCTTGGCGCCTCTCATCCATTTCAACATCTCGTTCGTTGAGCATGGCTTTTACAACATTCAATGATTCATTAGCATCCTTGAGTTTGTTAGTCAGGGTCTTGATTGTGTCCTGTCCGTCAAGCATCTTTGAAAGCGCCTCATCCTTCTCGGCTTCGTATTCATTGAGTTGTGCCTTGAGATTTTGGATTTTCTTTTGGTCCTCTTGGCTGGAATTTGCAGAAGCCTTTTCTGCCTCGGCAAGTTTGGCTGCCTTTGAGTCCAATTCGGAAGAAAGCTTGGTCAACTCTTCTTGAAGAGACTTGATCTTGTTCTCCTTGGCCTCGAGATCCTTTTCCAAGACCTCATTTGAAGATGATTGTTCTTGTGAACGTTCAAGCTGTTCAATTGTTTTTGCTTTTTTACCCCAACAACAACAACAACAACAAAAAGAAAAGAAATAAAATGTTAGTTTTGTTCATTCATTTATTTTACACAGTCTTAATCCCTTTTTTTCTGGAAATTATTTTTGTCCATATGTATATTTGTGTATTTGAAGAAAACCCCCTTATTTGAGCATATTGCTTCTTACCTAGTTTCTGTTCCAATTGAGTCTTTTCCTCTTCCCAGGTTTTCTTTTCGGCCTCAAGTTTCTCTGCTACTTCAGATTTCTCCTTGAGCTGGACAATTTCTTTCTTGAGTACAGCAGCGTTTTCTACTGCGCTATTGTTCATAGACTCGGTGATCTTTTGGATCTCTTTTTTCTTCTCATTCTCGATCGCGTCTTTTTGGGCCTTCGCCTCGGCCAATTGGTTCTCAACAAGCTGTCTACTGGCCTTTTCGTCAGCTAATTGGTTCTCAATAAGCTGTCTGCTGGTCAATTCGTCAGCCAGCTGCTTTTCTGCGGTTTCCTTTTGGATCATTGCGTCGACAAGCTGCTTTTCTGCGGCCTGATCCTGGGTTGCTCTATCAGCCAACTGCTGTTTCTCAACGGCTTCCTTCTGAGCTGCTAATTCTAATGCCTGGTCGATTCTTTTTTCCAGTGCAGCCTTTTCGGCCGCTGCTTCAGTCAACTGGGACTTTAATGTGGTCAGCTGAGAGGTTAACGCTTTGGTGTCAGCATCTGCCTTTTGATGTCTCTCTTTGTCTTGGGCCAGTCTTTTTGCCTCGTCCTGGTTTTTCTGATTGACCAGTCGGTCGATAGTCTCCTGGGCCTCTTTGAGTTTGGTCTCGAGTTCGGTGACCTTTACTTTTTCTTTTTCTACCAAGGTTGTGTCAGATGATTGTAGTTTCTGGTTGAGCTGTTCGAAATCCTTTTGGGATTGCCGTAATGCTGTCTCGGCATCATCGGCTTTGTTCATAAAGTGCAACAGACTCTTTTTGGACTCTTCCTTTTCCAACAGGAGTTCCTCAACCTGGTTCCGTAAGGACGCCAGACTCTTTTGGGTTTGCTTTTCTTGGTTTGAGGCCATGAGCTTGGGATTCGAGGTTGCTTCCTTTAGTAGTCGGGACATCTCATTCTTCTCATCCGTGACGACCTTGATCTTTTCTACCAAGCCACGCATAACACTGCGCTCCTTTTCGACCTGCTTCTCTCGCAGCGCGATAGCTCCCTCCAGCTCCTTTTTCAGTTCAATGATTTCTTCTTCTTGGGTCGCCATTAGTTTGTGACCAGAGTTTGTTTGTGTGTTGTGTTTTTTACTTATATATACGTATATATATATAGTTTGAGCAGTTAATATCCAAAAAAGGATTTGGAAAGGTGGGAGGAAAAGTAAAAAAATAATAAAATAATAAAAGGAAGAAAAAAAAGGGTATTAAGAAAATAAAGTGAAGGTTCACTTTGTGTCTTGTACACGTGATTATTGGACACGGTCTCTATATTGTCTACACCTAAATATATATATATACTACTGTAAATATCCATTTAACCTATTTTTATACTCACCATAATATATTTGGTGGGGTAACTTTTACTTGGATTTATACAGGACTGGAAACAACCGCCTGTTTTTTTTTAATACACACATATATAGCTTATTTTGTTTTACTTTATTTATTTCAAAGATGGTTTGATATTTCAAGCTCATATATATATTAGTATGTGAGTGAGTGAGTGAGTGTGTATGTGTGTGTGTGTGTATAGTAAGCAATGTACATGTTCCTTACTCGCTTGTAATATATATATATATGTATTCTGTATGCTATTTTAGTTGTTGGTCAATGGAAATACAAGATTTAAAATACAATCTTATTGTCTTGATAATACTTCATTAAGCGTTGCTTAAAAGTATTGTATATATACTCGACTAATGTCTTTGCTGAATATATATATATATATATATAAGTATACGTGGGTGTGTATGTGTGGCTGTAAATTTTGTTATAAAGGACTGCAAGGAGTATAGACTTCATTGATGTGGACTTTATGCTAAATGATAACCTAATACCGATAGCTTGAATACGCGTAACGATTTATATATACAACAATATTTATTATATTTAAATAAAGTGTGTGACCTGCCAAAGAAGAAAGAGGAAAGAAAGAAGAACGCGTCATCTAAGCTCTTTTCACCTCTTATTCTTCTACTTTCTTTTCCTTTTTTTTTCTTTATTGTCAACCAACTTAATGGTAAACATACATATATATATATAAGTCTTATTTAGACAACTGCAGTCAGTCATTCAAACAGACACAAGAACAACAACAGCATCAACAACAAAAACAACAAAAAAAAAAGAAGAATAAGAGAAATCCTCATTCATAATTTATATTACAGGACTACCAAGATTCATTCCCCTCAGCACCTGTCCGTTATGCTTTTGATGATGGTGAAAGTGACGATGATACCCTTACACTTGTTACTCGAGATACCGTGACAATCACAACAAACGTTACCCTCACTACCAAGACGACTCTTATTCTCGGGCTGGCCGGACCAGGAAGTGTATTCTTGGAGGCACAACAGGGTAATGTAAAGGCAGTTGGTGAAGTCAATGTACAGGTAATAAGACAATATTGAGGGATGATAAGAGGATCGTTAGTTAATGAGTTTGTGTTTTTTTTCTTCTTTTGAATTTCGAAAGAAAAATAGTGAAGAATCTCAAAAGGTACCTGTGTTGGAACTTAGCCCTTCTGTAATTGGTGTACCATTCTCTTTGGCTGTACCTCAGGAACAAGCATCTCAATATGCAGTCAACCTATTAAAGTCCTTCAAGATACCCTTGGACAGGTAAAGCTTATCTTCTTTATTTTCTGGGTTAGCAGAGAGAATTGATTGGAACCTAATACACAAATATATATATATATATATTATATGAAATAAATAAAAATTTAGAGTGATTATTCTTGATTCCTTTACGGCTGCAGAATACACATCTGATGTGTGGGGAGAAGACCTGCAACCCCCTTATATGCGTGTTCTCCAAACCTCTGCCACACAAAGTGTAAGTTTATATATATATATATATGCATATATTGATGTGCATATTGATGTGCATATTTTGTAATTGGAATTGTGATTTGGGATTATGCATTTACAAGTTTCCCACTGCCAATTTTTGTAGAACCCAAAACTTATTCATTTTGAAGCACCCAATATGGTCAAGGGATTTGAAGCGGCTCTTATCACCTACGTAAGTCCCAACGACCTTTTGTTCACTTACATCTATTGTATATAAATATATATAATTCAACTTTCTCACATATAATCAAAAATAAATAAATCATAGTGTGAAATCCATGCCATTCCATGCTACTCTTTCCTCACTCTCCAGGAATCAATGCTTGGTAAATTGTTGGTAACAACCGACACGCTAGACGGATATCTTCCAGGTCTCCAAGCACTCGGACTTTCTCTCAATTATGATGAAACAAAAATGAATGACGTATTAAAATCTGGAAAGAATGGTCGAGTAGATGAACATCATCATCGTTTGTATCTATAAATCAAATAATAATAATAATAATAAAACATACACCCACGCATACAAAAAATCATCACTTCCATCATGCAACTTTAACCAGATACATATACGCGTATATATGTATGGCTGTCCTTTTTCATCCTTCTTACTTTCCTCTCTCACTTTCTTTCGGTTGCCAAAGACAGCAAAAAAAAAACAATACACACACGCAAAAAAGAACAAGAACAAAATAGCCATTGTTGAATAAAGGATAAAAGAGGGGATAGTAAAGAAAATAGTATTCTTCATTTTTTTTTTGGGTGTCGGTCTGTCTGTTTGCGTCTGTGTATACGTCTGTAGTTCTGTTCGTTTTTTGGTTGCTGTTATTGTTGGTTGTTCTGTAGTGAGGTTGGTTTGGTCTGAAATATCGATGTATTAAAAATAATAATAATAAAAATAATAATGAAGAAAAAGAAAATAAAGATAGGATCCACAAGGTCTAGTTCGTCCGTCTGTTCGTTTTTATATATATTCGTTTCGTTTCGTTTTTTCTTTCTTCTTTCTTATTTTTATTTCATTTTTGGTCTGGCGATTTTAGACGGCCAACAATTCACCAAAGTTGCGCAAAAAGACAATGGCGCCGGCGAATACGCTGAGAGACAAGGCGATGTTCAGGTTTCCCTGGCGCTTCTCAGGTGAGAAGAGTTCAGACTTGACAGACTGGACAAATGAGCCCTGTCCTTGTTCTTGTTCCAATTGACGTGCTTGAGCCATGATAAATATTATTCGTTAATAAAAAAAAAAAGAAGAAAAGAATAAAGAACTAAAAAAATCAATTCAAATTAAAGTAAAATAAAATAAAAAGAATTGGTTTTATAATATGTATATGTGTATATATTTCTTTATTTTTTTATTTTTTTTTTGCTTCTGGGGAGAAAAAATTGAAGAGTCACTCAACCCCCCCATCTCAGTGTGGTTTGTGGCTTGTGGTTTGGCTTTCCTCTTCTTCAACCCCTGTGAGACTAGGTAAACAGCAAACGCTCCCGACCCGTCTTCATTTTTTTTGTTACTTTTTAAACCCTTGACTTTTCCCCTCCAAACTCTTAAAAAAAATCATGTTCCGTCCTACTGTTTTGTTCAACGCTGCTGCCAAGGCTGCCGTATTCCAGTCTTCGATGGCTGTACGCGCATCTCCCGTCGCCTTCCGTCTTTACTCGGCTGGTGCTGGTTTGTCCCATTCCGACATTGAGACTCGCGTCTTGGATATCCTCAAGGGTTTCGACAAGGTTGACCAGAGCAAGGTAAAGACATTTATATAAATATATATATGTATTTTTAAATCAAATAAATAAAAACAAAGAAAAAACAAAATATGCATAATATTTTATTATTATTATTATTATTATTATTATTATTATTATTATTATTATTATTGGTATTATTATTGGGAATATTTCTGTAAATTTTATATACAATATATATATATATATATATATTATAACCAAGTCTAATTTAATTCAATTTTAATTCAATTTTTTTTTAATTTAATTAATTAATTTTTATTTATTTATTTATTTCTTGCATAAATGAAAATAAAATAGGTTGCCGTCGATGCTCATTTCGTCAAGGATCTCGGTTTGGACAGTTTGGACACCGTTGAGGTTGTGATGGCCATTGAAGAGGAATTCTCTGTCGAGATCCCCGACAAGGAGGCTGATGAGATCAAGACTGCCAAGCAGGCTATTGAATACATTGGTCATCGTGCTGATGCCCATTAGAAGATAAAAATAAAAGAAAAGAAAAGAAAATAAAAGAAAAGAAAATAGAAAAGAAAAGAAAAAGAAGAGAAACAGTAAAATAATAAATTAATAGAATAATAGAATAAAACCTATATATCTCTTTATCTCTATATCTCATCTTTTAGCTTTCTTTTTATTTTACTAAACAATATTCCATCTTATCTTTTATGTATGTACAAATATATTCTGGAGACGATTAGTATACAGTGAAAGAAAATGGAATGTGGAAGTGAAAAGGAAATTGAAAATGGAAGCAAGTTTAAAAGATATTTTTTCTTTTGCACTTTAAAAGGTTTACATAATGTGCTTGCTTAAACATTGCTTCGCTTTTTACATGCTTAGAATATGTTACAGAATGGCCATTTTCCCTCTAGCATTATTTTAACTCTGTAAACTCCAAATATAGAAATTAAAAATTAAGAACAAAGGAAAAAAAAGGGAGATGAGAGAGAGTGTGTGTATGTAAAAAGAAATTCTAATGGTTTTGGCAAACATCTTGTGGGAGAACTAAAACAAAAAAAGGGCGAATGAATTCACGAGTGTGGTATACACACCACAATTGAGTGAAGAACAGACCCCACAACCAAACACTGGTTCCTTCTTGCTAATGAACCTGGCAAGTTAACAACCTCTGGAACTATTATATAACAGACACACACATACAGTGTGAGCCAACCATTACACAACAAGGGTTTGGATTATAGGGATTTTAATAGTAACAGATATAAACAATATTATATTGTCTCTTTAATAGATAACACTCTCCGCAGTATCCAATTTTCTCTATATTGAGATACTAATCCATAAAAAATTCTGAATATCTCAAACAAATCTTGTAAAAATTAAATTTTCCCAAAAAACCATATTCTTTAATATACCTGCTTATAATAAAACCTTTGAAATTTGTATTCAATTGATCAATACATCCAAACTCATCGTGTATTATACTACAATACACATTATGGAAAAGTTTCATTTATTTACCTCATTGCCTTTGTCCACAACTTCATCGCATGCTGTTTTTGTGTCTTTATAAGCTCCATATGTTTAATTTTTCTACTGTCAAACACAGAAAATCAATTTGTTTCCAATAGGCCTTTGCATCATTTTTTTCTCAAATTTTAGTTTTAGTATATAAATATAGATATATACCCTCTCATATTTATTTCGCTTTCCATTTATTGACTTACATAATATTTATGTGTATAATTAATGAATTAATTAATTAATTAATTAATTAATAAATAGATAGAAAAAAAGAAGGTTGATGGTGACTACATTATATATATATGTTAAAATTCTTTGGGCATTGTTTTTTTGTTTAGTTGTGGTTAAATTGCGTATATTTATATATAAAATTCCTAAAAGAAGAGTGGTTTTTGTTTGGCTGTAAACAATGTTATTGCTGGATCTTCAAATGCAAATTGAAATCAAGGTATCGAGTTAGCAGACAAAGGCTGACTAAAAATTAATAGACCAAGTTTGTTAGTTTGTTAGTTTGTCTATTACCTATAACAGCTTTGAAGACCAAAATATTAAGTTAATCAAATGTATTATTCTAGACAATTGATGAACAAACGAACTTGGATTTCAGATCCGGTTTCAAATTAAGTACATTTCAAATAGCGGAGAGAGGATACTATTTAATTTATTGGCCTAAAAAAAAGTCTAATGTGATCAATACATATATATGTCTATAACTAAGTTAATAAAATATCTAACCTTACTTTCTGACTTTGCAATATCACAATGTTTTATTGGGTCGGCTGTCAGATGCCTGGTGATAATATTTATTTAAGTAAACTATTTCAATAGAAAAATAATTTATTTTAATTATGAAGGTGTTCAAAAGAACAAATTCAAGGACAAGGGCTTAATCTCAGTATATCGTAGCAACAAAGGTCACTCGACTACTTACAATACCCCGTCAGTTGCATGCAAACTGCATGCAATTCATCACTACTCCATACTAGCATTACTATGTAGCTCTGAATGTACTCGCCTTTCAGCGAATACGAGCAAAGACACAATATGCTTTTCAGCTCAAAAGCATATTTATACTCATATAGTGTATGAGCAACACATATAGTATGGTTTCCAGCATCAGCTCTGGCTTATGGTTGTTTAGCCATTGCCCAATCAATGGGGGCTTCGCAGCATTTACTGTAAAGCCTAATCCCATACTATGGTTAAAGAACAATAAGAGCAGTGGTTTCTCATTGGCGCCGGAGCTCCCACTTATCTGTACCTCTTATGTCTTTTTACCAAGTCAAGCTCAACAAGGTCCTATTTCCTTGCTGATTCTACCAAGTTTATTAACTTGGCTAGTATTATTGTACCCCCCAAGTACAATAATTTCACACATAGTATACTTGCCAGTTTTTTTCTTTTTTTCGGCACAAAGGCCAGGAAGAAAATCGTGACCACAGTTCCCCCTTCAGGTACGGTGGTGAGCCGTACCATCCAGATTCCTCTCTCTACCACTCCTACAGGTAGCAGATTTGAGCCGTCGCCAACACGGACAAAGTGCCCGTGTCCATACGGTCAAACGGTTCGACACCAAGTCCCTCTACTAAAGAGAGGTCCCAGGTAGTGGGGTATCCCCTAAAGACTCCCTTGATCCACCGGGACCAGACTGAAGCCGTTGGTCATACCACTCGGGCCGGCTTCGGATGAATTATACTAGGACATATAGTCCTTGATGGCTCCTACTTCCTGTAAACATCCTACAGGTGTCATCATAGCCATACCGCAAACCCTACGAACGCGCCCTAGATACAACGTTTAGAGTATGCGGTGGTTATGGTAATAACCACGACCGGACTCGAAAGCCCTGGAAGAGCTATACCCATAACCTTGTCTCTCCACCCAAGAGACAGTATAATACATTCGGGGGCGGTGGCAACAGCCTCGTCCTCGTGTGGATCCGGTTCAGCATAGAATCTGGCCTAAAGACGTTCAGCCATCATCCTGCGGATCGAAGCTTCACGGAATCCACCGTGAAGCCCAATCTAACATGCCTTTTCACTGAAAAGACAATAAGAGCAGTGGTTTCTCATTGGCGCCGAAGCTCCCACTTATCTGTACCTCTTATATATTTTTACCAAGTCAAGCTCAATAAGGTCCTATTTCCTTGCCGATTCTACCAAGTTTATTAACTTGGCTATTATTATTGTACTCACCAAGTACAATAATCATACATGTAGTATATTTGCTAATTTTTTTTTGTTATTTAGGCCCGAAGGCCAGGAAGAGAATCGTAACCACAGTTCCCCATTTAGGTACAGTGGTGAGCCGTACCATCCAGATTCCTCTCTCTACCACTCCTATGGGTAGCAGATTTGAGTCGTCGCCGACACGGACAGAATGTCCGTGCCCATACGCTCAAACGGTCCGACACCAAGCCCCTCTGTCTAGTAGATGTTCCAGGTAGTGGGGTATCCCCTAAACTCTCCCTTGTACCCGTCGGAAGGAGTCTAAAGCCACTGCTCATGCCACTAGGCGCCAGCTTCGGATGCATTATACTAGGACTTGTAGTCCTTTATGGCTCCTACTTCCTGTAGGCTTTCTACAGGTGTCATCATAGCCATACCGTAGACCCCACCAACGCGCCCTAGATGCAACGTTTGGAGTATACGGTAGTTAGGGTAATAGCTACAACCGGACTCGAAAGCCCTGGAAAAGCTATACCCGTAACCTTGTCTCTCCACCCAAGAGACAGTATATTACATCCGGTGGCGGTGGCAACAGCCTCACTCCTGGTCGGTTCACCTTTAGCAAAAGTTCTTGCTAAGAGACTTTCAGCCATTGTCAGGCTGATTGGGGCCTCACGGAATCCACCGTGAAGCCCAATCCAACATTCTTTTTCATTGAAAAGACAATAAGAGTAGTGGTTTCTCATTGGCGCCGAAGCTCCCACTTATCTGTACCTCTTATGTCTTTCTATCAAGTCAAGCTCAACAAGGTCATATTTCCTTGCCAATTCTACCAAGTTTATTAACTTGGCTGTTATTATTGTACTCACCAAGTACAATATTCATACATATAGTATATTTGCCAGTTTTTTTTTTTTTGTTTCGGCCCGAAGGCCGGGAAGAGAATCGCGACCACAGTTCCCCCTTCAGGTACGGCGGTGAACCGTACCATCCGGCTTCCTCCCTCTACCACTCCTACGGGTAGCAGATATGAGCCGTCGCCAACACGAACAGCACGTTCGCATCCATACGCTCACACGGTTCGACACCAAGTCCTCCTGTAAAACAGAAGTTCCAGGTAGTGGGGTATCCCCTAAACTCTCCCACATAACGTAACAACAGTCAACTCCTTCAGCTCCCTACTGCCACCTTCTACTCCTGTTCACTCCGACGTCCTATCTCCTCGTCATCCTTTCTACTTGCCCACGCCTTCCCCCAAAACTCTCTTCCTCTACTCGCACAGCACCACATCCCCCTCACCACATCCACTTCACCACATCCACTTCACCACATCCCCCTCACCACATCCCCCTCACCACATCCCCCTCACCACATCCACTTCACCACATCCACTTCACCACATCCACTTCACCACATCCACTTCACCACATCCACTTCACCACATCCCCCTCACCACATCCACTTCACCACATCCACTTCACCACATCCACTTCACCACATCCCTCTCACCGCATCCCTCTCACCACAGGCTCCTACGCTTACATCTGCCTCTTTTCCTAATAACATTCCTCCCTTCCGTCATTCCCACCCACAACCGCCCTCTCCTCTTCGTCGTTTCCACTCTCGGTTGCTGCCATCTGGGCGTCTCGTCGTCTGGTCTTCCGGTCTTCCGGTCTTCCAGTCTTCCGTTCATCCGGCCACAACGCTACTCCTACTTGTCATGGATTAGTTATTACCATGACAGTACTTGTTCGCTATTGGTCTCTTACCAAGCTTTAGTCTTTCTGTTCATACTAGCCGTTATTAGGGGAATCCTTGCTAGTGTCTTTTCTTCCGCTTAACGTTTCGGTCCAGTGGGTATTTCGACTTATTTCAGGTCGTTTTTTTTTTGTTTCTTTTTTTTTTGTTTTTCTTTTTTTTTGTTTTTTTTTAATTATGGCTTTTAAGCCAAGGTTCATTATTTTATGTGAACCGTTTTTAGGTGCGCATATAAAGCTAGCACCGGCGTTTATGGGCGTTGGTGATTTTCATAACGCTTTCTGTTATCAGCAACAATATTATCCTAGCAATGTTTGCTTAAGATGAGTATTTCAGTATTTATATACTGATTCTGTTTGATCCATAACCAAACATACCCGAACGAGCGAGTTGCTTTACGGGTATGCGGCTATGTTCACTTTTAGTTTTGCCAGTCAATTCAGTTCTTCAGTAAGATTTTGGGAGTCTATTGAGACTAGCTTGGCCTTTTAACGATAGGCTATTTTTTAAATCCCAAGGTGCAAGACATATCACAGTTTTTTGTTAGACTACCAGAACAACGTAAACGTTAAACTGTAGATAACATTAGCAATGGCTCTTCCGTAAGATTACGCACAGAAACCTTGCTACATACCTCAATTCCCAGTACGAAATAGTTTTAAAAGAGTACCCAAGCTTATTAGCCATGGTTATATACTCATTAACTATGTCAGTGTAGCGCATGTGCGGCCCAGAACATCTAAGGGCATGATAGACCTGTTATTGCCCAACATCACCCTGCTTAGCGCAGGCAGTATATTTAGGAAGACAGAAAAGCCGAAGCTTGACCCAACTGAAAAGGTGATTTTTCAATCCTTTTAATGTGTGTACCAGCTGAGTTCCCCCGTGTTGAATCAAATTAAGCCGTAGGCTCCGCTCCTGCTGGTGCCCTTCCGTCAGTTCTTTTAGATTTCATCCTTCATTTTCGGGACCAGACCCTGATTCCCTGCTACCCATGGTAGACAACGCAAGCCTCTATCTTACAGTCTTAATCTGATAGGGCAGAAAATATAATAAACCATCGCCAGCACAAGGCCATGCGATCACCATTGAATTATTATAAATCACGAAAAAAATGGCCTTCACATCAAGCTGGCTTTTACCCAATAAGGGTACCCCTTCCAAAGTCGAGGTTTTCGTTGCATGTATTAGCTCCGAAATTACCACGGTTATACAAGTAGTAATTACTTATAATGTTCATCATAACTGATTTAATGAACCTTTATTTCCCTGATCCAAATCCAATAAATTGAATCTGTAGATTATTAGCAGTACAAAGACTACCGCCCAGCAGATCGTCCCGAAAATTTACCGAAGCAAAAGTATACGGTTTGAAATATGCGCCGGGAGACCAGTAGATGTTTTTATTAAAGAATAAAATCTCTGCTGATCCGAGCAAAAGAGGCGCCAGGTAAAATCGGGAAAGATATACCCCACGCATAGTACTCTCTGAGAAAAGATTTTTGAAAAAACTCCAAAATTAATTGTTGTTAAGATTTCAATCATCTTCTCTCATACATATCATAGGGGGGTCATTAGTAGTCTCGCCAAAGGTTAAAAACGTTTATTTACACTTTTCAACTTTTTTTTTCTGGGATTGAATAATTAAGAGTGAAATTAAAATATAAATTCAATTTGTTCCAAATAAGGAAACGAATTGGTCCAAACGGTTCGCCCTCAGACCGGTTAATACAAGTTTAGATTAAATCTTAACCGGTTGTTACCAGTTGGCTTAAATTTTCACCTGAATCTATCCATTTGGCTCTAATGCTCACCGGAATCTATCCATTTAGCTTACATGTTAACCGGAACCAATTTGTTTAGCTAAAATGTTAACCGGTTGATACCTGATTAGCTTGAATGTTTACCGGAACGTATCTATTTAGCTAAAATGTTAACCAGTTACTACCAGATTAGCTTATATGTTTACCAGAATTTATCCATTTAGCTAAAATGTTAACCAGTTACTACCAGATTAGCTTATATGTTTACCAGAACCTATCCATTTAGCTTACATGTTAACCGAAATTACTTTGTTTAGCTAAAATGTTAACCGGTTGATACCTGATTAGCTTAAATGTTTACCGGAACGTATCTATCTAGCTAAAATGTTAACAAGTTACCACCAGATTAGCTTATATGTTTACCAGAATTTATCCATTTAGCTTACATGTTAACCGGAATTACTTTGTTTAGTTAAAATGTTAACCGGTTGATACCTGATTAGCTTGAATGTTTACCGGAATGTATCTATCTAGCTAAAATGTATACCGGTTACTACCAGATTAGCTTATGTGCTTACCGGAATCCATCCATCTAGATAAAACGTTAACCGGAATCAAATTATTTAGCTATAATAGAAACTGGTTACTACCAGATTAGCTTATATTTTAACCGGAATATATTTATATACCTAACATGTTATCCGGTCGTTACCCAATTAGCTTAAATGTTGACCAGAGTTCATTTATTTAACTTAAATGTTAACCTGTTACTACCAAATTAACTTAAATATTAACCGGAATATATTTACCTAGCTAACATGTTAGCCAGGTGTTACCTGGTTCGCTTAAATGTTGATCAGAACTCATTTATTTAGCTTAAATGTTAACCGGAAGCAATTTGTTTAGCTTAAATTTTGACCAGAATCCATTTGTTTAGCTTAAATGTTAACGTGGTACTACTATATCAGCTTAATTATTAACCGGAATCAATTTATCTAGCTAATATGTTTACCGATTGTCACCAGTTTAGCTTAGATATTGACCAGAATCAGTTTATCTAGCTAAAATGTTAACAGGTTCCTACCAGATTAGCTTATATTTTAACCGGAATCAATTTATTTAGCTAATATGTTAACCGGTTGTAACCAGTTTAGCTTAAATATTGACTAGAATCAGTTTATCTAGCTATAATATTGACCAGAACCCATTTATTTAACTTAAATGGTAGCCAATTACTACCAGATTAGCTTAAATATTAACCAGAAATTATTTATTTAGCTAACATATTAACCGGCTGGTACCCAATTAGCTTAAATGCTGACCAGAACCCATTTATTTAACTTAAATTTTAACCGGTTACTACCAGATTAGCTTAAATATTAACCAGAATACATTTATCTAGCTAATATGGTAGCCAGTTGTTACTTGGTTAGTTTAAAGTTGACCGGAATCCATCCATCTTGATAAAACGTCAACCAGAATCAATTTGTTTACCTAACATGTTAGCAAGCTGTTACCAGGTTAGCCTAAATTTTGACCGGAATGTATCTACCTAGCTAAAATGTTAACCAGTTACTACCAGATTAGCTTACATGTTTACCAAAATCCATCCGTCTAGATAAAATGTTAACCCGAATCGATTTATCCAGCTAACATGTTAACCAGCTGTTACCAGTTTAGCTTAAATACTGACCGGAATCAATTTATCTAGCTAAAATGTTAATTTGGCACTACAAGATTAGCTTAATTATTGACCAGAATATATTTAGCTGCTAACATGTTAACCGGTTGTTACCCGATTAGCTTAAATATTGACCTGAATCAACTTATTTAGCTTTAATGTTAACCTGGTACTACCATATTAGCTTAACTATTAACCAGATTATATTGATCTGCTAACATGTTAACCGGTTGTTACCATATTAGCTTAAATTCTTACCGGAATTAATTTGTTTAGCTAAAATGTTGACAAGATTCCGTTTCTTTAGCTAAAATGTTATCCAGAATTATTATTATTATTATTATTATTATTATTATTATTATTATTTTATCTGAAATACCAACAGGAATCAATTTGTTTGACTTAAATGCTAGCCGGTTTATACATGCTATACTTAAGTGTTAACCGGTCGCTACTATGTTATCTTAAATGTTATCCGGAATCAATTTGTTTGGCTTAAATATTAACAAGTTAATACTTTTTTAGCTTAAAGTCTAACTGGTTGATACATATATGATTTAAATGTTTACTAGTTCTTGCTAGTTTAGTGTAATTGTTATGCTATTGTCACCATGTTAACTTAAATATTAGCTGGAATCGATCCGTTTGGATTAAATGTTAAGCATAAATGATCCATCTGGCTCAGATGTATATCACAATTGACTTGTTATACCAGAGCGTTGTATTATTATATACTTTTATACAACCGGATTTTCAATTAGGCAACCGATCTACAGCAATACAGGTAGTAACACACAGAATCGTATTTAATCCCCCACAGTTAAGTCTCTCCTGGTAGCGTTGATGTGATCTATCTGTATGGTTCTTCCAATGCTTTGGCAAAGCCAAAATTGATCAAATCCGCTGGAAATTTTAAGCGAGAATACAAGAATAGAAGTACGGCAGAAAGATAAGTAGCTTTTATTAAATAATCGTCTTTAAACCTGCGCAATAATTGAAAATATCTGTTTTGGTTTATATTCTACTTTTTTGTTTAAGCTATATGTTTTCTAATTATCTTGTGAGCAAAAGTGAATCACGTCGGCCGTCGTTCTCAAAAGAGAATTTTGTGTAATTGTTGCCCTGGTCGGCTAACACGAATTCAGGCACGATAATAATTTAAAACGATCAAGGTAATTTAAACTGTTAATGTATACTTAATGATTTCTGAAATGTAACTGTTGCAGATACTTTTAGATGTTGAAGATGGCGAATATTCTTATAGAGATATTACTGTATATTCATAATCTAAGAAATATTATTGTAGCTTTTTCTTTTTTAACTAGAAAGCGACAATCGCTTTGTATAAATAAGCAAGAAATATATTTAATAAAAAATATCTTTATTTTTATCTAAACACTATTCATAAACTTGAATATACACAGTAGTATTGATTTGGCAACTTAGTTACAAGTGCCAGAAAAGAGATACTAGATCGAGACTTTACAAATGGTAGCTGAATAAGCGATTTCTCTTACCAGAAAAGCGCCCAGTTTACCAACGCTCAAAAGAAAAATCTTGAAATTTAAGAACGAGTTCATGCCTTGCTTCCCGTACTGTACCCCATATTTCTGAAGAACAGTGCATCCATTCTACTCCTGCTCATGTCGCTTTTTGGGATACTCGAGCCAGCAACATCGTTTTCAAACTTCCTGGTGTACATGTTTCTACACTCCCTGCTCCAGACTATCCAGTTCACGTACCTACTCCAAACTCTTTACCTATGAGTGATACACCTGTTCCTGTTGACCATGCTGACCCTGGTGCTCTTGGTGCCGTGAATATAACCGCGTTAATTGTCGCCTTCACTACTGCTCTTCATAGCTCGCAGCTACCTTCTTCTGCTGGCGCCCCAGCCCCTGCGCACGCCAATATCTCTCTATCTCTATCTGTCCATATAGAGCGCCCAATTTTTATCGTGGTACTCGTTCTTTCAACGATATTTATGACTGGGTCCGTTATGTAGAACGTTTTGCTCACCTAAATCGCATAGAATATGACAGTTAGACATCCTATTGTATCACTCTTCTCCGTAATCGTGCGGATGTCTAGTGGCTCCGTATGGAAGACACTGCTAACAGGACTTCGAATTGGCACAAGTTTACACGCTTGCTTAATGATAATTTCCATCCCATCCATATTACCCAATATGCCCGTAATAGAAATCGTTCTTTGTGCTAGACAAGCTCTATCAAAAAATATATAGACGCCTTCTAGAATATCCACATGGTAGTCCTGTCCATGACCGAGTATGAAGCGTTTTACTGATTTGCTGGTGGTTTACGTTCTGAAACCCGTGGTCAAATTCATATTCGTGAGCCTTTGGACGTTGCTGAGACCTCCTCTCGCACTGCCCTTGCATACGAGATTGATAAAGTGTCTTATTCGCCTGGCACGCCCTGAGTTTATTTCACAATATGCCCGTAATGATGGTCCTACTACCATGGACCTTGATGCTATGGAAGAAAGATTATCCATGCAGACCAATTATCGTGGACGCTCAGACCAACGTAACAGTCGAAGTTCCACCGGCCGCCCCAATATGAAATCACATCAACAAGGTGACCAGGATAGCCGCAAGTGTTTTCGGTATGGTCAATCTGGACACCTCTGTCATTTCTGCCCAGACAGTATTCCTAGTACCCGCCACTTGAACGAAGGATGTGCCAAGACCCAAGGATGCAATGACCTATCATTCCACACAACTGGATTAAAAGGTAATCGATTGTGTGAAGACCTAGACCCCCGCTCTAACAGGGATGTAAATGATTATAATAGTGTGAGCTATAAAGAAAATGATAAAGATTTGCCTTACCAGTATTTTAATAATTATTCTGCTTGCAATGAAGACTTACTGCTACCATAAACACATACTTGTCACTGTATGATGTCATATATGAAGGAAAGCGTATCTCCATATTAATCGACAGTGGTGCAAGCGCAAACTATGTGACACCAACGATCATTAAGCAAGCAAGCCATGGGGTTCAAGGCTGCAAACAGTTTTCTGTTATACGTCAAAGAAGACATGGTTAGCAACATGAACAACTCAGATTGGAGTGACCTGGTTAAATATTTTTCCTGGAGTATTTAGAGATGAGCCTTCATGTATTCCGCCCGAGTGTAATGTACCGCATGCAATCAATACCGGGGATGCAAGACTGATCAGCTGAGCCTCATTCAAGAAGAGTCCCCTAGGTCTAGACGAGCTCAAGCGTCAGATCAAATAACTTATTGACCCTGGGTTAAGTAGGCTTAGTGCGTCACCATGGGGAGCATCGGTGTTGCTTGTATAGAAGACAGTGTTATGGGAACATGCATCGAGTATCACGCGTTGAATAAAGTAGATGTCCGTAACAGCCACCCACTACCAAGAATCTATGGATGTCTGAAACAACTCCGCGGGTCTGCACACTTTACCAGTCTTGATATTAAAAGCGGTTATCACCAAGTAAAAATACAAACAAAAGATGTTACCAAGACAGCATTTAACACCAGATACAACAGTCAGTAAGAGTTTCTTGTCCTGTTTTTTGGTTCGACCAATCCACTGCCAACATTCCAAAGCCTTATGAGCCATATTCTGAGTGACTGCCTTGATGATTTTACTCTTGTTTATCTCGATGACATATTGATTTTCAGCAATACTGAAGAAGGCCACCGCCTTCACGTCCGTCATGTTTTGGGAAGGTTGCGGGAGGAGAACATTGGTGGTCAATCTGAAAAAAAATCGTTGGATTTCATATCTCAGCACGAAGTATTCTACCTACATCTAGGAAGGTTACTGCTTTCAAGGCACGGCCGGTTCCAACAAATTGTCAAAAGGCTTACCAGCTTTGTGGTCTCGCTCGACAATATCGACGGTTCATCCCTGGATAAGCAACCATAATAACACCGCTAACAGATCTCACTCATGATACTGGTTCAGAACGGAGACCGATTTTATGAACAAAGGAGCGCCAAGACAGCCTCGAGTTCATAAAGGACAAGCTAACCGTGCCCCCAGTACTACAAGCCCCAGATGTCCATCAGCCATATCGTATTGATACAGACGCTTCCAATTTCGGTGTTGGTTCAGTGTTACTCCAAAAAGGTAAATATGGTTTGTAATATCCCCTTGCATATGAATGGAAGAAGTTTACCATCGCAAAACGAGCTTACCCTGCGCAGGAACGAGAGCTATTAGGTATTGTGCGCGTCTTCCGAACCTGAAGTTGCCTTGTTGGTGGTCGACCATATACATTGTTTTCAGATCACCTTCCCCTCAAGTATTTCTGTCCTCAGGTCACACCAACTCCACGCTTTGTCCGATGGATTGCCAAATTTAAGCTGTATGCACCAGAGATACAGTACAAGTCTGGCAAGGATAGTGATGTTTCGGATGCGGTGTCCCGTGTGAGTGATAATGAGAGCAAAATTACTGTAGGTCCTATTGAACTGCACTATATATATGCTACCCCACTCGCCCATACTACCGATTGACCAAACTACTATGCATTTCATCCTGATATAGTACCTGATAATTCCACAGAAATCGCAGAAAAGAACAGAGCTCACTTTGCTGTTAAGAATCACAAGATTTATCAAAAAGTGAAGTTAAATGACGATGACATTCGTGAAGTAATATTCTTTTTCTTTTCTTGTCGTACCAACACTGTCCAATTGTACCACAAGGACTTTGGTCATTCTGAACATTCTCTTATGTTTGATATACTAAGACCTCGTCATTGATAGCCGACTCTCTGTAACGACATCTAGGAATTTTTAAGCGCATATCATAAATGTTAGCGCAATACAAGAAAATATGGTAAGCATCATGACAAGATTTGCCCATTGAAAATTCAAGGAGCAGTTCAAAGGTGGCACTTGGACTTCATCGGCAGGTTATATAGGACTCTTAGATGAAATCAGTGGATCCTTGTAGCAGTTGATTATACCACCAGCTGGACGATTGCCTGTGTTGTCCCAGTCGCATCAGCCCAAATTGTAGCAGCTTTTATATACGAGGAAATAGTAATGCGTTTTGGGTGCCCACTCGAGATACTGAGAGATCGTGGAGCCAATTTTACCAGCAAACGTGCGGCCGCTTATCTCATTCGTACCAAGTCAAATCATCGACCAACCTTTGCATTCACCCACGCACAAATGGTAAATGTAAGTGCCTAAACGGTACGTTGAGACAAATGCTGTCTAAGTATACAAATCGTGTTCTGCACCGTTCGGGTAAGTTTCTTTTTGCCACACTCTGAACCTGGCACATCTGCACTCATCTCAAAATCAGGTATAGTCTGTTCTTTCTTACCTATGGACGCCATTATGTCCTTCCTGAAGACCCTCGTGCAGTGGCGGACCAGACCGTTGACCAACTGGAGAATGTCGGTAGGGCCAGAAAAGCCACCGAGTTACGTATGAGTGACATTAGTTCAAAAAACAAGGAAAAAGTGGATGCCGTGATTGAGAAAGTGAAATTCGACATTGGTGATCGTGTTAATCTCACACACGAAGGACATTTTGGTTTGGAAGCACGATTGAAAGGCCCGTTTATTGTGATGAGCAAAAAAAGACAAGTATGTTACGTATCAGCTCAAAAGCATGGAAGGCAAACCACTTGCATCCTGGGTTCACGTTGACCGCCTATACAATACAAATGGTAATGCTCCAAAAGACGCCTAGTACAACTCGACTGCCTCTCGTTTAGTATGGCGCGTTGTTATGCGACTCTTGGACTCGGAAATTCCCAATGACGTTGGTGCTTGTGGACGATCACAAAACCAGAAAGGGGGTAATTTCAGAATTGGCATCGGTGACCAAAATTGGAATTTACAAGCAACCAGTGTTTGGTTGTGGAGTCTGTTCTTCACTCAATTGTGGTGTATATACCACAGTTACAGCAGATAAAAGTCTATAGCAATAAACAGCAAGGCTTCCACGAATTATGCTCACTAGAAGCTGATAACAGTGTGGTCATTAAATACTTAATATTTTTATTTTATTTTAAAAAAAAAAAAGCGAAGAAAATTATTCGTGAAGAAAAGACAACTTCAGGCAGTATTAGAGAATCTTCAGCAGTGAGTTACCTTTTAATTTATCTAAAGCCAAACACTGCGACTTTAGCTAAAGAAAAGTTCACTTCGTCCAGCAGTTCATTTTATCCTTTTCTTTAAATATATTTTGAGAGCGTTTTGAGCTGTGGTATACACACCACAATTGAGTGAAGAACAGACTCCACAACCAAACACTGGTTCCTTCTTGCTAATGAACCTGGCAAGTTAACAACCTCTGGAACTATTATATAACAGACACACACATACAGTGTGAGCCAACCATTACACAACAAGGGTTTGGATTATAGGGATTTTAATAGTAACAGATATAAACAATATTATATTGTCTCTTTAATAGATAACACTCTCCGCAGTATCCAATTTTCTCTATATTGAGATACTAATCCATAAAAAATTCTGAATATCTCAAACAAATCTTGTAAAAATTAAATTTTCCCAAAAAACCATATTCTTTAATATACCTGCTTATAATAAAACCTTTGAAATTTGTATTCAATTGATCAATACATCCAAACTCATCGTGTATTATACTACAATACACATTATGGAAAAGTTTCATTTATTTACCTCATTGCCTTTGTCCACAACTTCATCGCATGCTGTTTTTGTGTCTTTATAAGCTCCATATGTTTAATTTTTCTACTGTCAAACACAGAAAATCAATTTGTTTCCAATAGGCCTTTGCATCATTTTTTTCTCAAATTTTAGTTTTAGTATATAAATATAGATATATACCCTCTCATATTTATTTCGCTTTCCATTTATTGACTTACATAATATTTATGTGTATAATTAATGAATTAATTAATTAATTAATTAATTAATAAATAGATAGAAAAAAAGAAGGTTGATGGTGACTACATTATATATATATGTTAAAATTCTTTGGGCATTGTTTTTTTGTTTAGTTGTGGTTAAATTGCGTATATTTATATATAAAATTCCTAAAAGAAGAGTGGTTTTTGTTTGGCTGTAAACAATGTTATTGCTGGATCTTCAAATGCAAATTGAAATCAAGGTATCGAGTTAGCAGACAAAGGCTGACTAAAAATTAATAGACCAAGTTTGTTAGTTTGTTAGTTTGTCTATTACCTATAACAGCTTTGAAGACCAAAATATTAAGTTAATCAAATGTATTATTCTAGACAATTGATGAACAAACGAACTTGGATTTCAGATCCGGTTTCAAATTAAGTACATTTCAAATAGCGGAGAGAGGATACTATTTAATTTATTGGCCTAAAAAAAAAGTCTAATGTGATCAATACATATATATGTCTATAACTAAGTTAATAAAATATCTAACCTTACTTTCTGACTTTGCAATATCACAATGTTTTATTAGGGTCGGCTGTCAGATGCCTGGTGATAATATTTATTTAAGTAAACTATTTCAATAGAAAAATAATTTATTTTAATTATGAAGGTGTTCAAAAGAACAAATTCAAGGACAAGGGCTTAATCTCAGTATATCGTAGCAACAAAGGTCACTCGACTACTTACAATACCCCGTCAGTTGCATGCAAACTGCATGCAATTCATCACTACTCCATACTAGCATTACTATGTAGCTCTGAATGTACTCGCCTTTCAGCGAATACGAGCAAAGATACGGTATGCTTTTCAGCTCGAAAGCCTATTTGTACTCATATAGTATATGAGTAGCACCATATAGTATAGTTTCCAGCATCAACTCTGGCTTATAGTCATTTAGCCATTGCCCAATCAATGGGGGCTTCGCAGCATTTACTGTAAAGCCTAATCCCATACTATGGTTAAAGAACAATAAGAGCAGTGGTTTCTCATTGGCGCCGGAGCTCCCACTTATCTGTACCTCTTATGTCTTTTTACCAAGTCAAGCTCAACAAGGTCCTATTTCCTTGCTGATTCTACCAAGTTTATTAACTTGGCTAGTATTATTGTACCCCCCAAGTACAATAATTTCACACATAGTATACTTGCCAGTTTTTTTCTTTTTTTCGGCACAAAGGCCAGGAAGAAAATCGTGACCACAGTTCCCCCTTCAGGTACGGTGGTGAGCCGTACCATCCAGATTCCTCTCTCTACCACTCCTACAGGTAGCAGATTTGAGCCGTCGCCAACACGGACAAAGTGCCCGTGTCCATACGGTCAAACGGTTCGACACCAAGTCCCTCTACTAAAGAGAGGTCCCAGGTAGTGGGGTATCCCCTAAAGACTCCCTTGATCCACCGGGACCAGACTGAAGCCGTTGGTCATACCACTCGGGCCGGCTTCGGATGAATTATACTAGGACATATAGTCCTTGATGGCTCCTACTTCCTGTAAACATCCTACAGGTGTCATCATAGCCATACCGCAAACCCTACGAACGCGCCCTAGATACAACGTTTAGAGTATGCGGTGGTTATGGTAATAACCACGACCGGACTCGAAAGCCCTGGAAGAGCTATACCCATAACCTTGTCTCTCCACCCAAGAGACAGTATAATACATTCGGGGGCGGTGGCAACAG